>NC_143527.1:23283593-23656926 GCF_031878675.1 Megascapheus bottae
TTCCATTCTAAATTCCTGAATATCAATCAACTAAAGCTGTTATTAAAAGTCAGAAGTATTATTTCCCATCACTGAGCAATTACACCATATTCTACTATGGATTTTCTTGTTTCCTCTTATCTTCTGTCTCTTTCAAACCTACTATATAACCTAAATCATGATTCTTATGGAATAGTTTCCTTTGCTTATAGGGCAAAATTACAGTTCATATACTGAAAAACAATTCATGCCAAGGCACATTAACTTTTCTTCTTCATACTTATCCAAAAGTTTATTAAGCAAATCTCTGCTTCAATTGCAAACAAACTCCGATATGTCTAGATTATTTTTGAGAACACTTCCAATCTCTGGTCTGATAGTTAAAATTTTTGCCATTGTTTATAAAACAATTCCTAAATTTCCCAGGAAGTCACTAGGAATTAGCAACCCCATCTGGAATGCTACTTTTATCCTTGATAATTTTATGTTACTGCCTTTCTTTTCTTGAGCCCCATTAAGTTATTTTACAAGACAAGATGGAAATCCACTCATATAATGCTAATGATCAGTTAAAGCATTAAGGGATGGCAAAAGAGTCCTTAATATTCATTTTATGTCAAAATAGCTCTCAACTACGAATTGAGTTATATATTAAAACAACATATACTTCATTAAAACTATATTCAACCTGATCAGCAGAGGTCATTATCCTGTACTATACATTTAAAAACCTGAACTTCCATTTTATCTAAAATCAGGAATGAGACAAAGATGTACACACTCTCCACTCCTCTTCAATATAGTGTTTGAATTCCTAGCTAGTGCAATAAGGCAAGAAGCAAACATAAAGAGGAATCCAAATAGAGAAAAAGGAAGTGAAACTTTCACTCTTTTCAGATGATATGGTTCTGATTTAAAGAACCCTATATACTACACTCCTGAGTCACTTGAGGTGATTTGGAACTTTGGCAAGGTAGCAGGGTATAAAATTAGCCCACAAAAATCAATGGCTTTCCTGTATGCCAAAAATAAGTAGAGCAAGGCAGAAGTTAGGAAAACAATTCCTTTTGCAATAGCCGCAAAGAAAATAAAATATTTAGGAATTAACTAAGGATGTAAAGGAACTTTATAATGAAAATTTTAAAAACCTAAAAAAAGGAAGTTAAAGCAGAACTGAGGAAATGGAAAAACCTCTCATACTCCTGGATTGGAAGAATTAATGTTATGAAAGTGGTAATCCTGCGAAAGGCTTTCTGCAAATTCAAGGCCGTATCCATCACTATCCCAAGGTCATTCTCTAATGAAATAGAGGAAGCAATCCAAAAATTCATATGGAATATTAAAAGATCCTGTATAGCAAAAACATTCCTTAGCAGAAAGAACAACACTGGAGGAATATCAATACCAAACTTTAAACTCTATTACAGATCTATAGAAACCAAAACAACTTGGAACTGGCAAAAGAACAGGCCTGAAGACAAATGGAATAGAAGTGAAGACCTGAAAATCAACCCACAGACCTATGGCCACCTAAAATTTGATAAGGGAGCCCAAAAATTAACATGGAAGAAAGAGCCTCTTTGACAAATGGTGCTGAAAGAATTGGTTAAGCACCAGTAGAAAACTAAAGCTGAGTCTGTATATGATGTCACCCAGAACCAGAATTAATTCCAAATGGATCAAAGACCTTGAGATACCCTCGAAGACCTTGAGAGACACTCAAAACATTACAGGAAAGGAATATAAGATATACTAGGACTCCTTAGCACATGTCAAAATGTTCTTAATAGAGGTCCAAAAACACAACCAATTAAAGAAAGTTTGGAGAAATGGCACTGTATTAAACTGCAGAGCTTCTGTATGGCAAAGGACATAGCTATCAAATTAAATAGCCCAGAGAAGATCTTCACTAGTCATACAAGAGACAGATCCTCATACCTAAAATATACCTACAACTCAAAAATTGAATTCCTCGAAAACAAATTCTGAAAGAAACAGCCATCCAGTTAAAAGGTGGGCTAAAGATGTAAAGTGAGACTTCTCTGACTAGGAAATAAGAATGACCTATAGATGCATAAAGAAATGCTCAACATTTCTGGCCATAAAAGAAATGCAAATCAAAACAACTTTGAGATTCTATCTCTCTCCAGTTAGAATGACCAATATCAAGAACTCTGATATGCAGCCAGAAGGAAATGTAAATTGGTTCAACCACTCTGGAAATCAGTATGGTAATTCCTCAAAAGACTAATCATAGAAGTCTTCTATAACCCAGCAATCCACTTCTTGGCGTTTCCCAAATGTCCAGAAACAAGGACATACTAAACTTACTAGCACAGTGATGTTCATTGCAGCACTATTTACCATAGCTAAGATATGGAACCAATCCAGATGCCCCTCAGTAGATGAATGGATCAAGAAGATATGGTACTTATACGTAATGGAATTTTATTCTAGCATCAGAAAGAATGACATTGCCTCATTTGTAAAGAAATGAAAAGACTTGGAAAAAATTATATTAAGTGAAGTAAGTCAGACCCAAAGGAACATAGGCTCCATTTGTAATAATTAGTACACATTTAGGATTCTCCTAGCAGAGGATCACAGTAGCTCACTATGTACGTATGGTCATATAGGATGAGGCTAAACAAAATGAACTCCAAAATATAAAAAAGAGGTTTATGGGCTGGGAGTTTGGCCTAGTGGCAGAGTGCTTTGCCTAGCATGCACAAAGACCCGGGTTTGATTCCTTGGTACCACATACATAGAAAAAAGGTGGAAATGGTGCTGAGGCTCAAGTGGTAGAGCTCTAGCCTTGAGAAAAATCCAAGGACAGTGCTCAGGTGCTGAGCTCAAGCCCAGAACTGGCAAAAAGAAAAAGAGGTTTATCTTTGTGATTGTTGTTCTCATTGTACTATGTGCAGGTATACAGTTATTTCTTTTCTCTTTTTCCCCTTATGTTTAAACTCATGTGATTACTGTATTTGACTTTGTTACCTGGTAAATTATATATATATATATATATATATATATGTTTATTTGTTTATTTGAAATAGGGAAGGGAAGGGGAGAAACAATATGATTGTGATGGAGTGGAGGAAAGGGAAGGAGACCAAAAACATGAAAAGGGTTGTCAGTGTTTGAAAAATAATGCGTCTACCACCTGAGGAATGTAATTGCAACTCCTCTATACATTACCCCAAGAATAAAATTTAAAATAAATAAATAAAAACCTAGGCTTCTGATTCTTACATGTATAGACACGGATTTATAACATGTTAGTAAGTTCAAGATTTTTATTGTGAGTAGTTTATATGCCTATCAAAGCACTTGCCATTTTGTATGAAAGCAATACTTGAGTTTAATGTTTATATATTACCTTCTTTATATTGCAGAATTCATCATGTATTGAACAGATATTTTAAGTTGCTTTTGTTGGACTCTTTTTTTGCTTACATTGGTGCCACTTCCTCCCTGAGTCTGAACATCTTTCTCCAATGAACTTCTTTCAAATGTCTCTCTTTACTTTTTAAGTTCTAGCCACACATCAGCTTGAATTTTTTTTCAGGAAGCTGTTATTAGCTAGTTACTTCAATCCTATAAAATATTAATCTCTTTTATTAGACTCTCTCTCTCTTTCTTTCTCTCTCTCTCTGTCTAAGACTGGAAATTATGTCCTGGATGCTGTCCCTGAGCTTTTCTGCTCAAGGGCAACATTCTCCACATTGACAGCTCTACCTCTTACTTTTTGATGGTTAATTGGATAAAAGAGTCCTATGAACTTTTCTCCCCTGGCTGGCTTTAAACTATAACACTCATGTCTTAGCCTCCCTAGTAGCTAGGATTAGAAGCATTAACCATCTGTTTCCAGCTCAAGTTTTATTTTTAAGGAAATTTTTTATTTTAATCAGAATCAAATACCATAACTAGAAGGGTCAATTTCCAATGGCATAATTTGGTATAAAGGAGAAATTTATGAATAAGAATTCATTTAAAATACATTTTAGCGAGTGACTGCCTACCTAATCAGACTCTAAAATTTTACGTATGATTTCAGTGACAAACTTTTCTTTTTCTAGCAATTATTTTTGTATTGGGCACAAAGACAAAGTTGTAATTTTAAATGTTGGCAGTAAAAGTAACATAAACTGGCTATATTCTTACATCCATTCCTATATAATTTTATTTCAACAGAAAGTATACAAATCTTTCCTAACCTAGAATTTGTCACAGGGAAGGGTATTTTAAAACTTTTTATACAACAGAACATTATTATTTTTCCTTTTTTGTTCCTCTCTTAAAATGTGTGGATGTTTGAAGATTTTAAAATATATATTTGTGAAATGGTTACTATTTATTTATATCTTATGTGTTTATTAGGTCTTTGTAGTTTATTTTTAACTTTGAGGAAAGAGTTGAGGATCAGAAGAAATAGAAGGAAATGATGTAATAAAGAATTCTTGAAGAAAGTTCAAATTTGAAATATTAAAAGAGAATCTTTCTTTTACCCTTGAGCTGGAAAAATTTCACCACTGATAACACAAAATGGTACCATGAAATCAAGAGGGTGACCCAGACAAATCTTCTTGTCAAATGGTATGCTTTTTTTGTTCAATACATCATCTTTGGGTTCTTTATTTTCCTGAAAATAAATTCTTTCAGAGAAAGCACACATTCTAGAAAATAAAATGTGTAAGCTACAAAATGACATCTCAATTACTTGCACATTCAATCATTCTTACAACTAAAACAAAATTGATCAATAATATTTGCTGTAGTGTGCCCCATTAAGCAGCTTTTCTTCCTACTTTATCTCAATAAAGCTTCTCTTTCCCAGAAGGACAAGCTTTTAAATAATAACAAATATACATCATGCAGAGGGAGAGTATATAGTATTTATGCTAATCCTAATCTGAATTTATCTCTCCAAAGTGAATGACACAAAGTTCTGAAAGCATTCTCTTCTCATTCATAATGTTACTTCCTACTCTACAACTTGCCTTTCTGGAGGTATATTTGAAACAGACCAGTTATTGGCATACCATATATATCTTGATTCAAGGTTATGTGTGTGTATGTGTGTACATGTATGTATGTATAAGGCATAAGTATGCATATACATGCATATATACATGTCTATAAACACATGTATATTATATACACATATATAAACATATATATACATGCCTATACATACACACCTATAAACACATATGTTTATTAATTTTCACTAGTCATTTAGATTGTTCCTCAGCCTTTGTAATTCAGTGTCTTCCTGTTTCCTCCCACTGTAATACATTTTTCTATAGATTTAATTATTCATGTTTATGTAGTGCGAAATGAATGCAAGCCTACTACGTGATCTCAAAATAATTCTGAGTTTTGAATCCATTTTATTTTTCTTATCCTTTGCCAAACTGATAAAAGCGTATCTCCTTAGTGGAATTTTAAAAAGAGAACAATAAGCAAAGGATAACTTCTAGCTGATTCCTGTGACTATAGTGAATGAAGAGAACATTATATATCTATCATATTTATTTTTATTTCATATTCACCTCTATTTTTTCACTCATTCCTTTCTTCCTGCTGATTTGAAATTACAAGTATCTAATATAAATAATCTCAGTAGCTATCTTGTAGAGAGCACTCTGTATACAGATTGAAAAATTATTATATGAATTATTATTTGGATACCTTCCTTTGGCTATTAGATTTAAACACTCACTAGTTTCTTTTAACCCTTTAATAATTTTAAAAACAGAGTGATAGTGATATATTCAATGTTGTTTACATTTACATTTAGGTAGCTAGGTATGCCAAACAATGAAAATATAGTGAACAAAGCAATAAATTATCTCCTAACCTGATGATTCTGTTCTAATATATATAGAATTTTAAATATACTATATAGTGTATATATTTAAATTATTTTAAATATTTAAATATATATTATATTTATAGTACATTTATATAGTTTATATACTATATAGAGTGCATATATAGTCTCTCAGTGTATTTTTTTATAGCATAGCATAAAAATAAAATCTAAAAGAACAAAGGAAGAAAAATGGGTAGAAACTTTGAGAATGCATACTTAAGACAAAAAATACAAATGAAATCCTCATTTAACAGAATAACTGCATTGGTTTCTGGTTTAAATGTTTGATTGCGACCACAATGAGCCATTGTGATAGAGGCTTGTTTTCCTGGGTAGTATAACTCAGAATTTGTACAGCTATTAGACAATGTCCAGTAGGACATTGTACTTTTGACCCAAGTTTCTCTGATCTCTTCCTGTTTGATGATATGACTATTTGTACACATAAACACTTCTTCCTTGAAGTTACTTCATCTTACCTAAACCAGTACAGATGTCATGCCATTGAAGTGCCCAAATGAAAAACTAAATGAACATTTTTTTCTCCTTATACCATTAATTGCCTTACATATTTCATTACAATATTTCAATGTTATTTATCATGGAAAATTTGTATGGAGGATTAGTTTACTATCGCCATGCCTAACGATATGTAAAAATCTCTGCAATGGTTTGCAGGATGATAATAGAAGAGTTTTGAGGGGAAATCTAGGAAACAAGTAAATCTAGAATTCAATCAGCAGACTGATGAGTGCAATTTTTTTTAAAAAAAATAACAATTGCTCAATAAACTCCTTTGTTAAATGGAGATTCCTTTGTACAACAGCAGATAAAATGTTAATACAAATGTGGATGACAAAGCTCAGGATGCTTCTCAGGTCTCAGATACAAAGGAAGGTTCAATTGCAGATTCAACTAAGATGTATCTTGCTAGTGTGTGGAAAAGAATTTGATTTTGCTGTGCCCATGACCTAAGAAGAATGAACTAAAGGATGATGAGCTAGTTGATGTGAAACATCAAAATAATCATGCATAGATGTTGCTGGCTGTTTATTGTCAAATTTATGATTAAAAATAGGAAACACTAAATGAAAGGACCTCCAGGATACAGAAACAGAAGCCGTATAATGACAGATGGTTGTCTTTGATGTACTATGTTATTGCTCATCTCTTTTGTTGTCCCTTGGTTATCTCATACTGTTGCAGTATTTAAACTTGTTATCTGATATATTGTATATATGCTTATTTGGTTATTTGAAATTGGATAGGGAACGGGGGGGGAAACAACATGAGGGGTGGGAGTGGGGGGAGGGAAAAGGGGACCAAGACATGAGAAAGGGTATCAACGTTTGTGAAGTAATGCCCCTTCTATCTGGTGAGTATAATGCAACCCTTCTATTAATTACAATAAAAATATATGAAAAAGAAAACAGATCAGTAAGATTTAGAGAAAAAACAAACACACAAACAGAGCCTGATCAGGAAAATAGTAAAAGAACAGAAATGTCTGTGTGCAATATAGTCATGGTATATTTTACAAGTGACCCTTTAAATTCTTCAGGGAAGATGACTCTAAAAGAGGCAAAGCAATTCCAGCTCTCCTCTTGTTACACCTCTACTAGATGGTACTCTAGTCCTCTACAGGTGCTACTCCTATGACTTGTCACCATTTACCAATTTAACCTGAGACCAAATCCATAGAGTCAATTGATGACTTGAAAACCTTCAAACTGTGTTGGATCAACCTCACTTGATAATTTAGCTACTTCAGGCATTTTGCTACACTATCATGAGTCTGATGATAATTGGGGGAAATGACCTGAAGAAGTTGAAAGAACAACCCTCCCTGTACCAGAAGACAGAAGATTTTGGCATGAGTTGGGTTGAAGCTTCTAATGGAAACAAGGATGTAGGTGGCTGGATTAGAGTCATGGAAAGGTAGTTAAAAATTTGATGATCTTGATCTTTTCATCTCCTCAGTGACAAAGGCTAAGTTTTCCCATGTTTACATACATGCATAATATAAATGGCTTAAAATGAGAGAAATTGGTCTTGCCACAATTAAATATGCACGGACTATAACAGATCTTGCTGAAAAGTATTGCCTTCTTTTTAGGGACTATAAATAAACTAAAAGCAAGACAAAAAATCTTAATATTATTGTCTTGCTTTTAAAATTATATTGTTGGGCTGGGAGTTTGGCCAAGTAGTAGAGTGCTTTTCTAGCATGCACAAAGACCCAGGTTCGATTCCTCGGTACCACATACATTTTAAAAAAGCCAGAAGTGGTACTGAGAGTCAAGTGGTAGAGCTCTAGCCTTGAGAAAGTCCAAGGACAGTGTTCAGGTCCTGAGTTCAAGCCCAGTACTGACAAATATATATATATATATATATATATATATATATATATATATATAAAGGTGATGTGTAGAGGGTATGCTGTAACATAAGTCAGGTAAAAAATGCATTTCTGGGCAATGTCATCCCTTCTCTTACTCTCCTTCAAGTTTTCTCCTACTATCCCCACCCAGCAGTTGTATAGTTCATTTTGCACAGAGTATGCAAAGAGTACCCATGCTTCATTTATTCACCCTTTGTCCTCTCTATTTCTGCATCCCCTTTCCCTCCCAAAACAGATAAATGAACAAACAAGACCTGTCTTGTCTCTTATGTCTGTATTATGAGCCATTCACCATGTATCATGGAACACAGAAAAGAAAGATTAACAGTTATCAGCCCTCACAAAGATGAATTGAAGAAGCTTCTTCCAAAGTAATAAACATCAGAGCCACTGCATGAAAGGCCCAGATGTGACAGATCAGAACGCTGGTAGATGTGATGGTGGGGAGTGATGTTTGAAAATGGCTACCTTCTTGCTGAGTACTCACATGAGAGAGAGAGGGAGAGAGTGACTGGGAGAGAACTTGTTTATTTGGTTGATACTTTTCTATTAGGACCCCAACCTTTGCATTTATTTATCTTTAATAATTTAAAAAGTTATAACATCAATATGTGAGTTTTATAGGCATAAATTACAGAAAAGCTAAAAACAGAACAAAACAAATAACAACTCTTGTTAAAGACCCTAGAGGACTACACCTATGGATTTACTTTTCCTCACTTGCTAAGTAGCTACTAAATAGTTACTTCTGGTAGAAAGACCAGGAGATTGAAAGGCACTTTGTGTCTGAATCAGTGATTTATCAGTAAGCTGTTCTATTAACATACCTGTATTGCTCTACGAAAAATGCTCTTCATATAGGCAGGCCTTAACTCTTCTTTGCAAAGTACATATAGAGGAGGAAAAAATAATTTTGTTTCCCCATTTATCACAAGAGTCATGGCTGATACCTATGTTAAAAACAACCAGCACAGACACACAACACACACACACACACACACACAAACACACACATACACAAGTGATATTCATTCATCAAGGTTCATTGGCCTCATAAATTGACATGTTGAAGTAAAGTTCCTTTCTACACTTAAATGTAGTATAAAAAGAAAATACAATAAGAAGAAAGGATAACAAATATATTTTACCCAAGTTTTATGTGTCTCAAGTGTTTCTAAAAGTGTAGATCCAAACAAAAAAAATCAGTATAAAAGACCTGTTTTTTTATACTTAGGTCTGTTAAAAGAATGATTAATCTTGTAGAAGTATCATTGTATGACGATACAATATCTCGATGGTAACAATATTGGGAGAGTTGAGAAGGAACCAGCAAGGGTTGATTGCTTATGTTGGTTCTTCTTGGCCTCTAGTGGTAAGCAAAATTTTTCTGGAATACTATTATAACCTTGACTGGAGGTGGGTCACAGGATTATTTCACACATATGGAGAAAGAGGCTACAATTACCTTTCTGTCTTTGCAGTTTTATTTATTAGTGAAGTGTGCACAGGACGATATCATGCTTTGAGTCCTTTATTCACAATCCTTAAAAAATCATCTTCCCCTTTCCCTTAAGAATTCAGCTTTCCTGGCTAATTCAGGATTCACAGAGGATAACCAATAAAAAAGACCTTCCAACTAGGGAATACACTTCTTTTTCTTTGCTCATAAAGAATGCTTTCATAGGCAGAATATACTAGGAATACGGGACAAAATTTCAGAAAAGCTTTCATGTGTTTAAATCTCAGATATACTTATTTATATATGTATTTGTGTGAACATGTAATACAGACAGAGCTATGACAGAAGCAAACATTTATATATACGAGGATTTTGCTATCCAAGATATTATGGTGATCATTCCAAAATTGTGTTTTCTCAAAGATAAGTTTGGATAAATAAAAACGCACCATGAATATTCAGCTGTTTTTGGATGGAGATTTGCATGGTTCTGAAAAAATTCCAAGAGCATGTCTTCATCTAAGGCCCCATTACTTCCTGAAAGGCTAGCTCTCTATACAAAAGGGAGTTTGATTTGCTCATTCTTCTAAGGCAAGCACGTGAGCCATGGCAAAGTTACCAGCTGGAGAAATAGTTGTGTTGTAGGCACATTTTAACAGGGCAAAAATCATGTCATCATTTGAAATATAGGAGGATCATTCTCATCTCAATTTTCTAGCAACAGATCAGGTGTAAGAAGAGATGCATGTATATTTTAGAATTTATAAAGTGCACAGTATTTATAATTGCCAATATGGAAACTACTAAACTGGTTGCTCAAAGGAAATCATAATAACTGCTAGTTTATTTTCATGATCAGAGAAGCATTAGGGATTATTTGACTTCAACATAGGAAATAAAATGTTTTCTTTGGAACAAATCAGTTGGGCAAGTCTTGTCTGTTTCTATCTATGTGAACAGCAAAATAAAAATGTTATTAACTCAACTGATGTCTAGGGGAAAATTTAATAAATATGTAATGTGTGAAATGATGCTTGGTAAGTTAAAATGCTGTTTACATTTAAAGTAGTTTTTTAAACAATCTAATACACACGCACACTCACACACACACACACACACACACACACACACACACACACACAAACACAGAAACTTCATCTACAACACATTTGGAAAGATTCTGGTAAGACAAAATCTTCAAATGGCGACTTCAAATACAGTTCCTGAAAATGGAATATCACAAATGTTAAACTATTAGATATCTTCCTCTCTTTCAAAATGATTGAAGGTGGAAATCATCATTTGTCAAAAAAAATCACTGGAATTTTCATTTTGTTCATTTCTGAAGTTTCCTTGTGTATGAGGAGTGGGATGGGATCAGTATCTGGAAACACCCATTATCCTGACTATGATTTCATATCTCCCAGGATGGTTCATATTTGCATATCCCTGGATGGCAACAGTGAGCGTATGCCTTTATATGCATAACTTACACATTTTGGAAGGCATTGCTGAGAACAGATTTTTCAACAATATGCATGCCAAAGTCTTGACATGAAAAGTACTTATGCCTAATGTCTGTCATTCTCTCTCTGCCAGTTCATCTTTCCTGGGCTGGCCTAGCGCCACACTGGCACCTGAAATGCAGCAAACAATGTTGATGGATGCTGAAAGTGTGACCGTCAGTTGCAGTTATCTTCCAAGCAATTACCATATGGTGTGCAATTCAGCTCTTCATCTCTTGCTTCGATGATAGAATAATAACAATGAAAATAATACCATTTAATAATGAGTTTTATCTTTATGGCCTGTTTTACTCACATATTTTGGTGCCTCTGGATAAGTGGCTATCAGGGAATCGTAAGCAAACATTAAAGTTGAGTCACCTCTCCAAAGTGGGAGGTTATTGGATATGAGACCATTCTAAAGCAGCCTTGATGAAGGAATGAGGGAGATTACCATATTGAGATTGAATTAAAGAGAAAATTAAGAATGGACAAAAATTACCGAGTGAAGCATGTCATTATATGAAGAAGGACCTTGGCACACCCATGCTTTTGTTTGTTAATATCATATCTGAGAAATATTTTCTAATCTCTGTAGAACAAAAGAGAGAGAGAGATTTTCTTCTAGAGCCATAATAAAGCTTATTACTACTCCTTGAGCTCTCTCCCAATGTTCAGATTCAAATTCCACCTCTGTAAATTTTGGCACACTGGACCACATTGTTCACAAAATCTCAATGCAGTTCAATGTACCAAACATCTCAGATGATATTCAAAGCTTCCCAGGACAATAAACATTTAATGACCCTCAGTGTGCTGAAATTCATTAGTTATCCAGATTTTTATTTCTGCAAATTGAGATTTTGCATACTAAAGGCAAAGATGGAAAACCAGTTGAGACATGATTTAGCATGAGAGAAATAGGTAAGTGTGCCTATAAAATCTCAGAGAAGATAATCACTGTGTTTCATCTTTTAGGGAAATTCTGCATGAATCATCTAAGAACATAATGTGTATCCTTTTAGAAAATATGAACATAGTTGCAAAGGCTTAACATCCAACACCTATCTGGGAACTAGAACTTTAAATGGAATAATATGTGCTAATTATCTTAAATTATTATAATGACTTTTATTTGTAATCTTATCAAGAGAGTGCTTCTTCCCATTTTATAGAAGAAATGTTATTTCAGGAGGCAAAGGTACCCCTCCAAATTAAGCTATAGGGATTAGGAAGTCTTGTTCTCCAAGAGCATTCTCCACATTGCACACTGAAGACTCTGTATAGTACATCATCTGTCATTAATTCATATTCTGTGAAGATAATGCTCTGACATACAAAGCTACAGATAACTAGCATAGAAGATTGAAAAGAAACTTTCAAGGAACTCACAGAGACGGTAATGCCTTCTTTTTAAGGATATTTAGGTTCTTGTTTAAGGAGTTACCATTCATCAATGCAGTTTACAAATGCAGTATACCTTGATCAGTGGCATCCCTTTTGATCTCCTCCCCTCATCTCTTCCAGCCCGAACCTTACCCTTAATTGTTTGAA
This sequence comes from Megascapheus bottae, assembly GCF_031878675.1. Classification (NCBI taxonomy): domain Eukaryota; kingdom Metazoa; phylum Chordata; class Mammalia; order Rodentia; family Geomyidae; genus Megascapheus; species Megascapheus bottae. The sequence continues at coordinate 23,296,370 of NC_143527.1, forward strand.
TTTTGCGAGATGTGAATTGGATTCTTATGACTGTATTCCTTCTCTTCCTCTGTTCAATAACCTTTTTATTGAAATCTGCCAAGGTTCTCTTCCTTTCCCTTTGTCTTTATGTATATTTTTTTATTTCCTGCATTAACTCTAATCTCATTGACTCCTTTTATGGTTTAAACCCCGATTAGTAATCTTATAGGGTTTTTTAATCAATTATGCAATATTCAACATAATCTCATAAAATATTTGGATAGCATTTATGTACAAAATATGCTTAATATTTCTAAAGCAAGTATATGGGAAAGTTAGAAATATGAGCATGTTTCCCTTGTCATGTAGGTGACATTGTAGCGAGAATACTGACTCACTCACAAGTGCTGTAAGTGAAAGCAGAATAGGTACACACACAATAAATGTACTCTGGGAATTTGAAGAAAGGCAATTTTAAATTCACTACAAGGCTTTATGGCAGATTTTGTGGAAGAGGCAGAATTTGATCTGAAATCTAAGAGCAAACCATGACTTTAAAAGATGTTACCACATCAGAATGGCTGCAGAGCAAAGGAAAAAATCTGAAGCAAGGCAAGGAATGAAATAAGCCAAGGACAGTTTATTTTTTTCAATAAAATGCTAATTAACTGAGACTTTACTGTCATGAAAGGTCCAAATGGGAAACCTAGAATCTGTAGCATGCTTATATTTCAGACAGTTATAAAAATCATGCTTCTACTACACTTAGCATCCCACCGAATATATAAATTTGTTTGTATGTAGGTAAATGTATGGTCTAATCACAAATACAGTTATGTGTGCATTATCTGATAAAAGTTTTAATCTCTTTTCCATCATAGTAAGGGTCTTATATAAATCTGTTCAAATAGCGGACTAGGAGTTTGTCCTAGTGATAGAGTGCTTGCCTAGCATGCACAAAGACCCAGGTTTGATTCCTTGATACTACATACATAGAAACAACAACAACAAAAGGCAGAAGTGGTGCTGAAGCTCAAATGGTAGAGCTCTGGACTTGAGAAAAGTCCAAGGACAGTGCTCAAGCTCCGAGCTCAAGGGCAGGACTGGCAAAAAAACCCCCAAAAAACAAATAAATACCACCAAAATCTATTCAAATAGCAACAACTGCACATGGCATATAAATTAATTGTGAATTACCCAGCCTCCAATGTAGCATTGAACAAAAGCAGAGCAAAAGGCTTTTCATTGGCATAAAAGCTCTCCTAAATTGTATCTGTATTTACATTTCAAAGTTTATATTCTATCATAGTCCATTCCTCTCTTTATATTAGATCTTAATTGTTCCTCTACTCTCAGATCTAATTTTCAAAACATTGAAGATGCTGGTCCATCTTCCAGGAAGTTCTTCTTTTGTATGAATGCTCACATATATCTCTCCAGTTCTGTGAAGGGAAACACTGGTGGGCAGAGGACCTTGGCCCTAAACATGCAAGATGGGATGGGAGGTGAGAATGAGGTAGGCAAACCTTGAACTAGGTAACATCTGGATGTGACCATGAAACATGTATTTATGTTGTAATAATTTATAACTTGCTTACTTCTAGGCAGGATTTGATTCAGTTAGCTAAAAGTTAAGATACTTGAGAAAAAATCCTATTTTGAACTTCTTTGATGTAAAAATTATTGTGCACAAGTTGGCACACTGAGAGTTTCTCGTCTGATTTTTTTTTCCTCCATGTCTGATCCATTTCAGCAGTGCAATTGCTTGATGATTTTTTTTTTTTAAATTTAACAGAACAACTCATACTCTCAAAAAGTCTTTGATTTTACTTTGGTTTGTGCTTAAGGCACAGATTTTTTTTTGCTAGAGTTTTCCCATCTACAATCACAAATCCACTTTTAAACAAAATGTAAAAGGAAATCAATGTCCAGTGTGTCTTGGCTGCAAATTAAATATAAAACAAATATTCAAACTGAACGAAACATCCAGGTTTCTGTAACTAAAATTGATCAAAGTATCAAATGCATGAAACCTACGGGAGCCTATTTAGGAAATGGCTACAGGCTAATAAACTAGGGAGCTGAGCTATTCTTTTCCTCCATTATGTATGTTGTACATAATGTATGCTAAGTTTGGTCATAATCACATCTTTCTCTATTGGTCATCTTAAAATAACTTCAGGCTGTTTTTTCATACTCCTTTCCTCTTACTGAATTTGGGTTAAAGTTAAGGTCTTCTTGATGTGAGGCATTGTTCCGGAGATGGGCTTATAGTACTAGATAACAAGTAAATTAAAACATGGCTTGATTTTGTTTCACACTAAATTCCCCCACATCTTAGTTACTTAACTTAAAGCATACTTATTTCCCCCAATGAAGCCTTATGTAGGAAGTATAGCTTTCAGATGTAAAAGTTGCAGTAATAAGCAATCTGAGGCCATTGTATTTAGGAGAGAGAGAGAGGGGAGGGGAGTCAGAGGAGGGGAGCTTTAGAATAATTCCCTACTAACACTCCCAGGAGGAAAAGAGGAGGAAGAAGAAAAAAATTAACCAGGGTTGAAAAGTTAAAGGGAACATTGAACTTTTAGAACTTTGAGAGGTTTTAAAGCTTATCGAATAAAAGGTCAATTCTAAAAATATGGAAGTGTAATAATTCACCTAGGTACCTTAAGTCTTCAGAAGGTCTGGATCTGTGTCCCTTCTATTCAGTTCTATTACAATATTTAATGGTGATCCAGTAATAAAACATAACTCGATTCCTCAAAATGGCTCAAAATGGATTACTTAGTGGCATATCATGGTGGACTGTATTATGTTTTTTCTTTTCCTTTTTTTAAAAAATTTTGGTCTGTCATAGGGATTAAACTCTGGGCCTGGATGCAGTCCTTGAGCTCTTCAGCTCAATGCTAACACCCTATCACGTGAGTCACAGTGCCATTTCTGGTTTTCTGGTAGTTAGTTGGAGATCCTCTGATCTCAGCCTCTTGAGTTGCTAGGATTACAGATGTAACCCACTGTTGCCTGGTTTGGACTAAATTCTTGGCCACATGACCAAAGCACACAAACCCTTTTTTCCTTTCTCAAAACTGACTCCTTTAGATTTCTCATTTCTCTTCCTTTTCATTCCAAATTGCCTTTAACCTCCTCCTTATTTTCTCAATCCTTACCCACATAGCTTTTCTAATCACATTCCAGTTTTCATTTCTGTAATTCTCCTTAGAATGGAGAGAGAAAAAAATGCGTGACTTCATGGGTCTGTAAGGCACAACCTTGGAATAAATGAACACATGGAAATGTGAGATCTATTTATTTTAAAATATGTTTTTTATACTTTGACATGTACAGCTTTGACATGTACAAATAAATGAAAAACCCAACTCACCATCCTGTCATAGGAAACGAAAACAAGAATATTCAGAGGTTTTGAAAATCTTGTTTTCTGAGATGAGGGCTTCACTATACATAGCTCAGGGTACAATAGTAGCCACTGTTCATCCCAGAGAGGCCTTAAATGTGTGATCCTCCTTCCTCTGCTTTTCTAGAACTGGGATTACAGGGATGTACCAGCAAGCCAGACTAGATTACTTTATATTTGTCGAAACACCATGAAGGTAAATTCCTGGGCATCATCACCTTCATTTACCACACCTTGAGTGATTTTTTGCACAAGTATCCTCTCAGATGGTCTACTTTAAACAGATCTACCTCAAGATGAGAAAGCCTGGGATGGGCCAAGGTACAGTAGAAACAATAAACCAATGTCTTTGACCTATAGGGACAAGAGACCTGCCCAGACCTGTGGGGTGTAGGTGGAACCCAGTCAAACAAATCAGGCGGACATGAAGAGAAGACTTTCACTAGGCAAGCTGAGTAAGTGTCCATATGCCAGGCCCTTGGGCATGAGGATAAGTTAATATGACTCAGACTGATTTCACCACAGAGGACGAAGGCTGCTAACAGATTGGATAGTAGGACTTCTCTGTAATCAATATGATCTCTCTGCACAGGATGTAGACTTGTGTATAATTTTTCATGATAGAATTTAAATGAAGCAGATGGTGTAAAAGCCGACGATATGTGGATCAGGAGGTACAAGGGTGAAACTGCTCAGCAAGTTTATCTTCAGATTTAGACAGGTCACAGCAGTCCTTGGATTCCTTGTGAGAGAAAAGGCACAGACTTTAAAGTGGAAAAATGCTACTGGCTCTGCCCATGATTGTGCTCAGACACCACTCCCAACTGCCCTCATATTTCTTGCAACTCCTCAATTCTGTGAGAATCCAGAATGAGCAGTTCAAACTCCAGGAATTGTTGCTAGCTCACACGACCTTCCCACCTCACCGAAACAGCTGCCCCAGTTCAGACTATTCTTCACCTTATGATATGCCCTCAGGAGATCTTCACAGAGGTTCATATTAGATTTCAATCATTTTAGAAGTCAGGTTATGTTTTATTAGTAGATCACCACGAAGGTCCAGACCTTATGAAGTTTGAGGTACAAAGGTTAATAACATACAGTTAGTGAAGTGAATGCCTGGAACCCTTAATATTCTAATAGGGCCAAAATATCAAAAAGGGAACATAATGCCCTAGATCACAGAACTGATCTGTGAGGTAGCCCGGTCTCAGACAAAGAGTTTATTGTTGTTGTTAATTTAGGATTCTCTTCATTTATCATAAGAAGCATGTTGTTTCTCTAACTTTCAAGAATACCAAAGCTAGGAAAATATGTAATAAAAGCCCACTAAAATCAAACAGGTAACTATTGGTTGAAATAAATCATGAAATCTTGGTTCAATAATGAATTGTGAAGGCTGAAGAAATATTTCCTGAAACAAGTTTCCTGAAAAAGTTTCTGAGACTGTCAAATGCAAATCTTTCTGTTACTAAAAATATAAGCAGAAAACATCCAAAGATGTTGGATAAGTAGGCAAAAAGAAAGTATATATATATATATATATATCAACTGCTTTCAGCTGACAAGCTAATATCATATGACTGAAACATCCTGTGACATACCATTTACATTTTAAGAAAAGAAAGAAACAAAGAAAGAACGTAATGTAGATCATAAGGAAATGAATAGGAGACTTTTCAATCCTTTAATTTGATTAATTTGTCAAATATCTAGCAATTTTGAGAAGAGGCATTTCTATTAAATTCTACAATCATTGTTTCTCCTCACTTTGTTATATAAACACAGAAAGTTTGGTTCTAAACTATAGAAATGGAACTGATTTCATTTGTGTTACAATTCTACTAGAGCTATGAAATGTACCTCACATTGTATGATGAAATTTAAATGAAGTAAATTGAAATTGAAACAATTCTCCATTTGGTTTGAAGGATGTATGTTTACAAACACATAGTTATGGAGATAATAACGAACTACCTGGATAGTTTTACTATTTTCAAAGGATATAAGAATAAATCAAAATGAAATATAAGGATAAAAATAAAGTAAAAGCCAGTTAAGCAACTTAATTTATGATTATATAAATAATTAGTAATGAATGTCTGTGGATTCATTGGGTCTCATGAATTTTTGTCAATTTATCTTAAAGTCTTACTCAAACTATGGTATGTTATGAGTAAGGAGAAAAATGTGTAGTGTCAAGTAATAATTTTAGCCTTTTAGTCTTAAGGATGAGAAAATTTGGTCACAAACCTGAGGTTTACTTTGTTCATTGAATAATAGGAAGAATCAGAGATAGGATGAATGTAAAAGCATTAAAAAGGAAGGGAATGAAAATGACCAGAAAAAAAGACAAGGAACAATAATATAACTCTCCCTAGCAGAAAGTACTATAAATAATTTTAAATAGAAAATAAATATCTAGAGACACTGACTGTCATATTTCCATTTCATCTCCCACTGAGTGGACCTGGCCAAAGGCAATTTTACTTTGGTTAAATGTAGCTTGTTAGAGGAAAATAACAGTGACCAAATCTGCTATTTGGGATTTCAACAACAAAGGAGCACAAAGATAATCCCATTATGTGATTTCTCATGCTAAACAAAAATAATAGTCAGCTGCCATTCGATGTGGTTATGTGGACTCTGATCTCTCCCTTTCTCATTTTCCTTGCAATATTAATAATATCTGAATTTCAATTTGAGACTTTGCTTTTCAACTAAACACATATGTAATTCTGATTAGACTGAAAAATACTGTGAAACGATGTGTGTGTGTGTGTGTGTGTGTGTGTGTGTGTGTGTGTATCCTGAAAGAGATGTTTGAGTGAAACCTATGACAGATGTGGATGGAATAAAAGGAAGGAAAGAAGGCTTTGAGGCTCAAGATATTGAGGGAAAACATTAAGTCAATCGCATAATGAAAAGAAGCCCTGAAAGGAGAGAGAAACAAAAGCCAAAGTAGGAGAGAGTTGGGAAATTGTACTACTACCAAACCATCTTGGCAATGAGTTGGTCAAGCATCCAATGACCCACTGTCACCAATGCTTATGTAAGGGAGGATCCATTGCAAATCCACCATTGAACACTGGCTTGACTTTCTACACTTCCCTCTGCCAATGTAGGGTCCTGGCCCACCCATTAGAAATACTGAACCACCAGTTATGGTTCGATTTTTCCAAGTGAAGTGTGCTATACTTGAGTCAGGATAAGATTAGGAATGTTTTCACCAGTGTTCACTCACAAGAATACTCCAAGGTCTAATTTTCATGGGAAAAATGCTCAGATTTGGGCCCAATCATGTTAGATCATCTTCCACATCCAGCAACTGTACACAACTAAATTAAGAAGTAGAATCGTAGGATGAACTTTCAAAACTGAAAGCAAAATTCGTCTGAGCTGTCACCTACTTTCTTTTTTATTGCAGGTTAATTTTTATTTATTTGAGAATTTATTAACATTGATTTTTATATCATATTTCAAATGACATGTTTAACAAACAAATATTCAAGAAGGGAATCTCTATATACAATCACTTTCACTTAGATTTTAGAACATAATTAAAATTAGGCTGAGGGTTTGTAACTTGATGGAAGTCATTGTTGAGGGGTTCTTGATTTGGCCGCCAAGAGACTTTCCATTTATTCAACTACAGGGTAAAACAGGAATGTCTGTGTCCATTCTCAGAGGTGTCTGCCCCTATAGGAATGCTTTGCAGTTTTCATTTGAACACTCTTCATTTATTTTTAATTTATTTTATTTTAACCAGTCCTGTATCTATGAACTCATGGTCTTAGCATTGTCCCTGAGCTTTTTTTGCTAAAGGCCAGCTAGCATATACAGCTTTACTTCTGGCTTTTTCTGTGTATGTGATACTAAGGAATTTAACCCAAGGCTTTGTGCATTCTAGGCAAGCACTCTACCACTAGGCCACAGTCCTGGCCCTGACACTGTTAATTTAAAAATAATATAGTATACAATTTCATTTTATAGTGGGCCCTGGATATTTTGTTGCCAGCTACATACAGATCACTATACCCCTGTAGATGTAGAAAAAGGAGACACTTCAGTATTGAACATATGATATATTTTAATTAACTAACTAACTAACTAAATAATTAATGTGCTGGTCTTGGTACATGAATAAGGACTTAGGCTCTGTCCCTGAGCCTCTTTGTCTTCAAGGCTAGCATTCTACACTTTAGCCCTAACAACAGTTGCGGCTTTTTTTTTAAAATCACTTATTGGACTTGAGTCTCATGGACTTTCCTACTTGTGTTGGCTTTGAACTGCCATCTTCAGATTTCAGCCACTTCAATTGCTGGCATTACAGATGTGGGACACCAGTGCCAGGCTAAAATCATATATATTTAAAACAATGGAATCATTTTCAAAATGTGTACCAAATTGTTCCCCTAACAACATATATATATATATATATATATATATATATATATATATATATATGAAGCCAAAGAAGTTTCTAGGCTTACTTTTGCCTTCTGGTCCTTATGAAATGGAGGGGAAAACAAAATAGGAATCGTAAATCTATAATTCCATTGGAATATTTTCAATAACCTTCGTATGGTAGCAGTTACAAACAACAGTGTGTTTGCAGAATGCCAGAGATAAAGTTACACAACCTGAACAGCTTACAGTTACTTCCTTTGTAAAGAACTTGGTTATCGCATTTTCTAGAAGATTGAATTGTTGTAATTACATTATAATGTCCAAGTAGCTCCTCGTGTTTAGCAGACACTTGCCATTTTTATTCTGAAGAGGTTTTTTTTTAATTTATTTTTTCCTGCTTTGAGGTATGCTAACTATCCAGTTGGGGAAAAATTGTGGTACTCATGGAAAGGGGACATCTTGGACCTGTAAGACAAAGCACATACCGGTCATTTAGATTGATAAATGGAAGGCTTGTCTTTATTCTTTCGATTGAAAGAAAGCCACTTTCTTTAACTTGTCCCATGCATTTTTCAAATTTAGAGACTAATCATTACTATTTTCCTGTGATTCTGAACAATATACAGAACCCAACTATTTTAAATTAGAGGGAGTTGGAATTTGCATATTTTAAGGCTTCAGAACATTTCCTTATTTCCATATCACAAAATTAAAAATAAACCCAGAGATTAAACAAATGCATCTGTTGGTTTTTGTCCTTGAAATGACTTATAAACTTTCATTAGTATTCTATTTTTTTCCTCAGTTCTGGTGCTTGAACTCTGGGCCTGGGTGCTGTCCTTGAGCTTTTTTTGTCTCAAGGCTAACATTCTATCACTTGAGCCACAGTGCCACTTCTGGCTTTGTTGAGTAGTTTATTGGAGAAAAGACTCTTATGGATTGTGTGCCCAGGCTGGCTTCCAACTGCAATCCTCAGATCTCAAGTCCCCTTGAGTGTGTTTCCCTCTAGTAGATTGAGGATGACTCCTTTTTTTCTCAGGAGTAATTGCCATTCTGGTCTTCTGAGAGTCTTTCAAATTTCTTGTTCTTTGTTATTATGCAAAATCTATGTTGAGTTTGGCTATTCATTAATATAGGATTAATGAAAGAAAGGCTCTCCATATTTGATTACTGATGAATTCCAGATTTTTTTAAAAAATGAAACAAAAGGATTCTATTGAAAATTTATATTGTGCCTCTCATACATTGTGTGAAAAAAATAATGTTATTTTTTCTATTGACATCAGATTAAAATATGTTTAACATCTCCACCTTCCATCCTGTTCTATTGGTATAACAATGGGAGAATGCCCTATACAATATATATGCACTGGTAATAATCTACCTTCTTGGTGGGGAATCAAAGATGAATGCATTGAATTCTTATGCAAGGGCAGAAGACAGAGTGGAAATTTTGTTGAAAGGAATATAAAAAGTGTCACAAATGTAGTGTACAGTAAGTAAAAAGAGGATGAATATAGAGACAATATCTTAAAGGGTCATCAAAAGATTACACTTTGAAAATGACTGATGATAGAATATATTTTGTGAATGAAGTTAATTTTTGAACTTGATGATATTTTAGCTTGCTAATTATATTATTTGTTGTGCAGAAACTATTTAGCTTGATGCAATCTTATTTATCAATGCTCTATATCTCTGACCATAAAAGAAATGCAAATCAAAACAACTTTGAGATTCCACCTCACTCCCGTTAGAATGGCCATGATCCAGAAATCTAATAACAACAGATGCTGGTGGGGATGTGGCCAGGAGGGATAACTACTACATTAGTGGGTATATAAACTCATTCAACCACTGTGGAAAGCAGTATGGTGGGTTCCTCAAAAGACTAAGCATAGAGCTCCCTTACGACCCAGCAAATCCACTCCTTGTCATTTACCCAAACATCCATAAACAAGAACATACTAAAACCACTAGCACAACAATGTTCATTGCAGCATTATTTACCATAGCAACGTTTACAAAATGGAATTCTATGCAGCCATCAGAAAGAATGACATCACCCTATTTGTAAGGAAATGGAAAAACTTAGAAAAAAATCATATTAAGTGAAATAAACCAGACTCAAAGGAGCATTGGCTCAATGGTTTCCCTCATTTGTAATAATTAGTACATATCTAGGACTCTCCTAGAAGAGGATTACAATAGCTCAAAACCTAGGTACATGAGGTCATTTAGGATGAGACTAAATGAAAAGATCTCTAGGATATGGAAACAAGAGTTTTATCATATGTGATGGTTGTTCTTAATGAACTATGTTATTTCTCTTCTCTTTTGTTGCCCTTTATGTAATCTCATATTGTTATTGTATCTGACTTTGTTACCTGGAATGTTGTGTATACATTTATTTGTTTATTTGAAATAGGAAAGGGAAGGGGGATCAATGCAGGAGAAGTAATGCACCTACTATCTGCCCAATGTAACTGTAACCTCTCAATACATTACCCTGACAACGAAAAAAAAAAAGATTAAAAAATAGCTTCCTTTTGGAGATAGGTTGATGGTATCTGTCAAACAGAACAGCGTTTGTGTTATTTTGACTCCAGTGGAACTGTGTGATGGTTAATGAGATATCATGCTAGGCATTTATTTTCTTCCTCCTTAAATCCTTGAAAACTCCGGACTCACTCCAGGAGTCATGATGCAGCTCCTCATTAAGCAGTTTAAGAAAGAAAGAACTTTTAATTAGGCAGTTTGATACAAATTCTAACTCATAATGGATTATGTAAGCTTTCTGCTCTGCAATAATTTCTACTACTAAGTGAATCCTCTGAGATTAGCTCTCTCTGATAGTCTAATAAATAAATGCATGTACCAGAGAAGCCTTCCTCTTTTTATTCACTCCTTGAATACATTTACCCAAGTGTGACAACGATTTGAGCAGTTTTGCAAAAGCTTGACAAGAGCTGAATTATCTCTCTTTGATACTCTTTCTATAAACATAACAGGTATTTCTCCATCTCTTCATTTGGGAAACTCTAAAATTCCTAAGTAGAATTGCTATTTTGGTTTGATCACTTTGTATTATCTTTTTTTCATATATTTTATTGTAATTAAAAAAGGTTACATCATATTCACCAGATAGAAGGTGCATTACTTCACATATATTCATACCCTTTCTCATGTCTTGGTCCCCATATACATTGTATTATCTTTCCTATAATAATTATTAAATTCTTTAAAGGGATTCATTTTTATTAGGAAGAATTTGGTATATTTGTGTAAAAGGTATTCACTGGTCTTGAAGAGGTATGAGCAAAATGCATCCTTGATTTCTTTGATGTTTAGCTAATCTTATCTTTACATAGGCAATATGTTGCTTCTCCTTCCATTGTCTTTGTTCTGATTCAGAAAGACCACCACCAGTAAGATTCAAACATCTCAAGTAATGGAAATTTCATAGTTATATCATATTGATTTATGTTCTTAGTCTCCCAAAATTGAACTCACTGTCTCTGCTTTCTTTCTAAATGCTGAAGGTTATCTCTGCCATTTTCCATGATATTGGTAAACTGGAAATCTCACCAATATCATTTAGTTTCATTGTAGGTATCCTGGTATGTCCATTTTGGGGTCAACTACTGAAACTTTCATATCTTTGCCTCTTGCACATCATAAATGCATATCTAATTTTATGATATTATTTAATAAGTAGAAGTCAAAATTTTTCTGATTCTTTTCTTCCTTCCAAGCCATCCTTACATATTAACAGAAAAATTTCATGATCACTTTGTCATTTTTCAAATTAATCGTATTTGGGCTCCAACTAAAATTTCAATAAACTGTGAAATTAAGGACATTTATCATAATTACATTATTTGATTATAAGTTATGTGGAAAACTTTTCTCTCTCCTGAAAATTCTGTCCTTTTCCAGATACCTTAAATTTTTTTTCTTAATTTTTTTCCTTTTGATCGCACATACAAATATACTTTTGTTGTGTTTGAATTGGTCATTTTAAATTCATATAATCATTTTTATATACTTTCCATATCTGTGTGCTTTCTTTTGCCAATTCAATAACCTTAATATATTGTTTTATGTATTATAGGAAGATTATTCCATTATCTAACTTCTTCAGTTAGTATCAGCAAATACTCATATTATTATATGTTAGAATTTTAAGAAGTTAAAGAGTGCTAGGAAAAAATATCAAGATCCTAAACATTATCATAATTTATTCTAGATATGTGAATTAACATATAATATTCTCTTTTATTTTGAGGGTTTGTACTAAATCTTACAGATTTATTAAGGATATCTGATCCTCCCAAGAAATGAAGTATTCCTGGAAGCTTGGAGTATATATGCATGCTACTAGGAGATGTTAATAGCTAAAACAAATGTTTATTTGGTTATTGATTATACTTTGTGACATATAAAATTTAATGATCTATACAAACCAGACATTGGTCAAGGAAAGATCAAATGTAACTTTTTAATTAAAAAACTGATTGGAGGTAGAACATTATAGTAAATATCATAGCTGTTTTAAAATATTTGCAAGTCCAGTATTGACATTGGCTTTTTTCTTCTTAATTCTTTCTTTCTGTGTTGAACACTGTCCCTGTTTTGTGTGCATCAAACTCTGTCTCTGCTTCTGGCTTTCTCTGTGTCTACTGTCTCTGTCCCTCTGTCTCTCAGTCAGAGGCACAGACAGACAAAGACACATGGACCCAACACACACACACACACACACACACACACACACACACACACACACACATACACAGAGGAGAGATAAATGCTTTTTCAAAAAAATATTGAGCAAAGAAAATGTAAGTAACTAATACAAAGTACAATATATATTGTGTCATTTGCATTAAAAATAAATTGATTTTAGTACAGGATTCTTTCCATTGAACCTATCTGATTTCTTATAATGACTAAAATCCAAACAATATTATGAACCTGTGATTGAAAAGAATCACAGGACATTTAGAACTTCCTAAGAACAGATTATGATGCTAAAATTGCTTACATCAATTAATATCAGTGGATCAAAGCTGAAGATATATTGCTTCTTTTAACACCAAAATAATTTTAAAATTTCATAACTATGCTAAAATTAAAAAACAAAATTGTGTTTGAGAAGTTCATGCTGCTTCTGAAAATCTGATAAACCTGTCCTGATGAGAATTATAAATATGTGTCACCTGATTGCCTTTTCCTTCAAAAATTTCTAAGATATCTTTACGGTGATTCATGTTAAATAGGGTTAAGATAAACAGGAAACTTTCTACAGTTGTTTGGCAAATTCAAGATATTTGTTGTTACAAATATAAATATATAAAATATATAAAAATTTCCACAATAGATTCAATTCTTTTCCATACATATAAACATTATTTATAACAAATGTCTATGTTGAGCGATTTGTTCTTCTAATCACCATTAGCCCTAATCACTTAGCATTCATTTTTACCTAAATAAAATCCTAGTGTTAGATCCTATGAAAGAGAAAGGCAAGAGAGAGAGAGAGACAGAGAGAGAGAGAGAGAGAGAGAGAGAGAGACAGACAGACAGACAGACAGACAGACAGACAGACAGACACAGACAGACACAGACAGAAAGCAAGAAAGAAAAGGGGGAGTGAGGGAGGGAGGAGTAGAGTTACAATACAGAGATTTGTAACATAAATAGAGCAAAAACAATACCAGAGAGTAGCCTTAAATTCTTCAAAGCTTTAAGATAGCAGTGCAATATCTAGATTAGTCAATGGTGGATAACAGCCAAAAACATTACTGGCAAATACTGGTTTATGGCAAGAATTTACTCATTTTTAAAATATATATTTTTATTGTAATTAATAGAAAGGTTACATTCAGTTTTATATGGACAAAATCCTTGTCATGAATGTTTTTAAGGAACTTGGTAATTTACATTTAAAGAAAACCTAAGAATCAGGGACATGGGGTAGTTGTGCTCAAACATTTGAAATGCTATCATATAGTGTAGGTTAAATGTATTTCGTGGCCCTGCAAGTCATTTCAAAAGAAATGATAGAATTTACAATGGGAAAGAATTAATGGTTATCTTGACTTTCACAAGCAATGGGTTTCTTGTTATCAGAAATATTCAGGCTGAGGAATGTAACTTTCCTATTTGGCAGTCACAAGGGATTGGGTTTGTTGGTGTGGTTGAGATAAGATAATTCATGATCTCTTCACACAATATGTCTATGCTATATTTAAAAAGTCAAAAAAATCACCTTTCCTATTATCCTTGATTATAATTTTATGTAAAATCTTTAAGATCTGACTAATCAGACCAATAGTCTCAAAATTCAAGAATTCCTTCACTCTTGCGTACTTTTGATTAATATAACTTCTTGTTTGGAAGAAGAAGAGGAGAAAGCCCAAAGGTAACATACACATCTAAAAGCTCTTGAAGTATAACATTTTGAAGAATTCAGAAGTGAAGCAGTAAGAAATAAGTATGGATTAACCGTCTTTTTTCAAAAAATGGGTGTTAAAAATTGATGGAGCAGCTTCTGGCACACCACACTGAAGATTTTGCCAAGCCCCCAGTGTTTGAAATATTTTTTGTTACACTTGACAAAGTCAACCCTGCTGAATGTCTTCAAAGATATTGCCATAATAGGTTGGCAAAGCAACCCATAAATCCACAGGGAAAGTTTTCGAACAATGTCTTCCTTTCACAAATGAAGTGTAGTCCAATTCTATCTAAGTGAATAGACCCTTGCCAGTGGGAGGGAAATATACATCTATTGATAATAGGATCCATGATGCAATTAATCAATAAAAAAACAGCATATCAGCTTTATATAGTAGATTGTTATAGAACTTTTGCTTTCACTTATTCCCTTTGCCACTTACGTTTTACATCAGAAGGGTTTATTTTGTTTCTGCATATGTCAACTTCTGAAAGCAAGACATTACTGGTTGGGCGGCTGTCCTGCTCATCCATTTTCTATCTCCTTTCTCATAACTTCTATTCTTTCCTCTTCCCACCAACTGATTGCTCTTCACTGGTACACTTCGTCTCAAATAAGAGGAATTCCATTTCCATTTTAATCTTTCCCTTTCTGTGGGTATAATCAAAGCCTTCACAGAACCACCCATAGAAACCCTATTATAATGAGAAATGATACAAGGCTACAAAGGAAGCACCAAGACAGGCATAGGAGATTTCTAATCACTAGAGACAACAAACTCAGCCTAGGTCAACCCTGATGCAAATATTCTTCTTTGAATTTTGTCTTCTCCCTCTTCTTTTTCTTTTCTTTTACCCCTCCTCTTCCTCTTTCTCCTTCTTCTCTTCTTCCCCTCTCCTTCCTACCATTTGTCCTCATGCTCTGACTCCTCCTTTGCCGTCTTACGAATACTAGGCAAGTATTTTTTCCTTGAGACAAACCCTCACTTTTTTTGTGCTTATTTGCTTTTCATATATGATTTTACTTAGGGTTCAGATCAGTGTAAGGCAGCAATCTTTCCACTTATGCTTTCTTCAAAGCTGGAATGGCAGGTGGACACCACCAATAACTGGTGCACAAATATTTTGTTTTATGATTGTTAATACTAAGGTCTTAATCCTCAGCTTCCATCTGATGAATTTGCTTGCATGTTGATCGCTCTCATCTGAGCCATGACTCCAGTAGGATTTTCTGATGATTATCTTACACTCATATTCCCTGGCTTGCTTCAAACCATGATCATCAGGATCCGAGTATCCTGAGTAACTAAAATTACCATGCAAAATGGGGGTTCAAAGTCCAAAAATATTTATTTTTCTAAACCACTATTAATTTGAGTGTCTGCTTTTACATGTAAGCAAATTTTATTCTAATTATTTTATCATTGGGATCATAAAATAATCCCAAACTGCAAGTTCAGTCCAAGTAATATCTTCTCTGGAGACTACTGATTGATTGATTCCAGAATCAGATAAGTGTACCCTTTCCTTGTGCTCTTATATCATCATTGTGACAGCGCATGTAGTGATACTTTAAATATTTAAGTATTTACAGTGAGATCATGAACTAGTAGAAGGCCTACCATTCAGGAGACTGTAAGTGCATGCTGAATGAATCCAAAAGTAGAACTTTTCAAGACAGTAAGCAAACAATGGTTCATAAGAGAAAAATGTGACAAGGACCTCTAGGATACAGAAACAAAAGCCATATAATGAGTGATTGTTGTCCTCATCTCGTTTGCTGTCCCTTGGGTATCTCATATTATTACAGTATCTCACTTTGTTATCTGATATATTGGATATATGTATATTTGGTTATTTGAAATTGGATAGGGAAGGGGGGAAAACAAGATGAGGGGTGGGGGTGGGGGGGAGGGAAATGAGGACCAAGACATGAGAAAGGGTATCACTGTATGTGAATTAATGCACCTTCTATCTGGCAAATATAATGTACCCCTTCTATTAATTACAATAAAAATATATGAAAAAATGTGCCTTGTACATCTACCCAAAAACGTTATAAGTAGTAGTATAGTAAAGACACTTGCACATCCATGTTCACTGCTGCAGCACTCATCATAGCTAAGTTATGAGAACAGACCAAATGTCCTAGAATAGATGAATCAATCAAAAAATATGGGTACATATACACAATGACATTTGACTCACACATTAGAAAGAATATGTTGTTTAATATATGGAAATAGATGACCTAAACAAATCATGCTGCTTGAGGTAAGTCAATTTCAGAGAGATTTTTCTGTCATATATCGAAGCTAGATCTAAGATACATCTGAGCATGATAACCTGTACAGGACTACAGGAGTGTAGACCTTAACAGAGAGAAAGAGAGAGAAAGAGAGAGAGTCAGAAAGAGAGAGAGAGAGAGAAAGAGAGAGAAACAGACAGACAGACAGACAGACAGACAGACAGAGACAGAGAGACAGAGAGAGAGACAGAGAGACACAGAGAGATTAAAGGAGGATTTTCTTAGGGCTGGAACTCAAATACATAACTCCTTTGAACATTTAAGATAATATTTATCAAAACTAATTCCAGGAAATGGAAACATGAATTCGTTTTTGTTGGTGATGGTATTGTTTGCATTGATGCAATAGTTTCTGGTTTGATCCTTAAGTAATTTAAGTTCAGCATTTTTCTTTATGCTTCCAAAATGTTGAGGTCCTTAATAAATTTGCTTTTTTTCACTTCCATTCAGTATATACTACCTGTACTATTTCAAGTATCACAAGATAAGCAAATCCTACCCCATGCAGTGGAGGAGAGATGGTTGGTGTAAATATACTTCCAACCCACATGTCAATCAATCAACTTATTTTGTTACCCTCTAATATGAATGAACATAACTTTAAGGTCTCTGCTTACTTTAGCATTCCAGGAAAGAGTGACAATATTCAAGATTTGAAAGAAGATATGTTTTATTGAAAAAAATATTTTTCATTTCTATATTAAGTGTCTCCAAATTTGCATCCCTACCATAGATCTCTTCCTGTTTTCTATGGACAAAGAGAGCTTGTGCGTCTAAAATAAAGGTCTCTTGTCAACAGCTCACTGGGTGGCCTTGCACTGACCTAATTCTGCTCCCTTTCTTGATTGTAGTTATCAATAACAGTCACCTAAGTATGGAGAATGACATATCCTGATATATTTGGAAGTATTAGATCCTGCTGTACTTGAACCCAGTGATTCACATGACCTCAAGTCATAAACCCAGGTGAGCAATGCTTTATGAAGCTAAGTTCTAGTGGAAGTGGTAGATCATCTGCCTTCTGTCATTGTGGGGAATCTCCTCACAATGAATCTCAGACTCTTTATTTCTAGCTATTGCTGTACAAGCAACATGTAAGTTTTATGTAACTTGTGTGCTGGAATATGTCAGTTTTATATAACTTGTATTTTCTTAGGTTACTCAGAAACATTGGTAGCCACTGAGAAAACAAAGACACAGTTTAATGCCCTTATCTTTTCAGGATTTTTGAGCAAAAGTCTTAACATTAACCCTAAACCATCCGTTCTCACCTCTACCTGTTATCTACCTCTACCTATAATGAGAGGATTTTGTCCATTCTATTTTGAATGTAGTTGTCTTCTTATTCTTTTGTCACTGTTCTTTTGATAGTACTCCAAATTTTGATTACTTGCTTAGATTATAAAATATTCTCACGTTGTTTCTTTCCAAGTCATTCTCTATAATGATTGCAGCCATAGTTATCTTTGGAAAACTCATGTCTATTCACATTTTTCTCTGTATAATCTTTCCCTTACTTAGCATAAAATCTAGTTTAATTTAAATAATGATTAAATATCATTATTATCCTTATTGTAGTATATCAACTGTTTTGAAAATTAGCATATAATTGTTGTTGTTGCTGTTGTTCTCTTCCTCCTTCTTCTTCGGTTTGGTTTGGTTGTGGGGCTGGAACTCTGGATCGTCCTTGAGCTCTTCAACTCAAGACTAGTACTCTATCACTTGAGTCACAGTGCCACTTGTGGTTTTCTGGTAATTATTTGGAGATAAGAATCTCTTGAACTTTTGTGCCCTAGCAGACTGAACCTCAATCCTCAGATCTCAGCCTCCTGAGTAACCAGGACTACAGGCATGAGCTACCAGTATCTGGTAGCATGCAATATCTACAGAGGTGATTCAATGTGACATTTCCACTCATTAATGCAATGTACTTTGTCCAAGTTTACCTGTGCATTATCTTTGGTTATCTCCACTTACTCCATCTTTAAACAATTTTGATCAAGTCTACATGTGTATATAAAAGAACCCGGATCACATTCATCTACTCTTCAGTATATTATAGACTCCCTCACTGATACACATAGTCCAAATAGTTTATACTTATAATAATTAGAACATATGGTGTTTATCTTTCTCAATATGGCATATACTGCTTAGCATTATTTCCAGTTTTATTAATTTTCCTGAAAACAACATAATTTCCTTCTTTTTATATAGTAAAATGACATTTCATTATACATGTATGTAGCGATTTCCATTATGTTTCCCTATGACATCTTCTAGGTCATTTGTTAAACAACAAATTTGGTGCCATTGCATATTTGTTATAAATAGTATGGCTAGAAAAGGATTTCTAGTTATATCTATAATATGTGGACTTGCATTATTTCAGCTACCTGTCCAAGGGAGATACAGCGCTATCATGTGCTAGTTCTATTTTTTTTTTTTAGGAAACTCCACCTTGATTTCACAGTGACTGTACGACTAAACACTTCTTTTCCCTTGCTTCCCTGTTGGCAATTATTTCTTTTCTTTATATTGAATACTTGGAATGAGATAATATTTAAATATCATTTTGATTATATTTCCTTTGTGATCAAACGTGCTGCATATGAGTCAATGAGATCGTCTTATGATCAGACTGGGGGATTGAAGTATCCAGCTATTAAAGAGACTACAATGTCTGCATGTGTCTTTTTTGTCAAACTCTTTTTCCCTTTATAAAACTGGAAGTCTGATGTTGAGTATGTAAATCATTACAATTGTTATTACATCCTCCTGAATCCTTATTTTCTGTAACTGATCTTGTTACTTCTAACTAATTTTGGCTTGAAATCTGTTTTGGTTTTTTTGGTTTTTTTTTCCCCTCAGATATGAGAAATGCTATTTGATCATAGCCTTGTTCTGCTTGATACAGGGTTCCAATGGCTAAGGAGAATCTTTTTGTGATCTTTCACTTTAAACTTGTGTTTTTCTGAGATGCATTTCTAATTGGAAGAAATAGTTTGTTGGTTTGGGGAGGGCTTGAACACTGGGCCTGGGTGCTGTCCCTGAGCTCTTCATTTCAAGGCTGCTGCCCCACACTTTGAGCCACAGCATCATTTCCAGTTTTCTAATGGTTAATTGCAGATAAGAGTTTCATGGACTTTAGTTCCTGGGCTGTCTTTGGACAGCAATCCTCAGATCTCAGCCTCCTGAATAGCTAGGACTACAGGTGTGAGCCACTATGCCAGCCTAAGATAGTGTTTTTAATCAAATATACTAGTTTGAGTCTTTTGTTTGGAGAATTGACAGCCTTACTATTCATTCATTTTTCTTTCTGGTATACTTTCCCTATTTCTCTACTCTGAATAGACTCATTAATTGAATTTTCTCCTTATCAAGCTCAAAATCTTGGCTTATCCTCAGTTATGTGATACTTTTCCTCTTT
The DNA here is from genome assembly GCF_031878675.1 of Megascapheus bottae. Classification (NCBI taxonomy): domain Eukaryota; kingdom Metazoa; phylum Chordata; class Mammalia; order Rodentia; family Geomyidae; genus Megascapheus; species Megascapheus bottae. The sequence goes on from NC_143527.1 coordinate 23,316,353, forward strand.
CTCATACTCTTCCATTTTTGTTTGTTTTCTAATAATTTCAATATTTCCTACATACTCTTCATTGTGTCTATTAAATTTCCCTCATTTTCATTGAATAGTTCATGCTTCACAAAACTCTATACGGTCTTCATTGATTCATCCATTGAACACATTCAGAGAATTGACCATGTGTCTTCTTATCCTGCTGCTGTACAGATAATCCTCTACTAATATTAGTTGCACAAGTAACCATATAAATATTATAATTAGTGGATTTTAAGAAAAGAACAAATGTCCTTTATCAAGATGAAAATAGAAACAAGTCTCTCTCAACACGTACTTATAAACACATGGCCACTTACAAATGTATGGACTCAAGATTACCAAGCAACCTCTGCATGGTGATAAAGAGCAATTGGATCATACTGTGTGCATGTGTTATATAAGTATGTATTTGTGTGTTTGCATATGTATATATCTCCAAATTGTCCTTTCATCTTTGTATACAGACCTGAAAAGAAAGAAAAGGAACATTCAACTTAAATATGGAGAATAGATTTCTTAAATATGAAAAGAATAGATTTAGATTTCATGACTTCTTTTTTAGGAAATGTAAGTTAAGACAAAGCCAACAAATCTTGGTAACAGGAAAATCATGAAGGGGTTTGTGGTGAAGGAAACATAAGCTAGGTTAATCTTGCTATCAACAAAGACTTAGAGTTCATGGGTGAGAACCAATTATTTTTGTTGTATTTGTTATTTTATTTCATTAATTGTATTATTTTATTTATTTTTTTTAATTTTTATTTTACTTTTTAATTGTCGAGATAATGTATAGTGGAGTTAGAGTTACATTTGCCAGATAGTAGGTGCATTACTTATCATACATTGATAGCCCTTCTTAGGTTTTGGCCCCATTTCCCTCCCCTTTCCCAATCATCTTGTTTTCCCCCCTTCCCTTTTCTATTTTAAATAAACAAATAATAATATATATAATATACCAGGTAACAAAGTGAGATACAGTAACAATATGAGATTAACCAAAGGACAACAAAAGAGAAGAGAAATAACATAGTACATTAAGAACAACAATCACACAAGATAAAGCTCTTGTTTTCATATCCTAGATATTCTTTCATTTAGTTTCATCCTATATGATCATATGTACAACACAGATATTTTAATTCATGACCTAGAAAACCTGAATGCATTTTTCTCTATATTTCCTTCTTAGACAGGATTAAGCAAATTATTGGCTTAAACTCATTATTGTTTTCTAGAATGTTTCCTTGAATCCAGAAAATGATAAGGTGAGGGCAGCACTTGAAAATTGGCTCAGGTAGGGACTAGATTTTGTTACCCAATTTTAGTGATTATAACTTCTGAGTCAGCTGGACTATTGATTAACCTCTCAGTTTCTCCTGTAAACCTTCTAAATCTCTGTAGGTGCAAATATCCCATAAACTTACAGTTCCTCATAGACTGCGCTGCATTACATAGCGCTTTCTCACTCTTAAGCTCCACTTACCACTTGTTATCAACCTATGTATGGCTTTTGAGTAAATATAGTAACCCATCAATGTAAGGACTCTCAATTAGGGATTCAAATTTAATAAATTTAATTGACTGCTTGCAATTCCTTTTGGAGATAGTGTATATCTCCAAGAATGATTTTAGCTTTTCAGTTTTCTGAACTTTAATGAGGTTTTCAATTTTCAATATTACATAAAACATGAGCTAGTTATTATCACTGGAAGCATTTTACACCTGTTCCTGATATCTATTACTATATAATCAATTAATTGGAAATTGCATAGGTAAAAACTAAGCATTTTATTACCTCATAATTTTGGATAGGCATGTGTATACACAAAGATAATTAGGTTATTTTTCTGTTCCAAGGTATGTTAACGGCTTTCATCAGTGGAATTCAACAGGCAAATGGGAAAATAAAGGCGATCTAAGAACTCTCACATATCTGGTGATTTTGCAGTGATAGGTGAAGGAACTATCAGAGTATCTGGTGTCCTTTATATAATTGTCTCTTTGCATTCACATTTCTTTTTTTTAATATTTTTATTGTAATTAATAAAAGGGTTAAATGATATTTGCCAGATAGAAGGTGCATTAATTCACATACATTGATACCCTTTCTCATGTCTTGGTCCCCATTATCCTACCCCCCCACCCCTCCATCTTGGTTTTCCCCCTTCCCTATCCAATTTCAAATAACGAAATACAAATATATCCAATATATCAGATAGCAAAGTGAGATACTGTAACAATATGACATAACCAAGGGACAGCAAAAGAGATGGCACTCTATTTGTCAAGTATTTTATTACCTACAGCACATCTGTAGCTTCAAAAAGATATTTTTGTTTTTGGGTAGGATCTTCTAAAATTTGTCCATCTCAGACTAGTATTGTTTCTCCTGTTTTAAATTACTATGTAGCTAAAATTACAGGAGTATTAGATCATAACCTAATAGATCAGAACTAATTTTAATAGAGAAAAAGCCTGAGGCTAATTTCTTCTGTGGGATCAGTCCTGTGTCACCCAGAATAGGCCTTGGGGACTCTGAAAGTAATCTTTTAACTAAAATACAAAGGAAGTTAAACAAGAGGGATGTAATTTTACCATTTGAATATCCACTTTTGATAGGGATAACAACTAGTTTTTTTCTTGACTTTTGACATTACTCATAGGGATAAAATAATCGTCAATTTTGAGCCTAAAATTACCAAAAATTAAATAATTCACTTGACAAAGGATCATGTGAGGGAAAAATGTAATTTTTAAAAATATATTATTGTGATTAATAGAAGGGTTACATTATATTCATCAGATAGAAGGTGCGTAACTTCACAAACATTGATACCCTTTCTTATGATATGGTCCCCATTTCCCTACCACCCTCCCCCCGCTTATCTTGATTTCCTCCCTTCCCTATCCAATTTCAAATAACTAATTAAGCACATACAAAGTATATCAGATAACAAGGTGAAATACTGTAACAATATGAGATAACCAAGGGATGGCAAAAGAGATGAGAGATAGCATACTACATTAAGGACAACAGTCACTTATTATAAGGCTTTGGTTTCCTTATCCTGGAGGTCCTTACATTTAGTGTCATACTTTTTGGCCTTATGTTTCTAGACTTTGTTCTATTGTAAATCTCTGCTAGGAGAGTCCAAAGTTTCTACTGATTATGACAAATGAGAGAGACTGTTGGGCCTATGTTCCTTTGAGTCTGGCTTACTTCACTTAATATGATTTTTTCTAAGTCTTTCCATTTTCTTACAAATGGGGTGATGTCGTCCTTTCTGACAGCAGCATAGAATTCCATTATGTATAAATACCACATTTTTCTGATCCACTCATCAACTGAGGGACATCTGGGTTGGTTCCATATCTTTGCTATGGTAAATAGTGCTGCAATGAACATGTCATCTGCAAAGAGGGAAAGTTTTACTTTCTCTTTCCCTATTTGGATCCCCTTTATGCTTGCTTCTTTCCTTAGTGCTCTGGCTAGGAATTCTAATACTATGTTAAAGAGGAGTGGAGAGAGTGGGCATCCTTGTCTCATTCCTGATTTTAGAGGGAATGGCTTTAGTTTTTGCCATTAAGTATAATACTAGCTGTGGGTTTGTCATACACAGCCTTTATTATACTGAGGAATGTTCCATGGTTTCCTAGTTTCTCCAGAGCTTTTAGCATAAAGGGGTGTTGGATCTTGTCAAATGCCTTTTCTGCATCTATTGAGACAATCATGTGATTTTGTCCTTGCTCCTGTTGATGTGTTGAATTAATTGATTTGTGTATGTTGAACCAGCTTTGCCTCCCTGTGATTAATCCTGTTTGATCATCGTGTATAATTTTTTTGATGAGTTGTTGTAGACTGTTGGCCAGTATTTTGTTGAGACGTTTTGCATCGATGTTCATCAAAGAAATAGGTCTATAGTTCTCTTTCTTTGATGAATCTCTGTCTGGTTTGGGGACGAGGGTTATACTGGCTTCGTAGAATGAGTTTGGCAAAGATCCTTCGTTTTCCATTTTGTTAAAGAGCTTGAGGAGTATTGTTGTGAGATCTGCTTTGAAGACCTTATAGAGCTCAGCTGTGAATCCATCTGGCCCTGGGCTTTTCTTACGTGGAAGGTTTCTTATTGCCATTTCTATTTCACTGCTTGAAATAGGCATGTTTGGTTGGATTAGGTCTTCTTGGTTCAGTGTGGGTATGTTAATATTGGCTAGGAATTCATCCATTTCTTCTAGATTCTCAAATTTGTTGGCATAAAGTTTGAGAAGTATTCCCTCATGATGTTCTGGATCTTTGTAATTTCTGTCGTGATATTATCATTTTCGTCTGTGATTTTGTTTATTTGTTATGCTCCCTTCTTTTTTTGGTAAGATTTGCCTTGGGTCTGTCAATTTTGTTAATTTTTTCAAAGAACCAACCCCTTTTGATTCTTTTTATAGTTTTTTTGGACTCCAATTCATTTAATTTTGCTTTGATTTTACTAATTTGCTTTCTTCTACTAGGATTAGGGTTGGTTTTTTGCTCTTCTTCCAGGAGCTTAAGGTGACACATTAAATTGCTGGTTTGCAATATTTCTAATTTGTTATTGTATGCACTCAGAGCTATAAATATTCCTCTGAGTACTGCCTTTGCTGTGTCCCAAAGGAGCTGGTATTTCGTGTGCTCCTTTTTGTTAAATGTCATAAATTGTTCTGATCTCCTCAATGACCCACTGGTGATTCAACAAACTTTGTACTCAAATATTCTAAACTTTGTACTCAAATATTCCATCTGTCTATCACCTTAGGTCAGTTATCCTTACGCTACACCTTTTCTTCATTACTATAATAATCTTACTCTCTTACATTATTCTTTTCTTACCTCCTCTGTTGTCTTTCATACTATTTTTCTATCTCTAGTCCTCTGTTTATTTTTCGACTTTTATAATGCATGGATCTACATTTGATGGTTGTTGAGCAATACTGTATATCTCGGTATTCAATTATACTCTAGGGCCAGAGGGACTTAAATACAATAGAGATTGGTTTGAGGGGCTTATTGTTTTGGTCATAAATCAGTGATCAGTGGTGGTATTAGATTTGTCTGTCAGTGCACAAAAAGAGAGTGATAATACCAATCTAAAATAGTAAACATCTATTGTGAGCCAGCTAAAGAGGTTTAGGTTGGTTGTATCTGAAAAAATTATAATCTTGTTTCGCATTAATTTGCTCCCATTTTCAAATGGGAAAAGTGTAATTTAATGTAAGAGAAATATGTTTAAATAATTACATCATGATTTGTTGGAATTTCTATAAGAGAATAGTGGAGAGATTCTTGAGTCAGCAATCAACTTTCCCTAGAAAACAAGGAACAAAAGTGATATTGTAGAAAGGGATTATTACACTAGGTGCTGGTGGCTCACACACATAATCCCAGCTACTTAGGAGGCTGAGATATGGGGATTGAAGTTTAAAGCCAGCCTGGGTAAGAAAGTCCTTAAGACTCCTATCTCCCTCCAATTAACCCCCAGAAAACCAGAAATGGTGCTGTAACTCAAGTGGTAGAGTGCTGGCCTTGAGCTGAAAAGCTGAAGGGCTCAGGAATAGTGCCCAGGCCCAGACAGACAAAAAAAGAAAAGAAAAGGGAAAAAAAGCAAGCAATTATTATGATTACATTTGCTTATATTGTGCTGTGTGTAAAACTGCAGAGACACCTCACCTAGACAAATCCAGAATTGAGAAAGAAGGGGGAATATTTCTAAGGGTCACAGAGTAGAATGATTTGCAAAATAAAGAAATCATTTAATAAGCTAACAAAATCAGGGCAGAACCAAAATAAAGTTTATCCATCTTTCATATGAGAAACATGTTAAGATTAACCCCTCTAATTTTTTGTATACTCTTACTTCCTCTCTACAGGTAAAGCAATAAGAACTTTACCCACCTTTCTCACAGATAATCAGTGAATGTCTCTAAAGACTATAGAATTCATTAAAATCCCCCCCCAAAAGTCTTTGGTTGATTTTTTTTGGAAAATGTGCAACCAGAAACCAAATAATGTTATTATTCATACAATTGATATTCTGATCCTCAATAAATAATTTTGAGGGACTGCTATATCTGAGAGAGATGGATGTTCATGGTCCATTAAAAGACAAAGTGAGGATCATTTGCTTTCTCAGGGGGCAGGCTCCATAAACTGTAATTGGGAAGATCTGGAATGGCTCTCAATTTCTCTCTTGCTACAAAGGCGAATGGGGCTTCTCTGTTGACACTGCTGATCAGAATACTAGCAGAGGGCACAAGAGGTGCTTTTTGCTGTCTCCTGAGACCAAGCATAGCACGCTTTCCTTGGTACAAGGGAGGAAATCCAGCTCATTAAAGCCAGAAAGTTTTCTCTGACATTTTGCTCTCTTTCTTGCACGTTTCCCCTCTTGTCTTCATTTCTCAGCCTGACCCTCTCATCTCACCTCTGCCCACAGGGTCAACATAACTTCATGGTTGACACTGATTTTTCTAACAGCAGCAATTTTAACCCAGTAAAACGTATCCCCCAAAGCACAAAAGGTATCAAATTAAAGTGCCTCTCCAACAACTTGATACCCTGGCTAATTCACAAAGGCATCAAGTGAAGTATGTGTTGTTTTGTTGTTGGCTTATGAGAACAAATGGATGTTCAGGTGCCCTTGCCTCACCCTTTGGCTTTTATGAATAATCACTTTTCAATTGTGGTGTTTGTGAATAAAAGTCACATTCATGCATTTGTTCTGAAGACGAATGCCTTCATGTTTTTTGCCACTGTAATTATCTTTGCAGACAGCTATCTATAAAGTTCAGGGGCGCACAAAAAGTCAATCCCTAGCCTTAAATTATTTGAAACTGAGTAAGTTTCTCATGCAAAATATGCAATAAAATCAATAAGTACTGGTATGTGTAAAAACAATCACTACTTTGCCGATGTTAAATTTTCACCAGCTCTGGCCTGTCAGCGGCCCTGCTAGGTGGCTCCGGCTTCTTCTCCTGACCATGTACTCCGCTTCAGATGTGGAACCCCCGGATCCTCTACAGATCTGGAAGAAGGGAGTCTATAGGGTATTTGGCTGTCCATTCTCCCCCAGAAAGAGAGCATCTTCCCTGTGCTCATGTGCCAAAAACAAGTTCTCTGGGGACAGGCTCTGAGCCCCAGACAGCTGGGCTTATTTCCATGCCTCCCATGAGACAGCTATGCCCTGTAAGGAGATACACAAAAGCACAGATTCCAGATCTTGGTGCTGTTGGTGGAGGAAGACGAGCAGAGTTGACAGTTTGGGTGTTGCTATGTCCACTGGCCTCTGAGGATGTTTGTTTTGTGTGTTCACCTTGTTTGCTACGCCCTGTATTCTCCACCTTGCTGGGCTCCAGAAGAAAATGGATGGAATGATGAGTCCTATCCACAATGCAAGTCATTCGGCAGCCCCTTCAGCCCTTTAGCCCTCAGCTCTACTGCCTCCCTGGTAGTGACACTGGAGAAAACCTCAGCTGGTATTGCTTCCTCCAGGTGTCCAGAGCTACTTGTGCCTCATGTGTTCTCAGCTGGCTCATAATTTCTTATTTATATTCCCTCTCTTCCTCTCCCTATCTCTTTTCATTCTCCCTTTCTCTTTCTCTCTCATTTGTCCCCCGGGGAAATTAGAGTCTCGCACACCTAGGGCTCAGTTCCTAGCTCCATGACCCTCTGGAAAGAAACCCTGAACTCCAAGCCTGTCCTCATAAGTTGGACCTGTTATTTTTCAGGATGCTGTGCCTGCACACATCTGGACTGTAAACCACTTATTCGCTTATCAAGGAAAGTCAGAGAGGAGCCACTCCCAGCTGAGCATGTCTGTCAGGAACCCATGGTCACCAGGACTAAGGACTTCAGCAAGAGGCTATTCCAGCAGCACCTCAGGATGTCTGCCTGTTGGAGGGAAGGCTGTGTCTTTCCCCTTCCACAAGTGTCTGCACACCTGTGTGTTTTTATGAGGTTGTATATGATGTGAATCTTTTATATAACATTAGTTGAGTAAGTACAAACCATTCATCTAAAAAAATCACCATCTCCTTCCAACTGGTTCTGGGTGCAGAGTAGGAGAGTGACTCCTTTATTTATTTATTATTTGATTAGTTATTTTTATTTTCATGGCTTATCACAATTATTTCAAGGCATATCTCAGAGGAAACCTATATTTTTATCACTAGATATTTGAATATATTTCAAAGAAATTCAACATAATAAAATCATCCCACAACTATGCTGCCTGAAAATAATAACATGAAATCTTTCTCATGACCATAGATTTCAGTGACTTAAAAATCCTCCACATTGTATTTATTTAATAGCAATCACAATCTATACATTGTGATTTGTGCAATGCTTATAATTGCTTTTCACTCTCCCCATGATTCCTTTACATTTTCCTTCCATGAAAGATTATTTCTTTAAAAAAATACTTTGATATCCTAGCATGAATTTTTCTGATCACATTTCAAATAGTGCAATTTCATATTTTCTCTGCCTCCTTCAAATTGCAAAATTGCCCAATTTTTGATGAAGAGGTTTAATCAGATTGAGGTTTTATCTTTTTGACAATGATACTTGTAAGTGGTGTCACGCTCTTCCATCGCTGAGTGTATAATACCTCGTCATCTTTCTTTGTAACTGAGGCTTTCTTTCCCCAAATTGAGTTCTCCATGACCTAGATTGCTTTAAATTTTATTAATTTTATTAAATTTTTATCAGAAAACTTACTGGTTATTTCACAGTGATATATTTCATAAGTTGTTATAGTATTCTCCAATAACTAAAGACATACAAATGATAAAGAAAAGAGAAGTAGAACTGATTTTTAAAAAGAGGCACTGGTTTAAGTGCCTTGAAGGAATTAATTGATGTTTGACATTCTAACATAACAAAGAATATGACTTATAAAGAAAGCTAGAAACTCTGAGGTTGACATCAGATCATCCTCATAATTTACCTCACATTTGAGATGTGCCATAGGAAAGTGTTGATGTTGGAAGCTTGAGTGAGTGTCCAATATGCAATTATAATTATTGTGCAAAGTGTAGACACACCTCACAAATATTTTTGTATAAGCCAAGTTATGCTTTTATAGCAGCATTCATCTGCAGACAAATGAGGACAGAATGCATTGTTTTTTTTTCTGTTCTAACATAATATAACCACATCCCTGATGAATTCTTCATAGACTTACTGTTTATTATAAAATTTTAGCAGCAGACCATTTTAAAGGTAAGTAAATTAAAGTTTAAATTAAGTTAGTTGTGCAAAGCCTTGCTGGTAGTTGGTTGTAAATGGTTGTCTTCCACCTATAACTTACAAGTACTGGGCTGCAAGCACTTCTTCATAGTGTCACACATCTCCTGGAACTACATTCTTGCATGCTGAAATTTGCCTTTAGAATCTAGAATATATGGGAAGAGAGACAATTAAACAAGTGGCTTGCTGTCACCTCCATTGTCCAACAATAGAGATAGGTCAAGTGAAGAACAGTTGTTTTATTCATTTAGCCAGATCCATAGAAGAAAACTACTTTGAAAGCCAAAAAAAGTTTTTTTTTAATATATTTGGAAATTATTTGTATAACAAAGCATGTCTGAGTAATTGATGATCTTATAAGTTCTGCAGTTTATTTTATGGATTACAAAATCAAGGCATTAAAATCTATGTGGATTTCTGAATCATGGATTTAAGAGAGGAGGCCACAAACACACTGTATCTTCATCAGCTATCTACTTTGAGAAAAAGACAATTGAGAGAAAGCCTGGATTAGGATGACTTTACAGCTAGGATAGTAGAACATTCTCTTGTACCTCACATTGCTTTACCATAGATTCCAAAAAAATGCTTTTCTTCTCTTAGGAAAGACAGTCAAATCCACTTGGCCAAATTGAAGCTCAGAAGTGAAGGGGAAAAAATAGCAAAATATTGTCTTTATTTGGGGGTATGATATAGAATAAGAAATGATAGCTAATGATGGATACAAGATCAGCCAGTGATGTGGATAATACATGAAAAGTGTCAAGTGCTAAAAATAAATCTTATCAGTTTATTAAGACAATAAAAAAGGATAATATTTATCCTGAAAGCTCAAAAATGTGAGAGATTTCAATATGCAACTGTAAAATGCTAGAGAAAAAATAAAATAGAACAATAGCAATAATGTCAAAATCAGTTAAACCTAAGACAGTTATATTTATTGTAAGAATCACTGGTGTAGGTATTATCAGATTCTTGGGTCATCTTCATACAAGAATGTATACAGAGATTTCCATTTCTGAAAATAACATGATTATTTAGTCTGAGCAAGGACAAGACATACATGCAACTAACAATAAAATTGTCTTTGTTCAGAAACTCTCCTTAATGAGAATAAAAAAGGATCACACTGGAATCCTATGATAAATATAATCTTGTTAAATTTACTGAACTAATTTTTAACAAACTTCATGTTAGATTTGCTTAACATTAGAAAACATATTTCTGCTGTTCTTTCTGTTTTTTTAATTAAAGGATTTATTAACATTGATATTTTATATCATATTTTGTTTCTTTGTCTATTTGTCTCATTTTTCCTGCTTTATTTTTTGATCAACCTCTTAGGGTCCAGGTTTCTGTTTTAAAATATTTTATTCCAACTATTTATTACTGGATTCAGTGGTTTGTATAACTACTCAGGTACTCAGATGGCAGGGGTTGGGAAGATTGTGCTTCAATGGTTGTGGATTCCCAGCTCATCAAACAAACCAGAAAGCTGCCTGTGAGACCAGTTTGAGCACGAGTTACCAAGGCAAACAACAAGACTCCATTGAAAATATAATAAAAAAAAATTTAAGCCTAAAACAAACCAAGAGACTTCAAATATCTAGGAAGTTTTCACATACAGGTTTCAAATGTGTCTTCCAAGATATAAATTAGAATTATAATGAACATTGTAGAAAAGGAATATATTGTAAATATATATGGATAGATAATAATAAAATATCCCCTGTGTAACTAATGTATACTCATAAAAATTGAGCATCCAAAATGATCACTCCTTTTAACACATTAAAGCAGTATCCCTCTACTCCAGCCTTCCTCCACACAAACACAAAAAAAATAGCTCTCGATGAGTGAGTCAAATCTTATATTAGTATATTACAATCATCTCTTAATAGGATATAAATCTTTTGGTTTTGAAATACCATTTTAAAGTTGTCATTGAGACATGATAGATTACCAGTTCTTAAGACATTTAATGACTCAGTGTGAAATTGACCCAGTTGCTGGGTTGATAAAAGAGCAACCTATTTATATTTCCTTAATGAACATTAAATGTCTTTCTGGAATGATGAAGGAACAGATACTAACAGGAATCATCTGAAGAAGGCAAAAGAAATCAGACATGCTCATGAAGATTGTTCCCTTATTTCACCCCATAATGTGTGTACCACAAAAGGGGCTTCCATGCATAGGTTTTTTGGCTATGATTAAGAATCTAGGCAATGCAATGCTTATCTAATGTACAATAAGGTGTGAATACTGTTCTTAAGGCTGCCATAGTAATTGTTTTGTTTTGGGTTGGGTTTGGATTTGGGGTTTCTTTCAGTCATTACTTACACAGGCATTTAACTCTGCCCTCCTGTGCCATCATTGCAATCTCCTTTGTAGTATGTCTCATTTATGTCCCTTCATTGTCCCATCCAATGGTTATATCAATAGACATTGTATGTAACTTCACTCACATCAACCTTTCTAGCAAAAGGATTTATATTAACTTTTCATTGTTTGAAGAATACAATGTAGCATCTTGAAATAACCTCTCCAGCTCCATTTTTCATCACATTTACTGACTACAAGATCCAGTTCAGTATACCAAACTATTTGTTGTTTTCTTCAAATATGATTTAGAAATCTGCAAGACTCTTTATAATAGTGACTCTCCATGGTAGTGATTCAGTGAACACAAGGTAATAGCTGGGCATGCTGGCTCATGTTTGTAAATCTATCTACTAAAGAGACTGAGATCTGACGATCATAGTATGAAGCCAGACTTGTCAGGAAAGTTCATGAGACTTTTATGGGCAATTAACAAGCAAAAATCAGGACACAGAGCTGTTGCTAAGGTGGTAGAGTGCTAACCTTGAGCACAAAAATAATCAGAGACACTGTCCAGGCCCTGTGTCCAAGCCCCAGGGTCAGTACCACAACGTCTACATAAACAAAATCAGAGTCATACATTACAAAGACTCCCTTGTGCTCCTCCAAAATATTCTCTTTTCCCCATTCTTCCTCCACCAATTCATCATCCCTTTCTTCTGTTTCTTTAGCGTTTTTGTTAAAATAACCTTCCATCCACTTCTCTCAATAAAAATGATACTTTCCGTCACCAGATCTATCCGTCTTTGCAGATGTGTCTCTCTCTACCAGTCCTCTTCTCCTTTGTCGTCAAAAAGAGGAAGACAACAATGGCAAAGCTATCAAATGAAATGATTATTGGATTCTGTAGCCATCAGACAGTCGAATATGAGCCTCCACATTTATAAACACCTATGCATGCATATGTACACGTGCATGTATATTCATAGGTATACTTGTAGGCGTGTAAGTATAAGGTCTTTCAACTGACTGGATGATTTCTCCCACATTGTGGAGAACAAGATAATTCTGTAGATTTAAAAGTATAAAGTCTCTTCATAGGAGTATCTACACAATAGAATAATTAAATAAATAAATCGGTATACTTACAAAAGCTGATAAAAAAAATACCTGCCCATCGTTGGATCTCTATCTCACTGTGTGAATGTTAGTTCCTTTAGCAATTTGTACACTGACATGAAAATCTTATGTAATTCACGGCTGAAAGTTTATTGTTTAAATCACTGAAATGTGGAAATGTACTTTTACCTCAACTGATCATATCTCAAATAGTATGCAAAACACTGCTCGATAGAAATCTTTCGAGGCCTGCTTCAAAGACTAGATAAAAGTAGCTTGTAATTAAGCATCAAATGTTGATATGCTCCTAAATTTTACTCTTAAGTTTGAAGTGGATTTTTATTCTGTTTAGCAAGCTAAACACAAGCTAAAGTGTGGATAATGATTTAATTCACTCAAGATGAACATATTGTTCATGGGTCGCTGTAAAGGTGAAGATTCACCCAGCTTCATTCTGGATCATCATCACTAGAAATTGGTAGAGTGAATTTTACTGGGATTTAAAAAGCATTGTGATTTGAGATTAAATGTTTCTGGGAGAGTTAGCTTGACTCCACAGGCAGTTACAGGGGTATAGGTGCTACATTCTCATAGGTTGCAGACCTCAAAACTGCACAGGCAATTGCTAACTTGATATGGCTGATATTCAGCCAGAAGCTATGAGCTTTTACTCATCGGTTTTAACTATATTTACTATTATAAGGATGAAATTCAAATCATTCAGTGTGTAGCCCTAATAATCCTATATAACTAGGGGCTGCTTCTTCCACATTATTTCCACCTAATTTATAATCAAGATGTTCAATTAATAATTTCAGCATTTTACGCAGTGTTAAGTCAGCTGAAAAATATGTGATTTTTTTCCCACTTTCCATTTTTCACAATGCTGAGGAATGCATAATAACCTGACAAAATGGGCATGCCAGGAAAGCAATGATTATTAACAGACTAATAGGAAAAGGAAAGGATTTTAAAGGGAAAAAAAGCTGAAAAGTTGATTGAGTTCTATAGAAACGTAAAGTCACAAAACTACTTCAAAAAATAAAATAACAGCTACTTCTGTACCAAATTGTAATAATTAAAGGCTTCTTTGTAAAAGAAAATAGGCCTAGAAATAGAAAGTTGTGCACTTCCATGCATGCTTTCCAGAAATCTATGGAAATGCTTCCATTTGCTTTGCTCTCCCATGTTAATTTGGAATATTGTCATATTTTTTACCCCATTATTCCATCTTGGTGATTTTTACTGCTATAAAACTAGTTCTCAGATTCTAATCTAGGATAATTCAATTCTTTATCAATTTGGTGAATATTTAAAACATAGTTTCATGTTTATTTTTTGAAGATCCTGTCTTCTTTATGTATGATGTATTTGCATATGCATCTAAAGTGTGACATGTACAATAGTGGAATTCACTGAACACTTATGGAAGTGAGCAACACTACTTGTGGGTAGAGACAGGAGGGAGGATTGAGAGAGTAAACACCATACGAAAGGCAAAACACGCCTTTTTTGATTCATGCAATTGTAATCCTGCTTTACATCAACTTTATAATAACAACAAAGTAAATAATAAAAGGTACATATGTTTTTGGAAAAGAAAATTATATGTACATATGTAATTATAAAATTAAAACTGCATATATAAAAATTACATAAACATGTGTAAGTATATATAAATAAATATGAGAGAAATTTGGTTAATTTTTATTGCAAATTGGTTTTAATTGAGAGACATTTAAGATATTTGGAAAGCACATCTCTGAATGCACCTGTGATGGTGTTGATGGATGCAATTCTATTTGAATGGCTTAATCTCTTGATGTATTGCTCACAAGATGGTACTGTTAGGAGTTGGTAAAATTAATTACTTTGTCCATTGATTTCTTATGAAATTATTTTGAAGAAGGAAGTAACTGTGCGTGTGTGTGTACTTGCCCTTGGCTCCTCCTGTATTCCTCTGTCTGCTTCCTTGTATTATTTTATTATTCTTTTTAAAATATTTATTTATATATTTATTTTTCTAAACGTGGGGACGGAACTCAGGGCCTGAGCACTGTCCTTGGGCTTTCTCAAGCCTAGAACTCTACCACTTGAACCACAGAACCACTTCCGGCTTTTGGCTAGGTATGTGGTACCGAGGAATTGAATGTGGGTCTTCGTGCAAGCTAGGCAAGCACTCTTACCACTAGGCCAAATCCAGGCCTCCTCTCTCTGCTTTCTAAACACCATGACCTGAGCTGTTTTCTCTGCCAGGATCACCCCACCAGGATAAGTTCGCACAACTGAAATCTCAACTCAAAATAAAGAATTTCTCCCTTTAGTTGTGCCTGTCAGGTATTTGATCAGTAACTAATACCAAGCTATTTGTTAAATAAAGGTAGTATCTATTCTGGGGAGAAGTGAAGAGTTTAGTTTGATCCTTCTATAGAGACACTGGAGAAGGAAAAAGAGGCAAACCAAAAAACTAGAAAGTAACTTGTATACCACATCAGTTATTTTATCAAAATAATAACATGATCAGTTATCACAAAAGTAAAAATAAACAGACTGACCACTTTGTGTCTTTCAGCTATTGAATCATTTAAGCTAAGTTGATGCAGTCTGAGATATAATGCACTAAAACTTAAGCCTTGTAGGGATGAGAGTGTGGTCTAGTGTTAAGAGGGTTTGTCAAGCATGAATGAAGCCCTGGGTCCAATTCCTCAGTATCACATACACAGGAAATGTAAACTGTGTATATTGCACTAATAATATGTATATTATGCTAACTTTAACAATGAATATCATGTTAATAAGGTTTTCTATTTAGTGAGGGTAGTTGATCAGGAAGGATTGTTATGGATTTATTTCATTTTTTTCTTTTCTTCAGTGTTCATAAGAGGATCAGTCATATCATGGTATCATTGTAAGATCTAGCACACATATCTGGAGTGGAAGTGGGAGATGGAGAGATAGGTCATAGCAAGGACCAGACACTTCAAGGTGTGGAAGACAGGAGGAAATAAGTGATCAAAATCACTTGAGATGAAAAGTATGACCTAGCTTGTTTATCCAGTCATGGTGTGTCAATTCAGGTTCTCTTCTGTTCTTTTCATATACGAGATATGGAGAAGGACATCGCTTCAGAAATCAGACAAAACTGAGATCTATCCTTGACATTCTACAATAATTCCCTTTTCTGTCTGATTCAGAAATGATTTCATTCTTCCTGACCTGGACTTAGATCAGGGTTCAACTAAACAAACTGCTTCCAGGTTACAGAGACTAACTATAGATAAAATTAACTAGCAAAGAATGAAAAATTATACATAATTCCGAGAATTAAAAGAATTGAAAGTTCTTATTTAATTTTTTTAAGACAAACATCAATAGATTGCAGGAAGTTAGAAAGTTGATGGAGTAGAAGAGAACGCACTTTGCAGAAACATTTACCAAATTCATCACTTTTTTTGGACAAGAAAACAATATGCAGAATGTTTAACAAAACTCTCCAATTATTTTTATAATGTGAAAACTTTTTTATTTATACAGAACTCAAGGCCGAGCAAGGCATAGTGCTATGCATTAGGTGAAAGCAAATGAGAAACTGTTATTTCCAAATAAATATCCCACAACGCCATACTGGCACTAACAGTAAGAGAGAATTTTATTTCTTTTTAAAGATAGAAGGGCAATGTGAGGATTTCACAGTAAAGCTCTCTGTTGAAGCTGTATCAACCTTTTATGTGACTGGCTGTTACTGATGAAGCAGAAAATTTATGATGGAAATTAATTCCCTTGATATGTTAGGAGCCAGAGACTCCTTGAAGGAGAAAACAAGAGATACCACTGACTCTTTAATATGTTCCAATGTCGACTGTACTGAATGAAATCCAAATCTTTGAGAGAATGGGAAATGTTTGGTTTTCCTTTTATTAGACAGAACAAATAATAATTTCTTAATAGACATCTCCAGGAGTAGAAATGACTATTTATATAAACTCAGCTGAGCTGTTTGGAAATAGTTATTGGAATGGTGGCCTCAATCATTTTCAAGGTCAGAGGAGAATAAAATTTTGTTTTTTTTTTTCAAACATTAGTAGTGTTTAGACCAGACTGCCTAGCAAGACTTGACCACCTATAAAGTTTAATTGGAGAGATACTAAGTTTGTACCATTACCAAAATGCCTCTATATTAATGTCACTAATGCTGTAGATTAAATTTTTACATATTTCCATTTTGGATCTGTGTTTTGTCTTTATGAATTGCTTTTTGAAATGCAAATACCTTCTATGAGATAATACTTTAATCCTTTATCAGCTAAAAATACCCTGGCATTACTTAAGAGTGAGCTGGGAGCACTTGGTCACCTAAGGGTAAGAAAAGAAAGGCAGGCACACAAAGAAGCTGGGGGATATTAAAAATTGGGAGCTGAGGCTATCAAAAGTGAATCTTGGATGCAGTATAATTTTGCTTGGGTCATAGTTTGACCTCTGGAAGGAAAAGAGGGGTTAAATGGTTTATCAAGAGTAGCAATTTTACTTCCCAATTGTCTTCAATGACATTAATTTAAATTAATTTAAAGCAACAGTGCTTTAAAATTATCTTCCTCCTCCTACAAAATATTTAGCAACTCTGTATATGATACATGCTGTGGAGATGTTAAAGGGTTACTCAAGTTATCCTTTCACATTTGAGATCATGATTTACAGAACATGTCCCTGTCATGTACTAGTCAAGTGCCAACTGCCATCACTGTGTAATTATGAAGTAAGAAACATGCAGACTTTATGGGAAAGTTATAAAATTAGGAAAAGCATAATTGTTCGTTAAAGAATAGAAATTTCTTCACCATCAAATTCAAAGGAGTGGATGTCCTCTATTTTAAGTGAAATGCCATATCTTTTTTTTTTTTTTTGGCCAGTCCTGGGCTTGAGCTCAGGGCCTGAGCACTGTCCTTGGGTTTTCTTAATGGACAGAGATGTTGCGTGTTTCTTCAGGCGATTATTGGCCACTCCTATTTCTTCTTCAGCAAAGTCTCTCTTTATGTCTGTAGCCCACCTTTTAATAGGATGGTTATTTCTTTGAGTACTTCATTTTGAGAGATTCAATTTCTTGAGCTCTACATTTATTAATTCTGGCATGTGTGGGCTTTTATGCTGATATTTCCAAACCTGCTATAATATATTTTTATCATAATCACCTCTTCTATTACTCTCTCCTCCATCCCTTTAAAAAAAAAGTAGTCTGTATTGAGAACTTTTCACACATATAGTATAAAAATTCAAGAATCCAATTTACTCTAATTTTATTCTCCTAAGACTCTCTTTCTTTTCTGTCCCACTCTTTCCTGATTCTTTTTCTTGTTGTTGTTGTTGTTTTGTCCATTGTGGTACTTGAAGTCTGGGGCTTGGCGTTGTCCCTGAGCTCTTCAGTTCAAGGTTACTGCCCTCCCCCTTGAGCCACAACCACACTTCTGGTTTTCTGGTGATTAATTGGAGATAAGGGTCCCTTGGATATTTTAATGCCTGGCTGTCTTTGAACCACAATCCTCAGATCTCATCCTCCTGAGTAGCTAGGATTACAGGCATGAGCCAGTGTGCATGGCTTCCTTGCTGATTCTTTTTGCCTAGTTTCCATTTGCCTATTTATGTTGTGTTGTTTCTTACCATTTTTTTTGTTTTGATCCAACTCCCACATATTAGAAACGTATTTTTTCTCAATCTGACTTAGTATGTACTCATATTTTTTACCAGCTTCTTTATGATGGTAAATACTTACAACAAGTTCAGTTTTTAAGCTCTTCTTCCCAATCAAGTATTATAGAATCTCTATTTGGATGTTTTTGAAGAACATCATAAAATGAATATCTTCAGACATTTCTCCCATGTGGAGTCCCAACTGCCAGATGTAGGTTTATTTCTGTAAAACTACCTTTGAGAGAGGCGGGGATCAGAAGACTCACGGACTGAGGTAAGTCAGACTCCATCGTAACCAATTAAAAAACCCTAGACTGGGCCCCTGTCATCCTGGTGACATGGGGAATATAAATAGGAAAATCATCATCTCAGATGACCAGGGGATAAGCACTAGATCTTTTTCAAAATATAAACAAAGCAAAAAGAACTGGAGATATCATGGTAGCACAACCGCCTAGCAAGCACAAGAACCTGAGGTCAAATCAGCAGCACCGGGAAATAAAGGGACTCAGGATTTTCAGTAATATAATAATAATCCTTGTCACAATTCTCTGTTAGTATCAAGATACTGACATTTACTTTTTCTTTCTTTGTTTTCTGTATGTAATCACTGAATATTATCAATACATATTTTTTGTTGGTTTCCTACAGCAGTGTTCTTTACAGTGCTAGAAATTTACTAGTTTCTTGTGTGGACTCTGAGAGATTAAAGTGTAGAGACACCTTAAAGGATCTTTTTGTTTCTTCCTTCTCCTTCTTAAATGATGCACACACACATACACACACAGAGTCAGAAGTACATGTTTGTGACTATGCCATTATAATACTAAGGTTTTCCTTTTTATTTTCGGTTGTGTGTGGGGGTTGTATGTGGGAGGGTTGTGTGTGTTTTATTGTAGTGGTAATATATAGAGGGGTCACAGTTATATCCATCAGGTAGTGGGTACATTACTTCCTGAACATTTATATCTCATCTCATGCTTTTGTCACACTTTCCCTCCCCCCACCCCTTCCTAATTTGTTCCAAGTAATTTCTCTCCTTGGGGAAATGTTGCTTATGCTAAAAATGTGTGTGTGTGTGTGTGTGTGTGTGTGTGTGTGTGTGACTGTATGTGTGTGTGTATAAGGAGAGTAATATAGAATATTGTAATAGATAGCTGTACAAAGTTTTAGGAAATTCAGCAATATTTTAAAAGCCAGTTTTGTATACATGATTTTTTTTTAAATTTACTTGCATAAAAGTCTTTAAGAAGTAACTTCAGGGTAATTTTTCAAATAGAATTTCCTAGCCTAAGTAACAAAGTGAAGTCCATCAGATCAGACTGCTTCTCTAATATTTGAAAATGAAAACAAGCAGTGCTGGCCTGCTGCCATCATTAAGTCTCTCTGAGAACCACTGATTCAGTTTACTAACACACAGACTGCTCCAAGGTCTTGTCTCACTTGGCATAAATTGGGGCCCTGGAATCTGCATTTTTCCTAGGTTCCCCTACTACTCTGGAGAGCCCACTTGGACAAGCACTGTCTAGTTAATATTTTATGGGAAGTTTTGGGGGGAAATGTTGCTAAATTTTCTATTAGGAGTGTTCTCTGCTTTTACAATAGCTAAGACACCTTCAAGGTTTAATTGGATTACTAAAAACTCACAGCTAAATCCCTTCCTTGAAGACATTCAAGCTTTAGGCCTCTTGCATATACAACACAAGTAACAGATCAAGGGTTAGAAAGGAGTGTGTAGCTTCACACACACAGTCCAGTGACTTAGCAAATAGAAGTCTCTTCTAATGGAATGTCAGGCCAGGAAGATTTTTTTTTCTGGAGACTATCCATTTCTCTTTTGGAAATAGCAATCTGTGTCTCTTTACCTTCTTATGTGAATTAGTTTTTATCCGTTGAAGAAGGGTGACAGTTATCTGCCTGCAGAAATGCAAAATGGTCATAGTTTCCTCTGTACCAGGAACCAGAATTCTAGCTGCTTAGCTCAAAGAACCCAGAAACCTAAACCCAGAAATATAGATGCAAGTTGTTTGCCTGTCCTTGATGAAACTAGAGAACGATCAAAATTGCAAGGTCAGAGACATAAAGAAACACATAAGGTGAGTTACATTGCCTTTTTTTTCTTTCTTTTATATCCAGTTAGGTTCTGTCTCTGAACAATGAGCCACTGTTTAAATTACACTTGTTTAGTTGAAATGAATTTTAATAGTGAGAGAGAGTGAAATAGCACATACAAAGCTGGCTTTCTTTTCAAAGGAGTACTCCAAATAGAGGTAGATTAGTTTAAAAGTTAAACTAGAAATATTTTTTTCTAAGTCCAAATAACATCTCAAGAATATGAGAAAACCATTTCCCATTTGGTACTTAACAAGTGCTGTACAAACTCACTTTGTCTCCAACTGTGTCTTTGTGTCTAAAAAAGCCAGGCTACAAATTAGCACTGACTTGCTCGTATTGTGCCCATGGGTATTTAGCTAAGACTGGAATGTGCAGTCTCTCCCTTGCATGAACACCTTTAAGAAGCAAGACAAAGTGAAATTTTAAAAATAGAGCTTCAAAGCCTAAATAACAAAGCAAACAGAAAGCCCATTTGATTTGGCCACTTCCCTATCTTCAGATCATGCTATTGACTCAATGCACACAGATGAACTCCAATACACTAGCACTCATTGTCTGAGATAAGCTTGTATTTGCTTGCCCCAGTCCATCTGGTGTCTTGGATAACAATGCTCAGGAAATGAGGGAGGCTGTGGCAAAGCCTTGGATAAAGAGTGACACTGCTTTTTGTTTCTCCTACCTTGCTGTTCTCTCAGCTTTTCTTCCTTTTGCCTTTCATTTCTGTGCTGGGCGAAGAAAAGAATTAATAGAGTGGAAGGTTTAGATCTCAGACAGGTTTCATTGGCATAGGTTCTTTGTTTGCAAACTATTCTGGCTAACTGGCTAGTCACTGAAAGACTTTCTATAGGCTAAATTGCTCTTCGGGGATAGACTTCTTAAAGGTCAACTACTGAAAAATCAAAGGTATCATAGATCCTAACTTTAATCTGTTTATTTACACCTTTGGATTAAATAACAACTTAAAATGACACAAACAGATGCATACACACTGGATTTCTATAACCAATATTCTTGATTGTATGCTGCAAATTTCAGGTTGTTTCTAGCTTGCCTTTCTTATTTTTGTGGTTCATCATCTCTTCATAACATGCTGAGGAAGAGGTTATATTGCAATTTCCATGTTTAGATTGTTATAATAGCATACACAGTTCCATTTATCACTCAGATAGCTGCCATTGGTTCTGACACAGGGCTTGAGCTCATGGCCTCCATGTTTGCATTAAGCTTGTTTCACTCATACCTGGCAACTCTACCATTTGAGTCATGCCTTCCTGTTTGTTCATTGGAAATAGTTTTATGGATAACTCCTCCATAGAGAAGCTGGGTCACTTGGTCACAATTTGTGCTCCAGTTGTCTGGCTGTCCCCCACGACCCCTTAAATGAAGCAACTCTGACAAAGAAAATACAGGGCTTTTTTTGGAAGTAAAAATTCAAGAATTCCAAATTATATTAATTTTGAGTTGTCCATTTTCATGTCTTCCGCAAGACACCATGTATTTATTGAACACGAATTAAAAATTCAAAGAATGCTGAATTGTATTCTTGATGACTTGACAATTTAGTAAAGAATATTTAAATTTTCAGTGTTGGATGACCTCAATACAGAGTAGATCATAAATGCAGAAAGTCAAAACTTCAAGCCTAAGTCATTCTGACATGAAGATATTGAACAGAAGTGGGGACAAGATTTAAAATATTTTAACATAGGAGGGAAAACTTGAATAAAGTGTGTGAAATATTCTTAATGGCCAATTTAGTTTACAAAGAAGGAATGGTCATTTGTTTCAAATGTTATTGAAGGTCTTTTGATGAGGACATATGATTACTAGTTGGTATGTGAAAATGCAGGTCCTTTGTGGCTTTACAAAGGGGTATTTGATTTGCAGAGTTCTGGAGATTTAACTCCAGTGATAGAAAGTTGAGAGGAAATTGTATGTGAGTAAAGGTAGCCATTAAATCGTTTATTTAATATTGTTAGTTTCTGCTGGAGGGAAAGCAGAGAAGTGGGGTAAAATAGGAGATGGAAGGGACATTGAGGAAAGATTTTATAATTCTGATGCTATGGGCTCATTCTTTTTAATTAAGGAAAAGATACACATTGGGAAAACATTTGATACTATGTGAGAGAAGATCTGGGGAGAACTACAGAGTCAATGGCTTGGTCTTCAGTGCTAGGAAGGAGATGGGGCCCAAATGGATGTGTGAGCTACAGGTGAACATTGGAATCTATGCTTACTATCAAACAAAAAGATGAAAAGCAGTGTGTGTAAGATGATTCATAACTTGATGTACATTGAAGGCATTTTCCCTCTTTATCTTCTTCAGATGATGTAAATAAGCGGTGAGTCACACAGTAGGGATGAGTAGGGATGATATGTTTGAGTGAAAGCAGAATGTATAAAATAATGAGTTTCCATGTCAAGAAAGATGTTCACCATTGAGCTATGGTAAGAAGTCTTTTTTTTTTAATTTGTTGAGCAAGATAAGGGATATAGTTAACAGAATAGTAATACTCTGTAGTTATATATCTGATTCTCAGGAATAAATGGGGAAAACAGTCAGTTGTAATAAGAATGAGCACTTTGTGTTCCATTCCCCAAAATATCCTCCTCTGATCTCACTGTTTGTCAACTCCTAGAAACCTGTATAATTTATCATGTCCTGATGCGGTTTCTTTACCCACACCTGTGTGCTTACTTGTAGATTCATAAGCACATTCTAGCAACCACAAATATGGGAAACCATACCACCTCTCTTTGGGTCCAGCTTAGTCAACTTAATAATTTTTTCCCAAGTCTTTCCATTTCCTTATGAATGTAGAATATCATTTTTTCTGATATATAAGTAGAATTCCATATTGCACATATACCACATTTACTTGATCTATTCATCCACCGAGAGACATCAGGATTGATTCTATATCTTGGCTATGGTGAATAATGTGTCAATGAATGGGGTGCATCTCATCACATAAAATAATAGTAATTGAAATGAATTTCAGGACATAGAAAAAGAGAAGATTTTTCTTTGTTTCTGCTTTTGTTTTCTTTTCCTTTTGTTGTATTTGTTCATTTCTGTTTTGGGAAGTATGGCGGGTGGCAGAAATGATGGTATAAAGGGTGAAAAATTTAGCAGTTGTATTCAATAAAAATTATGTTGAAAATGAATGATACAACTTGTGGATTCGGGTGAGAGGGGGAAAAAACAGAAAAGAGTGACGAAAGAGGTGATCTTATCCTAACAGAAATGTGCTCTTTATCTGACTTATGTAACTGTAACCCCTCTGTACATCATTAATCTTATAATAATTAAAATGTATGGAAAACAAACACACTTTGGAAACATAAGAATTAATGCTTTGGGGGAGTTTTGACAAGAGAAAAAATGTGAACAGCATTTGCAATGGTGTGCTCATACTTTTACTGACAGACTTCAGATGGCGTTCAGGATGAAACTGAGTCAGCTGATTGGATGTGAAAGATCAGAGCAAGTGATCTGAGATGAGAGATGTGTTAGTAAGAAATAAAATGCTTGGAGTCAACATTTCAGTAGTATTGGTGATGGTGTGGTCAAGATTGTAACCTTGGGAGTGAAAGGTTTATCTGATATGGAGTTAAGCTCATTCTGAGGGAGGCGATCAAGAACTAAGAAGACAGGATTTTATATATATCAGTGGATTTGAGTCCTCTTAGAGGTTAAAGGTGAACTATATAAGTAGACAGCCTGAAATCAAGTTTCCCAAGTTGATATACTTATTGATTTGGTCATAATTATGTTACATCTAACATTCTACCCTATTTTTCCTCTTTCCTTTATTTCCCATAGAAATAACTGTGAGTTCCGAAAAATTTAAGCTTTTCCTTCTTCAGTTGTCTTTAAAAGACTAAGAGATGTACTTCATTTATGTAAAAATTGTGATGTAAATTTGAATAATTATCAGGAGAGCTTCATTAATTAATATTAAGCAGCAATAAATGAAGTAATGGATGATTATGAATATTTTAGAAATTAAACAGAAATTATACATATAAATATAAGTATATCAATGCTTTTATTTTCTTTCTTCACTTATTTTTTTCTTTTTGGGTCATGGAGCTTGAACTCTTCAGCTCAAGGCTACTGTCCTACCCCTGGGCCTAGGTGTTGCCCCTGTGCTCTTCAGCTCAAATCTGCCGGCCTATCCTTGAGCCAAACCCCATTTCCAGTTTTCTAGAAGTTAACTGGAGGTAAGAGTAGCAGGTCCTTTTGTGCATGAGCTGGTTTTGAACCTTGATCTACGGATCTCAGTATCCTGAGTAGCTAGAACTACAGGCATGAGCCACTGCGCCAAGTTAATGCTTTTATTTTCTACGGAAAATAAATGAAACCAGAACTGTAGTATTCACAAGAAAATATGTTGGAAATGAATTTTACAACTTGGGAGGGGGTAGGAAGAGGGTAAGTGGAAAAAAAACAAGGGAAGGAGTAACAATGTTCAAAAACATACTGTACTTGCTTCCCTGCGAATGTAACTGTAACCCCTCTATATATCACCCTGACAATAAAATAAAATTTAGAATAAAATAGCAAAAAATTACTCTGTATTATATGGCTTATTCATACATAAATTGGGGCTAGATGCAGATATTAAGATCAATACAGTTGTAGGAAAAATATTCTTAATACATGGACAACACAAAAGTCTCAACAAAATAAAATGAAAAAAAGGACAAAAGAATATAGTATAAATCAAATGTTAATGCTTTTGGAGAGACATATCTCATATACAATCTAAAAAAAATCCCACAGGATTCCCCAACCATTTGAAACTTTGTAATTCCTGTATTTCTGGTTGTCATCTTGTTTATTTGGAAAGCAAAATTCACATTAAAAGAGCATATAAGTTTTTGATTGTTCTAAGTAAAGTAGTGGACAGGGAACCAAAAAATTGAACCAAAGTGGTACTTTCCACAGTGGTATGTGAAATTCCCTGGTCAGACGTATTTGCTACGGGAAGTGGAAAAAATTGGTTATGTCAATAAAACATGAGGACAATTCGAGAGCCATAGTAAAATAGTTTATGGTATTTAGACCTAAGGGAATTCACCAGTGAAAGGACCAAACCAGCTAAGTGAAATATGACAGATTTCTTTACAATTATTATTTCTCCCATCCCACTATGTTGGCTGTATTTGTGGTTTATCTGTTATTTTCAAAGTATCTACTTGTATTATAATAGCTGTAAACCTCAAGTTGATAATTTCATGTCCAATGGTGAGAACAAACTTTAGTTCTCATTATTTTTTTATTTAAGGAATGTTTAAGTTAACTTTACCTTTTTTATCTTCCTAGATTATGAGTTCTCCAATCTATATTCTGGAATTCAAAAGGGAAATCAGCCATATTCAAAAAACATTATTTTTTTATTTATTTTTATTGTAATTAATAAAAGAGTTACATGGTATTTGCCAGATAGAAGGTGCATTAATTCACATATATTGATACCCTTTTACATGTCTTGGTCTCCATTACCCTCCCATCCACACCCATCCCATCTTGGTTTTCCCCCTTCCCTATCCAATTTCAAATAACCAAACACAAATAACTCCAATATATCAGATAACAAAGTGAGATACTGTAACAATATGATATAGCCAAGGGACAGCAAAAGAGATGAGAGATAACATAGTACATTAAGGACAACAATCATTCATTATATGGCTTTTGTTTCAATATCCTGGAGGTCTTTTCAATTAGCTTCATACTTTATGGCCTTATGTATCAAGGAAAAAAGATTATTTTTTAAGTTTTGTTGTACATGATATGAATTGTCCTATACTAAAATTGCCATAAACAAATACAACATGAAAAAGATTAAGAGGCTGAGAAAGTAAAATGACCCTTGTTTCCTTTTATCACTTTATTTTCTGGTGCTATAAATTGTACCCTAAGAAGGGTGTGTGTGTCTGTGTGGGTATGTATTTGTGTGTATGCATGTGTGTGCATGCACACATACATGTGTTTTTGCATGTGTGTATGTACAAATGTGTGTGTTTTGAAAAGAAGGCAATGATAGATTACTTTTATATTTAGCCATGATGCTGAACTCAGGTTGAGACAAAGATAGGTAGGCAATATTCTGAGGTCTAGAAGTGTTATTATTTTTTTGTGAACTAATGTAAACAAGGTTGCTAACCTCTTACCAAAAAATACTAAAATTGGAATATTTTTTTGTTATTTTGTGGGTTTTTTTTTTTTTGCCAGTTTAGGGGCTTGAACTTGGGGCCTGCACACTGTACTTGGACTTTTCTCAAGGCTAGAGCTCTACCACTTGAGCCACAGCACCACTTCTAGCTTTTTTTCTAGGTATGTGGTACTGAGGAATTGAATCTTGGTCTTCATGCATGCTAGGCAAACAAACTACACTAGGCCAAACTCCCAGCCCAAGATTGGAATGTTTACGAGTTGAGTATTCCCTATCTGCCCCACCCCGGTCTTGGAATATTTATATAAGCATAATGAGGTCTCTTGGAAATAAATCAAATCTTTGATATGAAATGAATTTATGTCTCAAAGATCAGTCTAAATTTATCTGTTTTATTTATTTATTTACTCACCTTTGGTTGTTCTTGGGTTTGAAACCAGAACCTCGTTTCTTGCTATACTGATGCACTACCACTTGATACACTGCCATCCCTTCAAGGCTGACTTTGACTGGTTATTTTGAAGATAGAGTTTGGCGACATTTCATTCTAGAGTGCCCTAGACCTCAACTTCCTAAATATCGAGACTTGCTGTATGAGAGATATCGGATTCTATAAACTTTTTTACCAATTATATGGATACCAAAAAATATTTATGATGTAGTATTTTTGTGGGTAGTCAAAAATTCTATTATTTGAAGCATTTCCAAGTTCAGATTTATAAATGCTTAATCTTATTGGCCTTAAAAGAATATAATCACATTGGATATATTCAGACATTTATAAGGAGTCAATTTGGGCTCTAGTATACCCTTCTCTCCTGTTTATTTCTTGTTTACACAAAGAGACTATTTTACATGCTCCACAGATATGTCTTGGGTAGTAAATACTACATATATTTTATTTACCCTCTTCTATAATCTGTGTTATATGAGTATCCTCTTATAGAATCAAGTAGTCAAGTAAGATGAATACAGTTGATGTCATTACAAAATTTATGGTACTGAAAAAATATTTTAATATTTATTAAGCTTGCTTTTTAGAGTACTTATAATTTAGCAAAAATGGCAAAATGTTTACAGAAACAATCATTATAATTATTACAAATAATAAATGTCCAAAGTAGCTAATGTATAGTTCAAACTGTATTAGAAACAGTATGATTGATGGAATTACTACCCATATCAGTGCACAGAAAATCAATGAAAATGAAAGCTAAAATTACCTTAATAAATATAACAGCTGGAGTAGGTTATAACAAATATTTAATTTAAATATAACCATTTCTTAGGAAAAAAGGAGCTAGAAACTCAGAAAGTGATGTACATTGTATGTATCATTAGTGTCAGAGCAATTGAAAAAGGTCAGCATGAAGCAGAATCTATAGAAATCAGACCAGCAACTTATACTCAGTACTCAAATATATGAACTAAGTACATTGAATTCCATGGATTGCCTTACAATTCAAATATATCCCTTTGGTTCAAGGAAAATTACTCTTTAGTTTTAGTCAATTTGACCGTGACATTAACACTGAACCATTTAAACAATACAAGATAATACACTTTTTGGTGCTGTGTGAAAGAGAATGATTCATCTTTACAGCTACCTAATGAGATATATTAGCTACTCTCTCTGCCTTAAGCCTTGATATTCCATTGATAGAAGTTCAAAGATACCATCAGTAGTATCAAAAGGAACTCCCAAATTGATGATTGCTTTAGGAGGACTTGGTGCTTGACATCAAAGTTGGACATTATGTGTCTTCTGTTAATCAAAACTCCTTTAGAAAAGGATGAAAAGTTGAAGCATTAGATCTATGGAGTATATGTTTCAGTAATCAATATAAATTAAAAGCCAACATCTATATTTCTAAGCATATCAAAAGCTAATCCTGTATGCCTCTAAAGAAGAAAGAACACAAGAATGGGTCTCCTTTAATAAGTATCTGTGGTTGCCGGTGGGTATTTTATAATATGAAACACAAAGAGTTCTGAAAAGAAATATTTCATATAAGTCACTTTCCCCAGTGATTCCTACATCAGTAGTTTTTTCCTGTTTCAGGCCTCTAGGCTAGATCTCCATACCCTGACAAAGAGCAGGCTTCCATGTGTAGTTTAATAAAACATACACCAATAAAATAAGAGGCATTAATAATCAAAATGGTACATCAAAACATGTAGCTCAAAACATAAGAGATGAAATCTATAAGAAATATTAACAAATTCCATAAGGCTAGAAAAGTTGAAATGCTCTTACTGTTGTTGATGAAATTTAAAGAAGTTTTAAGATTTCTACCCTTTCAAAATATTTTATGAATATACATTATAAATATACCCACATATTTGCATATGCGGATGTGTTTATACATGTATATTTGGAACTAACATTTATGATCAAAAATAATGCCAATATTTCAGGTATACTTAAGCATGCATTCTAGGGCTCTTTTAGGTGTAGAATGCTCACTCATATGCAGCATCTTTTCATGCTCAATCCCACCCATGAAGGAAGTTAAGCCATAATTCCATGTGTAAATACATACTACCAAGAAAGACCCAAGGTTAACCCTGTCAGTTATATGGAATTTAAGCTCTTAGGTGACAGATATGGTTTTATGTTTCCCTTTGTCTTTTATCTTCATCTCAGTGACTAACTTGGGTCTTGTAGATATAGTAAGAGGTATGAGGAACACCCTGTGCTCTCAATTCAATAAGGAGTCTTTTTTTAAATCTCAACTGATATCAATATCAACTGATATTTTAGAGAATGGCAGATCCTTGAAAAGCTACTACAAATAGTTAACAGTTATTTAAAAATTAAAATACTTTTTACATTATAGTTTAAATTCAAATTTAGACAGATGGATAAAACTTACAGAGCTTTCTTTACCTTAACTTGCTACTCTGAATCCCTCCCATGTTCTCCTATTTAATTGACATTGCAATAGATACAACACATAGCTACACAGACACAAATACCAAGGCCATTTAGTATTGTTGCTATTGAGGTTAAGCTACAGAGAGAGAAATTTTCTTTTATGCCCATATATACATTATATAACATTATATATACATATATTATATAAGCACATATTATATGTAAACTATAGGTATATAGCACACATTTACTATGTATGTTCTATGCCTATGAATATATCAATGTATATTATACGTATACTAATGTATATAAGTATATATACATGGACATATAATGTATATATATATATGTAAGTCAATGCATTCTAAGTATTCTTTCTGCAAATACTAGAGAATGTATACTAGCACCATAAAACACTGATAATCACCAATTAATCTGGAGTTTAGATGGCAGTATGAATTCTCTTGCTTATTTTGAACTAGTTCCTTTCCTCATATTGTATATACTCATTAGTATCTGTGTTTTCATGATCATTGAAGATCCCACTAGCATGTTAGTAAGACTTTTAGAAAGAGCAATGTATGGCCAGGTGCAGTGCCTCAGGTTTCTAATCTTAGCTATTCCAGTGGCTCAGACCTGAGGATCATGGATCAAAGCCAGTCTGGGCACTAAAGTCCTTGAGATCCTTCTTATCTCCAATTAACCACCAGAAAACCGGAAGTGGCTCTGTGGCTCTAGGCATAGTGCTGTAGCCTTGAGCTGAAGAGCTTAGGGACAACGCCCAGGCCCAGTGCTCAAGCTCCACCTGACAAGAAAAGAGAGAAAGAAAGGTCAATATATGCTAGTCCATGAGCCAAATTATGTCTTCTAGAGACAGGCACACATAAGGGTCCAAATTACATATACACACATGCTTTAACTGTACTTGATAGCTGGTATTACTAGAACCTTCAGCTTTGTTTGCAGTTGCAACTGGAAGTAATGACTCAAATTCATGACTTGGATGCTTTGGATGCATTCATCAAATTCAGAAGTTTTTGTTTCTTTATTTTGTTTTCTATTGTCATATTTTTCCTTATCCCACTTAGGCACGTTAATGTTCTCAATGTCTCTCTATAATTACTCTTGCCCTTGGAGAAGGAAATGTATACCATGAGGTATACATTAATATTAATATAATCCAGTTGGATTTGGTTTCCAGAGGATTATATGTGTTTTCAGTGATAGTACAAGCCATATGTAAAGAGATAAGGAAAGTATTGTGAAAGACACTCAATGGCTCCTCCTACCTATGGATTAATTAACAATTCTAACTGAGGCATACATTTAGGTTGGGGAAAGTGTTGATAAGATTGTGTGGATATGGTAATGCTAAATGTGAAAACATCTGGATTGTAGATAGAGGAAATTAAACTTTAAAAGTCGTGGGTCAGCCAAAATTGGTCGGCATATTGTAATGTTGGAGGAAGTGGTGGAAAAGTTAAGTTGAATGAGGAAGAGATCATAGAAAGAATAATTGTATATTAAGACATTTTCTGTCTCTATTTCTTATTGGACCCAGTATTCTCTCACCTTTCTTTCATTTCCATCTTCTTGTTTCAAATTACCATCTTCTAGACCTGTAATGTTAAGTCCATACTTAGTGAGGATCCTCTGACTGATTACAAATATTTTGTTTCATCTCTATTTCTACTTTAGGATTTCTAGGAGTAGAAGGAAAACTATATAAGTGCATCCTAGCCAACTCTGAGGACAGTAATTAAATTGTTCTTACTAAAGGTTAATGTCATCAAGAAGCATGAAAAAGATAGACCTAAATTGAAATCCCTGAATCTACTCTGAAATTTAGCCATTCAAACTAGAAAAAAAAGAACAGAGGGAATAGAAATAAGAGAAAAATTCTGAGTATGAACTTTTATTTATTTAAATGAACAAAAATTGTTGGGGCCTAGCCTCCATCCCTGAAGCCTGATTCTGGCTCAGCTGCAATTAAAGGGCTTTGTCTAGGCATTCGGTCTTTTGCATACCTCTCCTAAGGCATCTCTGTGTACGTGACTCGATTGAACCCCCCGCAGTTTCGCGGGTCTCGAGCAGCTCAAGTCTCTCGCGCTTTCCTGCACCTGTCCTGCCCACTACCTGAAAGCCCACCCAGACCCTTAGTGGTAACACAGAGGCCCTCTTCCTATTGGCTAGCTTCCCAGTGCCCACCTTCTCCTACCCTAACAGTATATAACTATTTGTCTGACGCAATAAAGGAGAGCATCAGAGAGCATCAGAGAGAACGAGAGATCGGCAGAGAGATCTGATGATTGCTTCATAGAACTTGCTTGTATAAATAATTTGACTAAATTTATTCAAGCACGTTGTTTCTTGGGCTTTTAACCCTGTCTTCTTTGTTGTTAGTATATTGGCTGACTTGATATTCACAGATTTTATTCATATTTAAAACATCTGTATTTGACCAAGGATATCGGTGGAAGATGGCGGCGGTTCAGTGTGCGACTTACCGAGCTCCTGCCAAGATTCGAATTCTGGCAGTGTAGGGGACAGTTTTTTTTTGTTGTTGTTGTTGTTTTTGTTTTTTGTGTTTTGTTTTTTACCAAAATTGATCCTAAGTAAGCTTTACCACCACAGAGGAAAAAGGCAGAATACCCACGCAAGAAGACAGTGTGGAGCCCCGCCAGCCGTGGAGCGGTAGGGGAGGCAAAAGGTCTTCTGAATCAGAGCAGAGACAGTGCTCCACAGCAGCACAGACCCGCTGGCTGCAGACAGAGCCATACAGAGCCTGCTCGAGTCCAGAGCCAACACCCGGCCGTGCACGGACCTGCCAGGTTCACGGAACTGGAGAATCCAGCAATTTGTGAGTACCTCCTAGGAGAAGTTCCCACTTCGGCTCCCAGACGGCATTGGGAAGGAGCCACTCCCCCTCCAGCTGAGAGCAGCACCATCTTGACTGCTGGCAAAGACCAGGACAAAGCAATTGGAGCCTGCGAGGTGATGCTGACAGCGCCAGCTTTCTAACTGGCAAAAGATTTCCCAGAGATCCCTTAGCCAGAAATCCACCCCCAGTGATGCTGAAGTCTCTCCCTTGCGCCAACCACAAGCCTGGTAAACAAAAGATCCTGCCCACAGATCTTTCAGCTTTATTTTACCAATCATGCAATCTGATCCAAAAAACCACAAAGCCAAATCACAAGAGAAAAAGACATTGTGAAGTGTTTAGATGCCGAATTTAGTGGAGCACAAGTTTCCTGTTCTCCCCACCAAAAAAAAAAAAACCCTGAAGAATACCTTTTTTTTTTGTTTTTGTTTTTTTTTGTTTTGGGTTTTTTTTTGTTTAGTTTTTTTTGTTTTTGTTTTTTTTGTGTGTGTTCTGTTTTCTTTTATTTTGTTGTTGTTTTGTTTCTTTTTTCTTTTTAAAATTTGTATCATTGAAATCTCCTATATCTACCTCCCTCTTTTCTCTATATATTCTTCTTATTACTCTTCTTATTTTAATAAGTTTTGTCTAAGTTCATCTAAACTTTATACTGAAATATTCTACCTGTCTATCCCCTTAGGTCAGTTATCCTTACAGCATACCCTTTCTTCACTACTAGAATAATCTTACACTCCTGCATTATTCTTTTCCTACCTCCCTTGTCACCTTTCATATTATTTTTCTATCTCTGGTCCTCTGTTCATCCTTCCACTCTAATAATGCATGGATCTACATTTGATGGTTGTTGAGCAATGCTGTGTATCTAGGTGTGCAATTATACTCTGGTCCAGAGGGACTTAAATACAATAGAGATTGGATTGAGGGGCTTATTGTCTTGGTCATAAATTGGTAATCGGTGGTTGTATTAGATTTGTATGTAAGTGCACAAAAAGAAAAAGAGAGTGATGTTACCAATCTAAAAGAGCGAACATCTATTGTCCAGGTTGCTTATATCTGAAAAATTATAAGCTTGTTTAGTATTAATCTTGCCCCCATTTTCAAATGGGCAGAACAAGAAACTCAAGAAAAATGTCAAATCAAGGAATAGCATCTCCTACCCAACATAAACAGGCAATGGAGCAGTCACTGACAAATCTAGAGGAGAGTCTTCCAAGTGCTATACAAATGCAATTGATAAACACTATTAATGAAAAGTGTGAAAACACAGAGAAAGAGATAAGGGAGGAAGCCATAGCTAAACAAGAGGAAACTATAAACAAGGTGATATGTGAAAAAGGGGAAGCCATAAAGGAGGCCATAATAAAGGTTTTTCAAAGAAAAATGGATTAATTCATAGAATCCACAAACAAAAAGGTGACTGAACTCCAACAAATGTCCAAAGAGAACAAAGCTACTGAGCTAACTACTCAAATGGAAATCAAGGAGCTAAAGAAATCCATACATGATCTAAAACAAGAGATGCAAGGCATCAAAAATGAGCAATTAGAAGCAAGGGAGATGAAGAATAAAGTAGAAAGCCTTGATAACAGGTTAGACAATGCAGAAGAGAGAATTTCCAGGGTTGAAGATAATTTAGTTGTTATAGAGAAAGAAGAGAAAATGAGTCAATCCAAATCTAGGAAATATGAGAAAATGCTACAGGCGGTCCAATATACAATTAGGAAGCCTAATTTAAGGCTAACTGGTATTGAGGAATGTCTGGAGAAAGAGGTCAATGGTATTGGAAATATACTTCAGGGAATCATCTCACAGAACTTCCCAAATATCCAGAAGGACAGGCCCATCCAGAACAATAAGATTTTAGAACCCCAAACAGACCTGACTAGAAAAGGACATCCCACCGCCACGTTATAATCTGAACTGGATCAATAGAGACCAAAGATAGGATCGTAAAAGCAGCCAGGGAGAAGAGAACAATCACCTATAAAAGCAAACCAATTAGAATAACCGCAGATTTCTCAGCAGAGACCATGCAAGCAAGAAGAGATTGGAAGGATGTATGTCATGCCCTGAAGTAAAATAACTACGAACCAAGAATATTGTACCCAGCTAAGGTCTCATTCATAACTGAGGGAACAATGAAAACATTCCATTCCAGGGAAAAGCTGCAACACTATGTAGCAACAAAACTAACATTACAGAAAATTCTCAAAGATGTTCTATACATAGAAAACCAACACAAATGGAATACAGAGAAAGACATGGCACCTAAAACTCATAACATCTAAGTACCACAGAATTATCAAGACTCAGGCCCTAATGAAAGCTTGTAAAAATGGCAGGAACCAATAAATATTTTTCAATACTGACTCTCAATATCAATGGGCTTAATTCTCCAATTTAACTATATAGACTATCTAGTTGGATTAAAAAGCGAGATCCATCGTTCTGCTGTCTTCAAGAGACACATCTTACCAAAAAAACAAACATTCTTTTAAAGTGAGAGGTTGGAATAAACTCTATCAAGCTAATAGCCCCCATAAACAGGCTGGAGCTGCCATCCTCATATCAGATGTAATAGACTTCAAACTAAAATTAGTAAGAAAAGACAAAGAAGGTTACTACATACTACTAAAGGGATCTTTCCTCCAGGAAGACATAACGATCCTAAATATCTACACACCCAATCCCAGAGCCCCGAACTTCATTAAGCAAACTTTACTTTCACTGAAACCATACATAGATTGAGACACAGTGATTGTTGGTGACTTTAACACACCATTCTCACTTATGGACAGATCAATAAGACAAAAGCTCAACAGAGAAACCTTAGAACTGAACAACTATATAGACCAACTAGATCTAACAGACATCTGCAGAATATTCCACCCAGCAACAACACAATATACGTTTTTCTCAGCAGCACATGGAACATTTTCCAAAATAGACCACATTTTAGGCCATAAAAAAATCTGGACAGATTCAGAATTTACTCCCTGCACTCTCTTAGACCTCAAAGGCATCAAATTGGAACAGAACACCCATCTCCACCAATGAAAACCCTGTAATTCATGGAGATTGAACAACACATTGTTAAATCACAAATGGGTCATCAAAGAGATCAATCTAACAGTTTATGAAATTTAACAAAAAGGAGCACACAAAATACCAGTTCCTTTGGGAAACGGCAAAGGCAATACTCAGGGGACAATTCATAGCTCTGAGTGCCTAAAATAACAAATTGAAAAATCGCAAACCAACAATTTAATGTGTCACCTTAAGCTCCTGGAACAAGAGCAAAAAACCAACCCTAATCCCACTAGAAGGAAGCAAATTATTAAAATCAAAGCAGAATTAAATGAATTGGAGTCTAATAAAACTATAGAGAGAATCAACAAAACAAGGAGTTCGTTCTTTGAAAAAATTAACAGAATTGACCAACCCTTAGCAAATCTTACCGAAAAAAGAAAAGAGCATATCGAAATAAACAAAATCACAGACGAAAATGGTAATACCACGACAGAAATTACCAAGATCAAGAATATAATGATTGAATACTTCTCCAACCTTTATGCCAACAAATTTGAGAATCTAGAAGAAATGGATGAATTCCTAGCCAATATTAATACACCCACACTGAACCAAGAAGAACTAAGCCAACTCAACAGGCCTATTTCAAGTACTGAAATAGAAATGGCAATAAGAGACATTCCACCTAAGAAAAGCCCAGGGCCAGTAGGATTCACAGCTGAATTCTTAAAGAATTCAAAGCAGAGCTCACACCAATACTCCTCAAGTTCTTCAACGAAATTGAAAATGCAGGTTCTTTACCAAACTCATAGTATGAAGGCAGTATAACCCTCATCCCCAAACCAGACAGAGATTCATCAAAGAAAGAGAACTATAGACCTATTTCTTTGATGACCATCGATGCAAAACTTCTCAACAAAGTACTGGTCAACCATCTAAAACAACTCATCAAAAAATTTTACACTATGATCAAACAGGATTCATTACAGGGAGGCAAAGCTGGTTCAGCATATGAAAATAGATTAATATAATTCAACACATCAACTGGAGCAAGGACAAAAGCACATGATTGTCTCAATAGATGCAAAAATGCATTTGACAAGATCAAACACCCCTTTATGTTAAATGCTCTGGAGAAACTAGGAAGCCATGGAACATTCCTCAGTATAATAAAGGATGTGTATGACAAACCCACAGCTAGTATTATACTTAATGGCGAAAAGCAAAAGCAATTCCCTCTAAAATCAGGAATGAGACAAGGATGTCCACTCTTTCCACTCCTCCTTAACATAGTATTAGAATTCCTAGCTAGAGCAATAAGGCAAGAAGCAAGCATAAAGGGGGTCCAAATAGGGAAAGAGTAAGTAAAACTTTCCCTCTTTGCAGAAAACATGATTCTGTATTTAAAGAATACTATAGACTCTACTCCCAAGCTCCTTGAGATGTTTCAAAACTTTGGAAGGGTAGCAGGGTATAAAATTAACCCTCAAAAATCAACTGCCTTCCTCTACGCCAACAGTAAGAGGAATGAGGCAACAATCAGGAAAGCAACTCCTTTTGCAATAGCTTCAAAGAAAATAAAATACCTAGGAATTACCTTAACTAAGATGAAAACTTTAAAACCCTGAAAAAGGAAATTAAAGCAGAACTGAGGAAATGGAAAAACCTCCCATGCTCCTGGGTTGGAAGAATCAACATCATGAAAATGACAACCTTGCTAAGGGCTATCTGCAAATTCAACGCAATACCCATCAATATTCCAATGTCATTCTTTAAAGAAAGAGAAGAGGCAATCCAAAATTTCATATGGAATAGTAAAAGACCCCATATAGCAAAAACACTTCTTAGCAGAAAGAACAGCGCAGGAGGAATTTCGATACCAAACTTTAGACTCTATTATAAAGCTATAATAATCAAAATAGCTTGGTACTGGCACAAGAACAGGCCTGAAGACGAATGGAGTATAACTGAAGACACAGATATTAAACCACAGACCTATGGCCACCTAATCTTTGACAAGGGAGCCAAAAAAATAGAATGGAAGAAAGACAGCCTCTTCAACAGGTTGTGCTGGCAGAACTGGTTAAGCACATGCAGAAAACTAAAGTTGGATTCTTCTTTGTCACCTTGCACTAGCATTAACTCCAAATGGATCAAAGACCTGGAGGTAAAAGCAGACACACTGAAAACTTTCCAAGAAGGAATAGGAGAAACACTAGGCCTCCTTGGCACAGGTCGAAACTTTCTTAATAAGGACCAAGAATCACAACAAATCAGAGAAAGGCTGGATAAGTGGGACTGCATTAAACTGCAGAGCTTTTGTATGGCAAAGGACATAGCTAATAATTTAATTAGGAAGCCTACAGAGTGGGAGAAGATCTTCACCAACCCCACGACGGATAAAGGCCTCATATCTAAAAAATATCAACAGCTCAAAAAATTGAATCATCCCAAAACTAACCTCCAAAGAAACAACCATCCCATTAAAAGATAGGCCAAAGCCTTAAAGAGAGTCTTCTCTGAAGAAGAAACAAAAATGGCCTATAGACACATGAAGAAATGCTCAACATCTGTGGTCATAAAAGAAATGCAAATCAAAACAACTCTAAGATTCTACCTCACTCCAGTTAGAATTTCCACGATTAAGAAAACTAATAGCAACAGATGTTGGGGTGTATGTGTCCAGGAGGGATCACTACTACACTGGTGGCGGGAGTGCAAACTTGTTCAACCACTATGGAAAGCAGTATGGCAGTTCCTCAAAAGACTAAACATATAGCCCCCTATGGCTCAGAAGTTCCACTACTAGGCATTTACCCAATTGTCCAGAAACAAGGACAGACCAAATCCACTAGCACAACGATATTCCTTGCAGCACTATTTACCATAACAAAGATATGGAACCAACCTAGATGTCCCTCAGTTGAGGAGTGGATCAATAAGCTGTGATATTTATACACAATGGAATTCTGTGCTGCTGTCAGAAAGAATGACATCGCCCAATTTGTTAGGAAATGGAAAGACTTTGAAAGAAAAAATCATAATAACTGAAGTAAGCCAGACTCGAAGGAAGGTAGGCTCAATGGTCTCCTCATTTGTCATAATCAGTGGAAACCTTGGTCTCTCCTAGCAGAGGTTTGCAATAGAGCAAAACCTAGATACCTAAGGCCATACAGTGTGAAGCTAAATGAAAGGACCTCTAGGATATAGAAACAAAAGCCATATAATGAGTGGTTATTGTCCTTAATGTACTATGTTATCTCTCTTCTCTTTTGCTATCCCTTGATTATCTCATATTGTTACAGTATCTTACTTTGTTATCTGATATATTGGATATATTTGTATTTGGTTATTTGAAATTGGATAGGGAAGGGAGGAAAACAAGATGAGGGGTGGGGGGGGAGGGAAATGGGGACCAAGACATGAGAAAGGGTATCAATGTATGTGAATTAATGTACCTTCTATCTGGCAAATATAATGTAACCCTTCTATTAATTACAATGAAAATTATGAAAAAAGAAAATAAAGATTCCAGAATCACATACTGAGAAAACGTGTGAAGTGGCACTGTGGCTCATGTGGCAGAGTGCTTGCCTAGAACAAAAAGTGTCCAAGGACAGTGTGCCCCAGCCCAGAGTTCTAGCCCCAGGACTGGAAAAAAATATTGAAAACTTAATTTTTATCTCCTGTACCATTTTCTGTATGTGTATATTAAGTAGACGTACATTGGGAACATACTCAAAAAAATCTGTATTTGGAAATAATAGTAAACATGATAATGTGCTGAACCAGATGCTACTTTTTCTAAATATATATATATATACACATATCATATTATATAAATATCTATCAACACTTTAAAAAGTTACATGATAAAGTACTACAAAGTTGGAGAAGGAAAATTCAAATATTTTTTTCTTCGTGCTTCCAATTTTTTATACTACATTACTTCAGTTAATGGCAATTTGTATGATTTGTGTAACGACATAAATTCCCAAAAACTTTCACTCAATGAAGTGCTGTCAGGGTCATAAATCAGAAGCTTTGGGAAGCCGAGTCTGTCTTTGTTGATGTGAGAGGTTAAGGGGTCAGAGTGACAGCCATTCCGTGGGAAGTAAAAGGAAAGACCTGGTACAAAACAGTGTGACTGTGAGATCATCCTCCATGTCAAATGGAATCATGCTTCATGATTACATCTTGTTCTGCCTATCTTCTGAAATTAATTCTCCTGACTTACGATTACTTGTCTACAAGAGGCCAGGAATAGTGAAAATACATCTCTAAATTTGTTCCTGAAATTTTAAATACAGGTTATATATTTTTAAAGTGTGTATACATTCACACACACAAACACACACACGCACACACACACGCACACACAGACACACACACGTAGACTACACAATGCTAAGCAACTTGTCTGTGCTGGTGAATTTTCCCACCAGCGTCATATTGTAATTCTACTTATTCACTATTTGACATCAGGCGCAGATGAAAATTTACTTGTGAGCAGATGGTACACCTGAAGTTTATACTGTATACCTATATTAGAACAAATATGTGTGTGTGTGTGTGTGTGAGAGAGAGAGAGAGAGAGAGAGAGAGAGAGAGAGAGAGAGAGAGAGAGAGAGAGAGAGAGAGAGAGAGAGAGAGAGAGAGAGAGAGAGAGAGAGAGAGAGAGGAAGAGAGAGTCTCCCTATCTCTGCTTCTTTCTATCCCTCTCTTTTCTTCCTTCTCTTTCCCTTTCCTCTTTAATGTCATATTCTACTCTCACACACCCAAACACATTCAGCTTTAGAACTCTCATTGAGTGTGAAAATTTAAAACCTTATCATGTATAAAATGGTCCAAAGAGTTTTTGTTTGCAAGTAGTGAGGAGAGTAGCCTCTTCAGAAGAGTATTTCATATAAAACATGACCAACTTCCTCATTTTTGTATGCATGTACATTCCCGTGTGTTATAAACAGTCAATAATTTGCTGCTGTTTTTCCAAACTATCAAGATAAAAGTCAGGCTTGTGATATCATGGATCCTAGCAGAAAACATAAAAAAAAAAAACAACAGACAAAGAAGTGTGTTACCTAAGGACCAACAACAGTAAATACATTGCTAGCCAGCAATTTCTGACACTAATTTCATAAGCCTCAATTCTGCAAGCATAATAGACAGTGAACTCAAAACAACGTCTGTCAGATGACTTACACTACAGAGAACGAATAGAAAGCTTAAAGTATCCAAACATTTAGTAATGAATACTGAGCATGTTTCACTTTGTCTTATAGAGAGATAGTGTTTTTATTCCCCAAGATTACAAGGAATATATATATTGGAGATTTGTATACAAAGATTCTTTTGGAGATGATCAAAAATAAAGAAACTCAATGCTTCTGTTGGTAAGACACAGAAAAGCATGACACTCAGAAAAATGTTTCCTAACTATTTCGTAAATGGAGAAATGCTCTAATAAGTTCAACAACTTTGACTCCCCTTGGGATGTGTATGTATGTTCTCCTTTTCCTAGAGAAATATTTCTTAACTCCCATTGCCCCCATTCATGGAACTAAAGAACTTGAGCTACCTAGACAGTGGAAAACGAAGCAAAACATTAACTTTGGTCTTTTAGCGTTGTCAGAGGGTCTAAAGCAATAATCATTGACACTTATCTCTTTACCTTTTATTGTCTAAGCACTTTGTTAAAGTATCTAGTTAGTTAATCTTCCTAAAACATTTGTGAGTTACGTTCAATGTTGTAATTTCTAAAATAGATATATTCAAATGATAACTTGATAGGTCTAATAATATGAATTTGGACTATAATTGGTCCTGGTGTTTTGTGGGATTATAGCCATTTTATGGGCCACTGGTTGTAGTTTCTTCTACATGCCATCTGTTGTTACGGTCTAGCATCTGAACTATCAAAGGGAGAGTGGCTCAATAAAACCATGGTCTTTTTCAAGTGAACTTGTATTCAAAACATTGCATTTTAAATATATTTTATTATCACTATTGACACTCATAAGCCTATGTTTAATTCTAGAAATCATTTTCTACACAAAATATAGAATGTGTATTAAAGGTAGATAAAATGTAAAAGATGCTGTGGATAAGTTTTACCTTTAATGACTAAATTATTTAGCACTGATGTATTTTTTAAATAAAGTTCAATAGAAACAAAAGCCATAATGAGTGATTGTTGTCCTTAATGTTTTAATGTATTGTGTTATCTCTCGTCTCTTTTGCTGTCCCTTGGTTATCTCATATTGTTACAGTATTTTACCAGGTGTATTAGGTTCTGCACAAAATGAAATTTTGCCTCTACTTTTATTGATGTATCTTGCCACTCAAGGGCTCTAGAAAAAAAAATGTATCCATTTGAACATAAGTGATTATGACATAACCTTTTGTAGTTCTGAGTCCAAAATTCTGTTTTCTGGAGATTGAAACCTAAAGTAAGCAAAGATTCCTTTCTGCTCCTTCTAACACACCTTTATTCTTCTTCATATGTTGCAATCTACAATCTGTGTGAGACAGTGTTCCATATACAAATTTACATCATTTGAAAGCTATTTTTTTCCTCTGTCTCAATCGTTTGAACCATCACATAGCTATTGTATCACTTTACTGGCAATTTATATTCTTTATTGAATACTCATGAAAAAGAGCCACTTAAACTTTGCTTAGAACAGAGAAAAATAAGTATATGCTGGTTGAATTTTTTTTCTGAAGACCTTGTCTTAGTTTCCTAAAAAAATCCGGTACTGTTTAGTTTACCAGTTGATTGTATGTACTTTAGGCCATGTTGCCGTAAAGTCAGGTAGAGCTGCTGTGGATCTTGAGCTACACAATAAAGCCATTGGTGGTATTTCTCTTGTTCAAATATGACATTTTATTCCTTCTTTTTTATTACATTTTCATAAACCCACATTTTCCAGTTCAATTTCAATAATAAAATTTATACATCACTTTTATTCTTCTCTATTTCTGTCATTGCATTATCAACTTTACTTTTTAAGAACTTTTCCCCCCATTTCTTTATATTTGTGACCTCTTGTACTCTTCTCACCCTTTGTAAATTATGATTCACTGTGACCATCCTGGTCAGCTAACTTTAGATGACTGTGGAGATAAAGGTAAGTGATCTATAGAATAAAAGTTCAGTTTGCTAAGAGCTGGTGACTATGATCTTAGCTACTCAGGAGGCTGAGATCTGAGCATCAGGATTAGAAGCCAGCCTAGCCAGAAAAGTCCCCTTGAGACCCTTATCTCCAATTAACAACTTAACCCAGACATGGAGCTGTGCCTCAACGTGGTAGCACCTTAGCCTTTAGTAAAAGAGCTCAGTGGCAACCTCCAGGCCTTGGGTTCAAGGACCACAACTGACCAAAATAAAAAAAAGTTCAACTTGTTTTTGACATAAATGTCAAGACAAGTCAAAAATTTCCTTTGGGATGAGGAAATTGTCATGCCTGCAGATTAATCCTGTGTACATCTGCTCAGAGCCAGCTCTGAAAACTGTGGGATTATAGAAGACAATTTGTCAAAGCCACAATAATCCATAATTTTTAAAAATCTGATCACATTGATTTTTAGTCCACCAAGAGTATATGTCAAGGGCAAACTTACAGATCGTCTGGGAACTGAGGCTCTTAGGTAAGCCTTTCAGGTCATTAAAAAGTTCCTCTTGCCTTGTAAATTTGTAATCATTTTCACTAGCTTATGGGCTTCTAAGTCTTACAATGTAGTAGACCTGTGTGGAAATAAGAAAAAACAGACCTTTGAAGCATTCACAAGCCATTAATATCAGGAAGAGTAAAACCCAGAAAATATCATCCTTAATGTCAGTATTCTGCTACAGAATGGTCAAAAATGGGGCCAGGAGTTTGGCTTAGTGATAGAGTGCTTGCCTAGCATGCATAAAGGCCCTGGTTCGATTCCTCAGTACCATACACATAGAAAAAAGCTGGAAGTGGTGTTGTCACTCACGTGGTAGAGCTCTGGCCTTGAGAAAAGTCCAAGGAGAGTGCCTAGGCCCTGAGTTTAAGCCCAGGAATGGCAAAAAAAATAGTGTAGTTCATAGAGAGAAAACTGACATCAATTCTCTCTGTATTTTAGACTGACATTTTATAAGTAAACATTGCAGAATGTTCTAACTGCAGCTGTATCAGGACTTGTAAATGTTGCTTACTTCTTTCTGTCTCACTCTTGGGGCCATCTCCTAAAGTCTTATCTCAAGTCATTCTCCAACACATAGTAGAATTCTCTGCCACCATGTTTTTGTTTTTATCAATCCTAGGGCTTGAACTCAGGGCCTGAGCACTTTCCTTTGGGCTTTCTCACAGCTAGAGCTCTATCAATTGAGCCACTGAACCACTTCAGGCTGTGGGACCAAGGAATCATCTTGTGCATGCTAGGCAAGCACTCTACCACCAGGCCAAAGTCCAGCCCTCAATCACCTTCTATTTAATGAAATGAATTCATTAGTTTGCTTCTTCCTTACACTGTAGTCTACTACCTTTCTACAGCATGCTCTCCTATTCTATTTGAAACTTCTCTTTCCATACCTGGTTCTATCTTAGGAAAACTTCTATCATTCATTGCAGAAATTTGTTTTTGATTCAGTTGGAGATCATCTGTGTCTATTTTGGATCTCAGTTGGGCAGACTCTTCTTTCAGTGTGTATTGTGTCTTCACTGAAATCATTCCAAGTGTGCTTTGCCTTTTTCCCCACATTCTCTTTCCTGTACTCATAGATCCATCCCTGATCATGACTATCATTTCCTCCTTGCAAGTCTGTTCTCTTAATCTCTCTCAGCATTTTCTATCATCTCTTTCACTTTCTTCTTTCAGAGTTTCACTACAAAACCACTCTCAAGGGAGGGCACTCTACTACCATTCTAGCCCCTCATCTGTAATTCTCTCTGATTCATTCTCTCAGCTCCAATTGCTTCTTTCAAGTTGATGATTCTCATTT
This sequence comes from Megascapheus bottae, assembly GCF_031878675.1. Taxonomy (NCBI): domain Eukaryota; kingdom Metazoa; phylum Chordata; class Mammalia; order Rodentia; family Geomyidae; genus Megascapheus; species Megascapheus bottae. Next base: position 23,360,834 of record NC_143527.1, read on the forward strand.
TGTGTCTTCAGCAACTTGATCTTTGTCCCATATGCTCAATTGCCTAAAGGCATTCTCACTTAAAAAAAGATCTCACATTTGTGCCAATCTCAACATATTCAAGAGTGAATTAATCTTTTCCCCACAATTGGGTTCTATTTTTGAGCTACATTTCAGTAAATCAATTGTCCCTGCTTGATTTCCTTTCTTTGTCTACATTTAATTTGTCACAACTTATTTCATTGCTTTCTTTGCAAAGAAAGTTGTCCTGAGCATTGATGGTGCATGCCTATAATATAAACTGCTTGGGAGTTGAAGGTAGGAGGATCTCAGTTTAAGGATACTGTGGGGAAAGAAAAACTACAAAGCTCTCAAAGAGCAAGCTGGTAATGATAATTCATAATGTGAACCATAATCTGATTCTGGCATAAAGAAAAGTAAAGGATCCTTTCAAAATTAAGCAGAGATTTCAGTATATGGCTTAAGTTGTAGAGCAGTTGTGTGACTTCTGACATACCTGAGTTTAAATCATACTATTACTAAAGAATTTTTTCTTTCTTGTTTCTTCAATATCATTATTTTTGCTTCAGTTTTATTAACATTCTAATATATGTGTTTTTTTTCTTTTTAAAAGTTTTATTCTATTATAAAGGTGATGTACAGGGGCTTTAAGTTACATAAGTAGCATAATGAGTACATTTCTTGTTGAACACTTTTATTCCCTCCCACATTTTCCCCTACTTAGGTGCTTATCACCTTTCTACTCAAAGTTATAATAATAAATTTACTTTATGTGAAATTTTAGTTTTCATTCTACTTCTAAAGTTGTATAAACATCATTCGTATTTCAGAATGTTTACATCACTCTCAAAGTATATGAGTCAGTATTCAATCTTGTTCTATTCTTCCTCCCCTTTTCTCAGTGTTCAAGTCTATTTTCACACATTGAATTTGCTTATTTTCTACATTTTCTACAAATAGAATCAGGATGTGACCTTCTGTATTTGATTTCCTTCCTCATAGCAGTCTTTTCAATGTTTAACCATGCTTCAGGAGATTTAGACTTAATCCTATTTAAGTGTTGAATGATATTCCACTGTATAGGTATACCCAATTGTATTTATCTATTCTTTTGTGGATAGATATTTGTGTTTGTTATCACTTCTTGGTTATTCCAAGAAAATGCATTTCTCATACTATCTAGACATTGTTGCAAATGAACTATACAGCTTGTGGGAGAAGAAAGTCAGGATGTAAAAACAAATACTAGGAGGAGACAAAGTAGGGGGGGATACTGTTGAAAAAAGAAATGTATTCGTTATGTAATTGTAACTCCTCTGTGTATTACGTTTAGAATTTTTAAAAATGTGTTTTTTACTTACAGCATTTAAAACCAAGAACAAAGTAGGAAAAGTGATGTCTACATTTAGGATGAAAATTAACGAGAATACTTTATAGATTGAAGAGACATAGGAAAATGAATCTCAATTCATAAAACCATGGAGTCATTGTGGCACAGAGAAAATTGTGTTTGCTAGAATATATACTAAGATGTGTAAGCTGGATATTTGTTTTGCTTGTTATATGGATATTTGCCAATTCCATAAAACTCATCTATGTAATATATTTAAACCTGAAAGTAGATAACATTGCAGGCAATAAACATGGTTGTGCTGGTGGCCTTAATGTAGCCTTGACTGTGGTCTATTTGATTAATGCACAGGAATGGAACTGCAGAAAGCTCCTTATGTAGTCCTTTGAGGAACTTCCATACTGCTTTCCAGAGATGCTGAAAAGGTTTACATCCAACTAACAGTGTAATAGAGTTGCCTTTGAACTTATCCCCATGAGCATTTGTTATTATTAGTTTTCTTGATAATGGCCATTCTAACTGAGGTCAGTAGAATCTCAATGTTGTCTTGATTTGCATTTTTATGACCTACATATTTTTATGGGATTGAATTGTATTGTCTTCTGTATCCATTTATATTGGTTGAGAGTCTTGTTATAACTATCTTCTGGTTGGTACTGCCTCACTATAATTGTTAGTGGTAAAGGGGGTGACTTATATTCAGCCCATTTATGAATTCTGCGGGAAGGAGATTTGAATAGACAGTGTTTCCTGGGTCTTTTTTTTGTCTCTTTGACTAGTTCCAAGATATCCTAGAAGCTTTATTCACCATTAACAGACATAACCTGAGCAGGGAATTAGTAGGTGTAAATAGTTATTACAAATGCAATCACACTTGCCACTGAGGAATGAATGATTGAGAAGACTCATCCAATTTATGAATGTTAATACTGGACACCTACTAATTTTTCAGCAGCTGTGATGTTATTTCCTTTCTTATTATTTCCTACCATTTATGTTTTCCACAATCATCTCCAATGTAAATTATAAAAGCCAACTTTTGAGTGAATATGATATAACATAATAGAATTGCTTGAAACTCTCAAGGGGTGACCCACAGAATATTGTGACTACATAAAACTACATACAAATTTTAAAATCTATTTGAGACCAGGAAAAAAAATCAGTGCAGTGATAATATTATGTAGGAAATATATTACTCTTTCTTTAGAGCTTTTCTGCTTCCTTGTACTAAATTCTACTTCATCCCTCTGGGAACTCTAACCAGTCTCTCGGGAGAAATAATTTTTAGTGTACTTTGTATTATACCAAATTTATAGTGGCATATTCTAATTTCTTACTGGACCAGATTTTTCTAGAGACGCCATCTGTTCAAACAATACAGGGACAGAGATTTTCCTCAAACCATGACTAAATTATCTTCTTTATTCTCTACTGTTCACAAAGTGGATGAGAAAAACAAGGATATTTGAGGTGCCGAATGGTAGAAAGGATAAGCAAAGAATCAGAACATCTTTACTTTTTTCCTACAATTCCTCCTTTTTCATTCAATTGGTTAGCAGTATTGCTATTTACCTAAAGCCAAACATTACTACATTTTTTACTGTTAAGAACCATTGGATTCTTTCACTTTTCCCACTGATAAATTCCTAGAAGGTTGGTCATATAAGAATATATTGATGGATAATGATGTTCATTGCAACACTATTTACCAAAGCAAAAATATGGAACCAACTAATCAACCCGGATGACCCTCAGTTGATCAGAGGACAACAAGATGTGCAAACATTTCAGTGTTGGCAATCGTCCCTTTGGTGCTACAATGCAGTGATGTCAAAGCACATCCATACACTGGAAGGCTTGAGCTGATGCTTGGATGCATACAACACTTTGAGCTTCTACTTACTGACTCTCATCCATACTTGACACAATTGGCCCCTCTCAAAGTAAAACACCATCTTCTGTCTATAGGCCCATGCTTCTGAGTATTGCAGGAATGTTCCATCAAAATTTCACTTCTGCGCATTCATTTCACACATTTATTTAGATCTCTTTTTTTGCCTTTTGTTCTCTCTTCTAAGAATCTGATTCACATTCAGTGTTTTGGCTATCTCAGAGATTTCTATTTAGTCTCAAGGCAAATATACTTCCCTTTCGTCTCACAACCTACGCAGTCTATCAGCAAGCTGGGTTCTGTCTTTAAAGTAAATCAAGAATCTGATCAGCTTTCTTTCTCACCAAATTATTCTTTTCATCATCAACTTTCATCTGCCTAGAGAACTGGAATTATCTGCTGATGGGTCTTTCTTTTTCCATTCTTCCCCATTTCTACATTTGTACAATAAATAGTCTCCTTTGTTCTCAGAACATTATGGCTTCATAATACATGAATTGTTGTTTTGAATATCATGTTACATTATTGTCCTTATTGACATGTTTTAACAAATTTTCCTTATCTTTAGGATAAATTTCAGCAACCTCAGGCCTGCTGCTACGTTTTGTTTAGCTTCACAAGGTATTTCTTCCCAATGAGTAAGGCTCTTTGTTTTCTCAATAACTTGGTGATGGTTGTGATTTGCTCTTTTTCTTTCTTTTTTTTTTTATGTATGTAGAGCATTCCCATCCTTGTCTTTGAAGTCTGTGCAGGTCACTTCCTTAAAGACAGCTGAACTGTTCTTGGCTTCTACCAGTAAAATCTGATATTTGATTGTCTTCCTAGTATCATCTGCAATGATCTCAACTATAATTATTTCAATCTGTTTTTATGGTCTCTCCAGTAAAAAGTGGAAGAAAAAAACTTTCTACTTTGTATACTCAATGATAAATATAGGGTTTATTTCAGTAAAGATTATTAATTAGAACAAAAGATGGATAATATTTACTTATTGACCTGAAGCTGTACACTAAATACTAAATATATCACTAAATACTGTTGAACTCCACTCTCTACTGCTCTTTGAAATTATGGCTAATTATTTCCATCATATCTGTTATTTTCTTTCACTGTTTCTACAAATGGAAGGTTTATTTAGAGAGTCACTCTAATACTCCATCCTTTATGTCTGGCCTTAATTATGTGAGTTTTTAATTTTACTGCTTATTTTACCCTCTGTTTTTAATTTGAGCTGAATTAGTATGGCTTTGAAAAACAGAAAATTCCAGAAGTAACACCATTTCCATTATAGGCATGAAAGTAGTGCACTTTCTGTGATTTTTCTCTTTCTAGCTCAAATCCTATCCTTAACATGTGAAAAAAAAAGTCTAGGCTACTTGCCAAATAAAGAATGTAAAGTCCAGTTGTTTCTGTTTGACTTGCTGATTCAAAATGTAGAGCCAGTTGACAGACATAAAACAGTGCCTAGTCAATGTTAAAAGATTGATTTTCTCAATCCACAGTTACAAAACAAACCATTTCACCTATAGGCTTGTGAATTCTAATTATAATGCTTATTTCTTTAAACCAGTGATGTTGGGGCATTATGTTACATAGCAATAGGCAGCCAATAAACACTTAACACTTTTCTTACTAAAATAAAAAAATAATATAGCAATTGCCTTTTTTAAGCAGGCTAGTTGATTTTTATATAAGATTATATCTTTTAAACATGAAAGATTTTAACAAAATATGTTCATTTAGATATTAGAATCTGAAGTTCATTTATTTTATTTCTATTCTCGTACATATGTTGCAAGAAATTTTCCTATACATTCCATGTTTGACATTATAAACTTTTGACATATACTTATTCAAAGTTAGAACACATCCCATAAGCAAACATGTACTGATACTTTCCCAGGGTATTTTTACAAGTAATTATATTCTACATCATATTTGAATATCACATATACTTTCCATTGTGTGTAGTTATTGATTCTTCTTTGCCTCTGAATTCAGTCATCATGTATTATGTATTATATTACATATTACATATGCTGTTATATGCTTCTTATCTATTCTGTGTTGATCACTGGGACATTTTCATGATTTCTTTCATCAGTGAACAAGGCATGAGAAGTTTAACCCCTTCAGAAACTTTAAGTAAATTGTAGAAGGTAATTAAATATGCGATGTGAGAGTCATAAAACACACATTTTTCATTTTTTTATTTTTTGTTTTTTATCACATGATATTATTTGTTATAATTGAAGGAGCTATTTTCTATTCGCTATTAAATGACATTGATTGATAGTTATTGTTTTTGATAGTGTTCTTGGTAGTTTTATTTTCTCCTTTCATCTGTCTTCATTTAATATCTCAGTATAAATATCCCTACCATTTAACTTCATTTTTTTGTTTTAATTCATACACTAAATGCTAATGGTTATAAGGACAGATGGACTGTTTATGTCCATTATAAGTGTTACATTAGTAATTTATGTCTTGAACAAATTTAAGCTATGTCTAATTATTTCAGAAAAGAAAAGCTAGGAAACGTCAGATTATGTGTGTGAGTGTGTGTTTGTGCTTGTGTGTGTGTGTGTGTGTGTGTACTCAGGAGAAGGCTCAATGTTGGACTGAAAGATCTTTCCTATTCCATAACTTCCTGGAGCATGTAAGGCCCTGACAGTCGTTCATTTCGCCCTACTGGAGACTCTCCTCATCACTGTGCTTTGCCAAGGAGCTGCTAAAATATGGACATTAGTTTTGCCACTTCCTAGCAGGATCTGGAAACAGAAGATAAATGAAGATCACACAGAAAAAGAGTGGTGACTGAAATGTTCATTGCCCTTAATATTCAGAGCTGCATCTAGAGGCTCAGTTTAACTCAACTCTTGAGCTTTCCAAGGTGACTTCCCCGAAGTACAGCATCTGGCTTTAATCTCAGCCAGTGTAAAATGAACAGAAATCCTTTTCTTATTGTCTTGAAATCCTACTGACACATTTGTATTTATCAAAAATGGATTGAAACTTGCCTGATTTTGAATCAAAAAGGTACGTCATGAAATATGACTTTGCTATATACTTAGTGATATATGCATTTTATTAAAAACATCGAGGATCTGATATCAAAGTTGGTTCCTTTCTTATGAAGATAGTTCTACTTGGGTCATTCGCAAGAGCTGATTTAATCTCCTCAGAACGAATGTGCGCTTAAGTAAGCCGAGTGCCAACTTTAAACTGCCACTAAAGGCTGAAGAAAGTTAGGAAGTCTTTCTTTTCTCTTCCTTCCTTTTTGTCTTATTATTTTAGGATTTTCAATTTGCAGTATAAAGTGGAAGTTGGGAGATTTGACAAGTTTGTCCTATTCCAAGGGTGTTATGGAGATTAAAAATATAATAATTATTAACATCTTTTTCCTACCTCACCTCAGCTGCCCCTTCAAGTATAATACTTAATTCTCTCCCACACTTAAAAAAAGTTCTTCTGGGTTGGACTCTGTGCTGCTCTTTGAACATAGTTATCAGACCTAGTGTATTGTTTTATAGTTTATTGTTTTGTGGAAGTTTTACATACCACAAAACTAGTCGTGGTACAGGGTTCTGTCATTTAAGTATTAACCATGTATGCTGGGTAAATCACATGCACAGGTCCAACTTGTTGTAAGGAAGAAATTATGTTGCTTTTCACATTTAAAATATGACTTCTTAGTCCCTTCATTTCATTAACTCGGATGTTGCAATGGATTTTGTGTTACCACATTGTCTGAAGTGAATCTGTATTTCTGAAACTTTGCTGTATCATGCTGCGTTTGCAGGAAATTCAATAAATAGTTTCCAAGACAGTGATGGTGTCTAACACCTATAATTCTAGATACTCAGGATGCTGAAATCTGAGGAATGTGGTTCCGAGACACCGCGGGCACAAAAGTCCATGAGACTCTTATCTCCAATTAATCACCAGAAAACTGGATATGGCACTATGGCTTAAGTGGTATGGAGCTAGCCTTGAGCTGAAGAGCTTAAGGACAGGGCCAATCCCTAGAGTTCAAGCCCCATGGCTGACAAGACATTAAAAAAAGAAAGAAAGAAAGAAAGAAAGAAAGAAAGAAAGAAAGAAAGAAAGAAAGAAAGAAAGAAAGAAAGAAATAGTTTCCATTAGGATTGAAGAGTGGAAGGGAGTCAATCAACATATGTTTTCAAATATCACAAGGTTCATTCAGTGCTGTGGTATAGCATTTCATCTCAGAAATGTCTACTATTTCTCCATTCATTATTTTAGCAAGGCAGTAGACAGGCTTATATACCATAAACCTTATTTTTAGAACCTGTTTCATTTTTTCTAACTACTATATCCACTTCAGATTTTGATCTAGGAGAAAAAGCATTAGTTCTGTAAATGATTTGCTAACAAAAAATAAAATAAATAAAACACATATGTAAGAAAAAAAATTGCCATAGCATTACCAAAGTTTATGAGAGACAGCCTTATTAGTATATGATCTTGTGCTTTCCTTTCACATTATTTATATTGTACAAATAAAAATACATGGGCCTGGAGTTTGGCCTAGTGGTAGAGTGCTTGCCTAACATGCACAAAGACCCGGGTTCGATTCCTTGGTACCACATACATAGAAAAAAGCCAGAAGTGGTGCTGAGACTCAAGTGGTAGAGCTCTGGCCTTGAGAAAGTCCAAGGACAGTGCTCAGGACCTGAGCTCAAGCCCAGGACTGGCAAAAAAAAAAAAAAAAAAGAATACATAGTTGAAAAGGTTCATGGTATCTTTCCATGGAATGGTCTTGTGTTCTTGATCCCAATATCATGTTTCCAAATCATCAGCATCACTTTTCCAAGTCGAAAGTGTCAGATTCATTTTATCTTCCCATCTTCATCCTAAGATGTTGAATTCTGGAAATACTATTTTCCAGTAGTATTTACATCTGTGCATTTCTGGCCTTAATTTCTCCAGAATTTAATGCCACCTTTTGTGTTAAGGTGCATCGAAATTCTAAGAGTGGAAGGTGGTTCCTGTTTATAAATGTTTCCAGTGGCTCCACTTCCACAACCTAGAATGATGCCCTAAGAAAGAGAAGTTGAGATCTAAGAAACAAGTCAGAGGGAATGACACATATAATCACAAAAAGGGATCTATCCAAAAAGCTTGGAAAGCTTTTTGGCGCAGTACATATTGCTAATTGGATTAAAAAATAATAATTCCATATCGATGGCAGTAGAGCCATTGCCCTGTAATCACTCAAAACTTATTTTTCAATGGTGAGAATTTAAGAAATATACATAGAATTTATCTCTTCAAATGTAAATATATCACTTCACTGTATATAGCATGCAAACTTATAGGGCAATGGGACGTGATCTTTAGGGATCTTATGAATTTTGTAACAGAAATTGAATACAGAGGGGAATGTTAGCAACATAAAGTCCTCTTCGAATCAGGAAGTTCAACACGGAAACTGTGAATTTCAGATTGTCCCTTGGTGACTGTTTTTCAGTCTTTCTGTTTGACCTTGTGGAGCTACAAAAGTTAAATGAAGCACAGGTTGGGAAGATCCATTGTTCTCATCCCAGATGCTTCAAACTTGTAGAGCACATTGTCAGTGAAATGGAAAAGAAATTTAGCAGCTCATTTTGTGCAGTGTGAACTTTTCTTTCTCTCTTGCTTGCTCTTGATGGGTGCACTCTCTTTGATAAATCAGTCCTTATGCTGTATTGCCATTCAAGGAATGGAAATAAGAAATGTTTAGAAGCACTCCCCTGCTCCCATTAGAACTAATCAAGTTTTTCATCTGCCAAGGTGGGTAGTTAACTTTTATTCAGATGCCTCTTTGGGGGTGGATCAGGTTGTGAGAGTAATTAGGTAGATAACAGAGGGCAGATCACTCAAATTGTCCCAACAACTAGGCATTGAAATAGTGAACTGCTGTGTGCATGTTACCAGTGATTGGGGAGAAAAGTGTGAGGATACTAATTTCCTGAGTATTCCTAAACTGTCTGTATATAATTCATTTAGCAATAAAGGCTAGGTGCAAAGACACTGAAAGAATTAGTCATTTAAAAAAAAAATTATGGGGTAACAACTTGATAATACTTTCAGTCAGCCAAGGAAGGCAAGAAAGAAAAAGTCAGCAGGAGCTAGCTGAACGTGCAGATGTGGCATCATTGGAGCATCTAGAGATGAAGACAGACTCAGTATCTGCTGAGTAGCCAACAGTTCCAGGACAGTAAAAGCTGTTTTAAGGTCACAGGAATCACTGCGGAAATACAGCTTATTGGCAGTAGCAAATATTAAGGGGAAATTGGTACTCAATAAAGACTGAAGGTCAGCATTTCCAGGGGAAAAACTGAAAGTGAATCTGTTCTTTATGAATTTGCATTTCATGAATAATACCTTGGAAAAGGTGACCTCCTTTGGCAATCCAATATACGGACATTCTTTTTAATCACTCTGTGCTGGTGTCCAAAGTATACAGCCTGAAAATGATAAGAAAGGATGAGTTTTCTGCAGCTATGTCAAAATGTTTGGTATTGGCAAGAAAAGTAATAGCTGAGAGAAAAAAAATAAGAAACACAAATGGTTTGGTTTGGTTGTCTCTAGAACATGAGGGAGCTGGGTAATCATTGATTTCTCTTTCGCTTTACATTGTGTCAGAAGGATGGTGTGTGTGTGTGTGTGTGTGTGTGTGTGTGTGTGTGTGTGTGTGTATGCCCATCATAACTCATTAATGTAGTTCTTAATGCTAACTTGGCAGGGATCCAAATTATTTATGCCTATATTTCACCATCTTTCTATATATTTCTGTTACAAAAAAATGACAACACTCATACTTCTCGTATTTATTTTATAGAGAAACAGAGAAGGATAAACGGCAGAAAATGTAATTTCTGGGTTTTTTATTTATTTTTGGGGGGGGGTTGTTGTTGTTTTGTCTTTTTCAAAATTTTTCCCCTGAGGCTTGAACACAGGGCTTTGGTACTGCCTTTGAACCTCTTTCTGTTCAAGGCTACCACTTACTACTTGAGCCCTAGTACCGCTTTCTGGCCTTTTCTCTGAGTAGCTTGGATGACAATCACAGGACACTGACACTCGGCTGATTTCTGTTTATTTGTACCAAAAAAAACCCCAAATAAGTTGAAGCCTATACATCTGAATATATCTTTCTATTGAAATTGTAAGCACACTGATAGACAGAAGGTATATGTAAATGCACACAAATTATTGTCAAAAATCTTGAACATTTAATACTATAGCTTAGAATATATCCTGGTATAGAGTAGGAGATAAATACTATTTAAACAACTAGATTGTAAGTACTGACATATATATTCATTGAATAATTTTACTAACTCTTCATAGAATATCTAATAGTACTCATTCATAAGGCTGTAATTATAAAGAAAGAAACTCATGATGTTGAAGCCATGAATTGATTAGTTTACCAGGGACATATAACAGTTATAAATAAACATAATTGTAAATAAACATAATTAACAGCATAATATTTGAGGTGAACACTGAGGATCCAGAGGATAAATAGACCATTCTATAATAATAGAAAGTTCAGTACATTTAATAATTGATAAGACAAAGTATTTATACTGACTGGATTTTGGCTACTGACAAAGTCTTGGGTTCTTAAAGTAAATCTCCCTTGATTATAGTATATAAATCTATTAAATTAGATGATATTTAGTTGCAACATCCTCTCCCTTTTCTTGAAGTAATTGGGTATAAACACTGTTAATTCTTCTCTTTTGTTATTGTTGTTAATCATGGGCCTTGAACTCAGGGTCTGAGCACAGTTCCTGAGCTTTTTTGCTCAAGACAATCATTCTACCACTTTGATCTACAGCGCCACTTTTGTTTTTGGAGTGATTAATTGGAAATAAGAATCATACATGGACTTTTTTTCCCCAGGCGGGCTTTTAATAGTGATCCTCAGATCTCATCCACATTAGTAACTAGGATAGTGGGCATACGCCACCAGCACCAGCTACCTGGCTTGTTAAATCCTCTTTAAACATTTGGTAACATACTGTGATGAAATATTCACTTTCACATTCATTTGTGACAAACTTTTCTTTTTACTTTGAGCATCTCTGATCACGATTGAGTTTTGTAATTACCTGTTCAGAAGAGTTTCAATGATACTTTTTGTGCAACTGGTAATGTTTTACAATTTATGAATATTGTCTTCTTTAAAAAATTCAGATATGTTACTAGTAATAGAGTCACAGTGATGACTACTTAATTACTTCCCTACTTAATTATTTAATTAGTTACTTCACTTTATACCTCACTGGCAAAAGGACTCATGAAAATATGAATTTCAAAACTGAGAAAAATCAGTGGTTCAAAAAGAAATGTGGTCATTACATGAATTTTGTAACTGTGAGCCCTCTGTACCTCAACTCTATAGAGCTCTATACTCTATCAACTCTATACTAAATCTATAGTACTTTTTTTGCCAATCCTGGGCCTTGAACTCAGGGCCTGGACACTGTCCTTGGGCTTTCTCAAGGCTAGAGCTCTACTACTTGAGCCACAGCACCATTTCTGGCTTTTTCCTATGTATGTGGTACTGAGGAATTAAACCGGGTCTTTATGCATGCTAGACAAGCACTCTACCACTAGGCTAAACTCCCAGCCCTATAGTATTTTTAAAGGCACAAATTTCAGGAATATTTAAACATTGGAAAATTATGAAAGAAATTCTAATCATTAGGTGAAGGAAGTCTTGTGTAAGAAAATATGAAAAAAATTCAAGTCATCTAGAAATAATAGTTCCTGAAAACACATTTTCAAAAGTGAGTTACACTTACAATAGGTAAACTACTTTGGAAAAGAAAGCAACAGTCTGGTAAAAAACGATGAAGCACAAACTTTTATTGTGATAGGCAGAAAGTGTTAAAAAAGATTATGAAAATATTCTTGCTTTGACCTTTATACATCAAAATGAAACTTAAGCCTAATTTCATTCTGAATCTATTAGAAACAAGTCTATCCCTATTAGACTTTATGAAGCACAATGAACATGATAATTAATTATGATCTTCAGAAAATCTTTGATAACTTGTAGAGCTTTTTGTCTTCTCCAGTTTTATGTACTGTGAAATTATATACCTAATTCATCCTCTTTTCTTTAATTCCTTTTCTAAGTCTGTAGTCAAGACTCTCAACCTACCTCCCCTAAACTTCTAAAGAAACCATCTTAGCATGCTTTGCATACTAGATTCTACCCACCTTCCTCCAACAACTTACGTTAATTTCCCACTCTTAATACATTTGTTCTTCATTATTTTGCAGGAATAATATGCTCAAAGATCCATACGTAACACCTTCTTTCTAAAGTCTTTTTTGAATGCTTGCCTGCCACTGAACAAAGTTCGTTCTTACCACCTTCTATGTCTCTTTAGCACTTAATATATGTTTCAGACTGAAAAGTATTTCTTTCTAATGTTTTGTTAATCTTTATATTTATAACTATAGTGTATCTTATTCCTAATTTTATTCTTGATATGCTACTTACATCCTTAATGTTAGTACTGTGTATTTCATATAATACTGCTGCCAGAGTCCACTCTACATTGACATAAATTGCTACCTAATTGCTATTTGTTGATATAAGTTCTCTTCCTATTCTTTTATCCTTGACATAGATCAAATCATTTCATTCACTGTATCTAAGAAAAAACTGTGCATAGAGACAGTGTTAAATGGAATTGAAGACCTTGTTAAATGAAATTGAATTGAACTGGAAGTTTTAGAAAAAAAGGTATATAGCCAAGTTATTTTTCTTTGTTTTCCCTATTGATTGCAGAACTTTGGACAGCTCACCTAAATACATAGTGCTTCATTTTCCTCATCACTTAAGCAGCAGTAATGATAGTTACTTTCCTCTGTGGGTGCATGTAGAAATAACTAATGTCTTTTGTAAAGGATTCGAGAATCTTAGAGAAACACCCCATTAATCATCATCAGTAGCTGTAGAAGAAAAGACATGTTAAGTACTGATATGTGCATGATTGTGTGTAAAGCAAGATAAGCAAGTTCCTTATCCTTTGGGAGCTGAAAATCAAAAATGGACTACACATATAGAGGTAACAAACTCAGAGAAAGCACATCCTTAAGGGTACTGAAAAGCAAATGTCAAAATAGGATTGTAAACTTGGTGATATCACAGAATTTTACAAAGTGGATTAAACATAGTAAATGAATCACATGAGAAAAAATATATATTGGCACCAGATATATGTCCTGAGTGGCAATTTGTTGACACTAGACTTCCAGAATGGAATGAAATGGGGTATCCACGCATATCCTCATGCATGTACAAGAGAGATGAATGGCAGGAAGATTAGCAGTTTGAGATATGGAAATACTAATAGGAAGTCATAGGTTGCCAGCACATGAATATAGCCAATTAACATTTTAAAACTCAATACTCTTGCTTAAAGGGAAAACGTAAAGGTGGAGTTAGATAGTTCTGGGAGGAGAAATTCTTTGGCAATTGTGACAATGTAAATAATTCTAAGAACTTTGTTTACATGACTGTGATGTTAAGTAAAATCACAAAGTTGAATACAAGTAAAAGATTCTGACTTTTTATGAGGTAAGCAGGACATCTGTCATGCCAGGTCAATGACATAGGTAGATTCCTGATATTTGGGGGAGTTTAAAGAAAGCTCAATACACAGTGCTTCACTGAAATGATCACATAATTAATTTGTCGGGGTTTTTAGTCCTTGGTCCCTCCTGACCCGCAGAAAGGATAGAGAGACCATACCCCGACCAGGACGAGCAGAGAGAGGATAGGGCCGACTGCCCGCTGGCACCCAGCCTTCCCTCGCTGGAGGGTCAGGGAGACCCATCAAGGCAGGAACTCGTTTATTGAGGAAGTACATTCAGCTAATATAGGGTGCAGGAGCCTATCAGCACAAAGGTGGGCAGGGTGGGAGAGGTCCACGTGTTTACTCTTACTACACGTTTCAGCAGAGAGTGATAAAGCAATAACACATTCGTACCCAATGGTAATCAAGTCTCAGCAGAAAGTGATTCACAATACCAACTATATAGCTCAAAGTTAGGCATGGCATTCATACATGCCAGCTCATTTCTTTGTGTGGTTATCTTACTCAGTGATGCAGATTCATGGGCCAGCCTGACCCTGCACTTGGCTCCCAACATTAATTGATTCCATAGAAATAAAGGCATTATGAAAAAGCAGAGAGTGGTATGATCAAATGTACAGCTTTGCTCAGTCATGCCCATTCATGTATTGACCTGTAGGCACTGCACCAGTTCTTAATTCTGGCTCTATGATGGTCTATAATGGTGTTAGTTCCAGAAAGAAAAAAAAATGAATAAGACTACTTAACCCCTGGCTGCAAGGGGCAGCACAGGACCAAAGTGGCTGCTTTTGGAGTCTGTATTCCAGAGGGCTGGCAGGACCCTGGGACTTCACAACTGAATCAGTTTGACCCAAAGTCATTTGTTCAATCATGGCTGACAAAAGGTAACGGAGACTCTCTACTGTTTGGAAAACAAATGGATCTCTTGACTGTTTTCATAAAGATCGACGGGGACTTAAAATAGCCTGAGGTTAATATTATAAATCTTTCTAAAAGAGATTTTCAGAACATATTCTTTATCCGAGCATTGGATCAATCTCACAAGATGACATATTTCAAACTACAGTAAAGCAGAACAAATTATTTGTGAGAAAAAAGTTGAAAATCCTAAGAAATCCTTTCCTTTCCTGGCTTTTTTCATTTTATTGTTATTCCTGAACATCAACTGAAACAAAAAGAACTTGAAAAAGACATGTGATGAATGAAGAGTGACCTTTTTGATAGCTTCTACAACTATCTCTCTACTCTTTGCCTGTATCTGGGGAGTTGCTTGAATAACCAGAGTAGATATGAACCTGTGGAAGGCTGTGAAAAGAGATGGTTGTTTAGCACTCTCTTGAGGTACAATATAAAACAAGAAAGACACAACAGACCAGAACCAAAAAAGTGCATTCTTACAAGCATGAAGATCTGTCAGAAAATTAATACTCACTAAGAATGTTGACTAATAAGTACTTCTGACATAATAAACTTGCCAAATAGATAGGAAACAACCTAATAACAAAAATTAACTTCATGTTTTGAGTTAAACAATCTGGGAGCTAAATCAGGTGTAAGAAGTCAGGGTTAAAAATAAATATTCCAGACAGAACAAATTATATGATATTCATAACATTTATTGATACATTTTTCAAGTCTGTTCTAACAGATGGATACTATCAAGTCAATGCTTTTCTTTCTCCTTGTATTTTTTCAGTCAAAATTTATTGATATGTTCTGTTGCATTGAAAATCGTTTGGAAGAATGGCATTATTTTGAATTGGAACAGAAACATCTATTGCTGTAACTTTAAGGTTCGAGTACTCACATTGTCCTCTGATTGATAGGCAGGTGTAGAGACTTCAGTCTGCTATCTTCCTCACTTTACTCACAGTCTCAATTTGTTTATTGTAACTGTGTGTGTGTTTGAATTTGCTTATTCTGTGTGTGTGTGTGTGTGTGTGTTTAGAAGAATTGTGTATAAATCCCTCCTGTTCCATCTGAACTGCAATTTGTACTGAAAGCGCAGCTCAAACTCATGACTTTTGAGTTCGAAAACACACCATGGTATCCATGAAGATTGGTTGTTTTTACAATTATTTAATGTTGAATTAGATTATATGGATGGTGACTTGCAGCACCTTACACACTAGAGTTGTTTGTTTGTTTGTTTGTTTGTTTGTTTGCCAGTCCTGGACTTGAGCTCAGGGTCTGAGCACTGTCCTTAGACTTTCTCGAGACTACAGCTCTACCATTTAAGCCTGAGCACTGCTTCCATCTTTTTTTTCTATTTATGCAGTTCCAAGGAATTGAACCCTGGGCTTTGTGCGTGCTAGGCAAGCACTCTACCACTAGGCCAAACTCCAAGCCGAGAATTTATTTTTTTGGAATGATAATACCATTCATTCTTTTTTTTCTTTATAGCATTAGTTTTGAAATTGTTTTCATGGAGTACTTATTTATTTCTTTATTTTGAAATTTCATTTGTATCTTTAAGCTGTTGAAAACAGGCGTGGTCAATCTACAAAGTATTAAATGAATATCATGTATCTTAATCAATGTCCTTCCTTTCCTCATTTTACCCCATTGCTCCCAAACCCACCTGCTCCTTTCTTAAATCTGTAGAATAGACACTGAATTTTATAGCTGTATTCCTCTTTCTTCCTCTCTTCATCTGTCTACTCCTGTGGTCTCCCCACCCACTCTTATGTTCTTCCTTCCTTCCTTCCTTCCTTCCTTCTTTCCTTCCTTCCTTCCTTCCTTCCTGCCTGCCTGCCTGCCTGCCTGCCTGCCTGCCTGCCTGCCTGCTTTCTTTCTTTCTTTCTTTCTTTCTTTCTTTCTTTCTTTCTTTCTTTCTTTCTTTCTTTCTTTCTTTCTTTCTTTCTTTCTTCTCTTCTTCTTTTCCTTTTTATGACACTCCTGGGGCTTGAACTCAGGGCCTGGTCACTGTCCATGAGCTTTCACAAGGCTAATACTCTATCACTAGAGCCACAGCACCATTTTCAGCTTTTTCTGTGTATGTGGTACTGAGGAAGCAAATCCATAGTTTCATGCATGCTAAGCAAGCACTCAACAACTATGCCACAATCCTGTTTCCTGCCTCTTTTCTTTTTTGAGCAACCCATTTCTATAGTTTATTTTGTTGGACTGTGAGTTAGCCTTCCAAAGGATTATATCATTTGAATTTTCCCTTCAATCTACCATAGTTCAGGTTACATATTTTATATATTTGGATTGTACCCTGATGTGTATATTTATATATTTATAAATTGCTTCTAGATTCCACATGCATTCTCTTTCGCTTTGAGTTTGACTTACTTCACTTAGCATGATTTTAACAAATGAAGGTTGGTCAAGAGATTCTTATGCAAAATAGACACACTGAAATAAATCCATTCTTAGTAATGATGAAAATAAAAAGGGTTAGAAAGGAGTTTACTAAAATATAAAATTCAGATGAAATATGGCACCAAGTTTCATCACACTTTAGATTTCTGATACAAAAAGAAAGTCCATGCTTCACACATTCATTTGTGTATATGTATATGTGTGGTTGGTATACAAAAAACAGATTAAGGAAAATTCAGATTTATTTCCATAAATTAGCCTTTTAGTCATTAAAAATGAAAAAGTTGAGGCCAGGAGTTTGGCCTATTTTTTGCCTAGCATGTAAAAAAGACCTGGTTTGATTCCTTAGTACCACATGCATAGGAAAAAGGCAGATGTAGTGCTGTGGCTCCAGTGGTAGAGCTGTCTTGAGAAAACCCAAGGACAGTGCTCAATCCCTGAATACAGGCACCTGGACTGGCCAAAAACCAAACCAACAAACAAACAAAAAGAACAAAAAAGATGCATGTAGCTATAACACAGTATAGCCTTTTATGGAGGAAATTTTGTGGAGCTAATGCTATCCAATTTAGATTAAATATTTTTGGTCTCAAATATCAACAATAGTTGTTTTAATTTTTCTTGTTATTTTATTCATGTCTATAGTATAGAGTGTATTATCAACTGGAAATTTTTTATTAAAATGATACTGACTAGCCGGGAGTTTGGCCTAGTGGTAGAGTGCTTGCCTAGCATGTACGAAGACCCGGGTTCTATTCCTGGGTACCACATATGTAGCAAAAGACCAGAAGTGGTGCTGTGGCTCAAATGGTAGAGCCCTAGCCTTGAGAAAATCCAGGGACAGTGCTCAAGCCCTGAGCCCAAGCCCAGGACTGGAAAAAAAAATGATACTGACTTTCACATCAGTCTGTGAACATAACTTGGTCTTACCTCCTTCAACTCTTGGGAATCAAAATTGTTTCCCCACCCCTTTAGTGACATTTTGGGGACTTAAACTCAGCGTCTGGGCCTTGTGTCTAAACTCTTTTTTTATGTAAGGTTAACACTCTACCAAATTATGCACAGCTTCACTTACTGCTTTTTATAGTAAATTGGAGATGAGAATCTCACTAACTTTTTCTGCCCTGTCTGGTTTTGAACTGTGATCCTCAGACCTCAGTTGCCTGAGTAGCAAGGATTATGATTGTGAACTATCAACACTTGCCAAGATTGTCTTTATGTAATTATGACCTAGATTTTTTTTATTCTAGTTTTTTCCTACTCTGTGTAGGCATTTTTAAAATTGATGGTCCTGGAAATTCAGTGCCTCATGCTCACTTAGCCATAAAGATAACCCCTTGAGCCAGCAGTTCCTTCCCTTCTAGACTTGAATCTTTCAGAGTCTCAATTTTTTTCCACAGTAAAATGGTAATTGAATGTTGTGGTTTTTAAAGCCATGCTTGACATTTTAAAAGATTTTAATGAAAAAAATTCTGGAAAAGCAAAGCACTGAGGATCCTTTAACTCTATTTGTTCCTGTTCTAGTAGGGAGAAATGTTATTTGTCCTTCACAGATACTTTGAGGCATTATGTGCAGTAGTAAATTAGGTAGCAGAGCTCAAGAGCTGTGTTGTATGATTTTCTTTGGTGCTTGCATGGAGTTGTACTTTGACAATCTCTATCAATGTATATGCACACACAAAGAATTCAAAGTTCATTTTATTTGTATACTACATAGTTGAATGACAACTTCATTATACAACTACTTAGAACACTAAATGAAAAATTTTAAAACACAGAATTCAGTTAAGATATTTTTGATTATGTAAAAAATTAAATACATTTGACTTCCCCGAATGTAAAGCAATATGTACTTGAGCTTTTCAGGCAACTGTGTCACTTATTTTAGTTACTTTCCACCAATCACCGAACTAAGACAGAAAAGGAAATGGATAATAGGACCAAGTGTTAGAACAGCCTATGTCTTCATTGACTTTTAAGTGTGCAAATTTATATTTCAGTTTTAAGTTTCTCATGGAATTTTGGACTTATGGACTTTTCCAAGCTGAAAAGGAAAGAATATAGGATTTTCATTTCAAGAAGCGTTGCTGACCGCAGAAGTTTCTTGTGCAATCACGCCTTTTGGAATGATGTAAGAACTCTGTTTCTTAGTTCTTTTCTAAAGGGGTTTTACAAAACCAATTTGTCCCACCAACAGTGTAGTAGTAATCCCTCCTGGCCACATCCCCTCCAGCATCTGTTGTTATTAGTTTTCTTGATCCTGGCCATTCTAACTGGAGTGAGGTGGAATCTTAGAGTTGTTTTGATTTACATTTCTTTTATGACCAGAGATGTCGAGCATTTCTTCATGTGTCTATAGGTCATTTTTTTTCTTCTTCAGAGAAGACTCTAAGTTGTTACTTTGGAGATTAGTTTTGGAGTGATTCAATTATTTGAGCTGTTGATATATTTTAGATATGAGGCCTTTGTCCGTAGTTTGGTTGGTGAAGATCTTCTCCTACTCTGTAGGCTTCCTAGTTAATTAGCTAGTTATGTCCATTGCCATAGAGAAGCTCTGCAGTTTAATGCAGTCCCATTTATCCAGCCTTTCTCTGATTTGTTGTGATTCTTGGTCCTTATTAAGAAAGTTTCGACCTGTGCCAAGGAGGCCTAGTGTATCTCCTATTCCTTCTTGTAAAGTTTTCAGTGTGTTGGCTTTTACCTCGAGGTCTTTGATCCAGTTGGAGTTAATTCTAGTGCAGGTTGACAAAGAAGGATCCAACTTTAGTTTTCTGCAGGTGCTTAACCAGTTCTGCCAACACCACTTGTTGAAGAGGCTATCTTTCTGCCATTCTATTTTTTTTGGCTCCCTTGTCAAAGATTAGGTGGCCATAGGTCTGTGGTTTAATATTGGGTCCTCAGTTTTATTCCATTGATCTTCAGGCCTGTTGTTGTTCAACCACTATGGAAAGCAGTATGACAGTTCCTCAAAAGACTAAATGTAGAGCTCCCCTATGACCCAGCAATTCCACTACTTGGCATTTACCTAATCTTCCAGAAACAAGGACATACTAAATCCACTAGCACAACAATGTTCATTGCAGCATTATTCACCATAGCAAAGATATGGAACCAACCTAGATGTCCCTCAGTTGATGAATGGATCAACAAGATGTGGTATTTGTACACAATGGAATTCTATGCTGCTGTCAGAAAGAACAACATCGCCCCATTTGTTAGGAAATGGAAAGACTTAGAAAAAATCATATTAAGTGAAGTAAGCCAGATTCAAAGGAACTTAGGCTCAATGGTTTCCCTCATTTTGTCATAATCAGTAGAAACCTTGGGCTCTCCTAGCAGAGATTTACAATAGAGCAAAACCTTGATACATAAGGCCATATAGTATGATGATAAATGAAAGGACCTCTAGGGTATAGAAACAAAAGCCATATAATGAATGTCCTTAATGTACAATGTTATCTCTCATCTCTTTTGCTGTCCCTTGGTTATCTCATATTGTTACAGTATCCCACTTTGTTACCTGATATATTGGATATATGCGTATTTGGTTATTTGAAATTGGATAGGAAAGGAGGGAAAACAAAATGAGGGTGGGAGTGGGGGGGGAGGGAAATGGGGACAAGACATGTGAAAGGGTATCAATGTATGTGAATTAATGCACCTCCTATCTGGCAAATATCATGTAACCCTTCTATTAATTACAATAAAAATATGAAATAAAAACCAATTTCTATGGATCAGGATAATGCTAATCCACATATGTTGTTTCCCTGGCAACAGTATTCCAAAGAAAAGAAACACTGAAATTCAAACCCAAACTTGAAGTCAGTGAGAAAAGAGGGAACTGTATGACATGCAAATGTCTTATCCAATCTATTAGAAGCTGGCTTTTGCATGTCTTTGTTTGTTTGTTTTCACTGTAAATCACAGGAAGTATTTGCTCCAGAGGTATTCAAAAGAGTACCCTCAGAAACAAGTCTTTAGGAAGAAGTTCTTTCCATACAATTGGTGTTTGCCTTCCAAATTCTTGCATGTCAAATGTCTGCATACTTTCATGGCATGAGCTTAGTTCAGTTTTCCAAAAATATTTCAACTACTGCCACACTGGTTTTCTTCAGAGAAAATCATGCAATATGGTCTGTGATGGGAATTGCTGTTCCCTCAAACAAGATCATCTCTCATCCAGAAAAAGGAAATCAATTTTAATTTTACTAAAAGAAGTACCAAATGAGATTTGATACTTGTATTTAAAGAAGGGTTATTAAGCACACATTTGTTTTTATCTCTTGGCCTTGGAATCTTTAGAAGGGAATAATCAAGAAAATAAGTACATGTGTAGTTGAACATGAGAAAAATTAGTATATGAAAATGACATTGACACACTGAGAATAATCTTAAGAATTAAAATAAATGTTGGCTACCTACTGTTGGTTTACTGACAAATTAAATAGGTCTTAACGCTTATATGATACGTGTACTTCAGCTTACATGTTTACATAATAAAGTTTAGCTTTTACACAGGAACATTTTACTGTCTTGCCAACAATGAAATTCACCTATACTAATCACTTAGTTGCATTCAATTATGGAAAATAGTATGAAGTGAATAACAAATACATATTTTGATGGAATGAATAAGAGATTACCCCATGAAAATTTGGGGAGAGATAGGCATCATGGGTAACTTCTATTCTTCTGAAAAGTTTATGTTACTTTTAAACTTTAATGAGTTTCTTTCTTGGAGATATTTTTCCATTAATCACTAATTGGGTGCATGATAAAATATGTAAATTATAAAAACAAGTTCTTATATGGGTAGGAGAACATAAAAGTACTAACATGGCCCATGCTTCCATTTTTGGAGTAAAACATTTCCTGACTATAAAAATGAGTGCTTTACTTGTCATCAAGAGCTAAATAATGATAAACAAGTAATTTAGCAATTTGAGAACATTATAAAGATGTGCCCAATTAGCAGAGTAATATGAAAAGATCAAAAGTAAATAAATAGATGTTATGATAGATTACCAGACTACATGACACAGTAAAATTTAGTGTCAGATAAGTAAAAGATTAACTTGAAATTTAAGCACTTTCTGATGAATCTGAAATTCAGAGCAAATAATAGCAAGCTTCACAAAATATCTTCAGTTGACCTCTAAGGTAAATAACAATATTAATTTTATACTCTGAGTAATATAACATAATTATCTAAAACATAATACAGTATAAATAAAAATACTAAGCAGGCTAGAGATACACTCAGCTTGGTTTCTTTTTTATTCCTGCTAATTGTATTTTCATTGTTTATGCAGCTAACAATTTCCTCCTTTAAGAAGGATAAGAGGTAATTTCTAGTTCTATAATTCAAATCACATATATGTAAAAATGTATGTATAACTAAGAAATGTTGATATGTGATATCAGGTTTTATATAAACAAAGTATCTTCTGAACTTTGATACTCATCCATAAGTGCATATTTGGCATTTACTAGGCACCCTGTTCTCACATATACCATGAAGTATCTGAAGAATCTAATATAGCAGAATAAGTAACAGCTAAACACTTCAAACCTCTGGGATCCTTGATTTATAGTTCACAAAACCGACACATTTTGTTTAGGTTTGAGTGGATTATGAATTTGGGGCAAAATGGCATCTTTCTCTTCACTAACCTCTCACAAAAATTTATCATTTTCTTCACTTATAAATGGACTTGACAATCCACAGTATTATTTGTAGAACTTGAGGCTGTCAACAATGGACACCAGAGACATTTTCACATTATATTACTATTGTCACAGATACCTTGAAGTATCTTCCAAAATTATGGTAGTTATTAACTTTTCTGTTAATCATAGTATATGTGTGACATTCATACATAATACTGCATTGCAAATTTTACTTTTACAATAGATTTTAGCTATATTTTAATATAATTGATTTTGTACTTAATTTTAAATATTTTATTTTATCACCTAAAAATTCTTATTCTGACAAAGAATCAGAGCCTTTAACAAAGTGCTAATGGAGACATTCACACACGAAAAAAAGATTAAAAATTTCAAGTATGAAGGTATGAATTAGAAAAAAAGCACAATAATTGTTCAATAATTAAATTATACTGTACAAATGAGTAAATATGCTAAGTACCTGCAAAAAGAAACCAGAGTTTTAAAAGTATCACCAATGTAGTTTAAAACAAACTCCAATACAACTGAACAGACTTAGTGTATATGATGTCGTGTTCTATCAAATGTATATGTGCGTTTTGGTTCTATAGTTCTTAAGAGGAAATTTAAATTGACTTCTAGAAATTTCATCGTAAATACTGATAGTTTAAAGTTTATATCCACCACATTTTCTTGATGCATTCATTCATTAAGAGGTTGTACTGGTGGTTTGACTATATTCTGGTTTATAATCTTTTTGGTGGAATTGTTTAACCATAGGGGAGTTCTATGTTTAACTTTTTGAGGAAATGCCATACTGCTCTCCAGTGTGGTTGAACAAATTTACATGCCCACCAATAGTATACCTGGGCTCTCTTTTGGCCAGTATCTATAATCATTTATTTTGTTGGTAATGATCATTCTAACTGGGCTAAAGTAGAAGCTCAACATTATTTTGATTTGCATTTCCTTTATGGCATAGATGTTGAACATTTATTCATGTCTATTGGTCATTTTTGCTTGTTCTTCTGAGAAAATTATCTTTAGCTCATTAGCCCATTTATTAATTGGCCTATCATTATTTTTGATAAAATACATTATATGCACAATGGAATTTTATTCATCCAGTAGAAGAGTAGTGTACCATTTGTAAAGAAATGGGGACCAAGACATGTGAAAGAGTATCAATGTAAGGGAATTAATGCACCATCTATCTGGCAAATATCATGTAACCCTTCTATTAATTACAATAAAAATATATGAAAAAAAAGAAATGGGAAAAAAATATGTTGTGAAATAAGTTAGTCCCAGACAAAAAAAATGGATGCCTATTTTCCCTTATAAAGAAAAGCTAGATTTAGCTTCTAAACTTATAAGTAAATATGTTGGGTGATATGCAAGTCTATGCAAATATAGTAACTGAAGTATGATAAATTCAAGAGAAATCTCAAATCCTGTAATCCTTAGGAGAGCAAAGTCAATGTTCAGTAAAATAAAATTCCAAGAAGCAGGTACACAAAAGGGATGGGTTGGGATTGAGAAGAAAGTAGTAGAGAAATGAAAAGGAGAAGAGGGGAAGAATCCTGTGGGCTAAAAATACAATCTATAGTATACAAAATTGAAAAGAGTAAGGAAATAGTGAGTCAGGAGGGATGGGTGAGAATGTTGAAAATGGCAACATTGATTAAGATATATTATATTTGTAAACTGCTTTGTTAAATTGTAACTCATAAATCAACTGAAAGATAAAATTTTAAAATATGAAGAATTGCAAATAATGTTTTAGATAAATAAAATTGAACTATTGCATCATTTCCAAGATATTTAAAATAAATGATTTAAGTGATTTAATGCTCATACATGTTTATTTAATGTATTGACATGTGGTTCTATCAACATACAGAAATTTTGTATCAACAGATTTCTCTGTTCCCCATTATATGTGTATTTTTGCCAGTCCTGGACTTGAACTCAGGGCCTGAGCACTGTCCTTGGGATTTTTCTGCAGGCTAGAATCGTACCACTTGAGTCACAACACCACTTCTGGCTTTTTCTATGTATGTGGTACCAAGGAATCCAACCTAGGTCTTTGTGCATGCTAGGTGAGCAATCTACCACTAGGACAAACTTCCAGCATATATTATGCATTTTAAAAGATATACCTGATCTTTTACCTGAGTGACCCAATAAGCTCCATTCCCAAACTTCTAGAATTAATAGACCAAAGTGGCAGGATACAAAATTAGCTTGCAAAAATCAGTAGCCTTCTTGTACACCAATAAAACACAAACAAAAGGTGAAATCAAGAAAATGATCCCATTTGCAATGGCCCCCAAAATAATAAAATATTTAGGAATTAACTTAACCAATGATATAAAGGAACTATTTAACGAAAACTATAAAAACTTAATGAAAGAAATTTAAGAGGACACCAGGAACTGGAACGACATCTCATGCTCATGGGTAGGGAGAACAAATACACTGAAAATGGCCATACTGCCAAAATAGATATACAAATTCAATGCAATCCCCATCAATATTCCAAAGACATGCTTTACTGAAATAGAAGATATAATCCAAAGGTTCATATGGAAAAAGAAAAGACTTAGAATAGCCAAAACAATTCTAGACAAAAAAAGCAATGCTGGTGGTATTACAATACCAAACTTCAAACTCTACTATTGAGCCATAATAACAAAAACAGCATGGTATTGGCACAAAAATAGACTAGAAGATCAATGGAACAGAATAGAAGATCCAGAAATAAAACCGCATTCCAGAAATAAAACCACATAACTATAGTCAACTTTTATTTGACAAAGGAGCCAAAGATATACAGTGGAGCAAACACAGACTATTCAATTATTGGTTCTGGAAAAACTGGGCAGCCACATGCAGAAAACTAAAAATTGACCCTAGCCTTCCTCCATGCACAAGTATTAACTCAAAATGGATCAGAGACCTCAATGTCAGTCCGGAAACCTTGAATCTGCTACAAAATAGAGTTGGAGAGACACTGGAATTCATAGGCACAGGCAAAAACTTCCTGAACAGAAGGCCAGGGTCACACTAGATTGGAGAGAGACTCGATTAATGGGAGTACATAAAAATAAAAAGTTTCTGTACAGATAAAAGCATAGCCACTAAAGTAGAGAGACAGCCAACCACCTGGGAAAAGATATTTACCAATAATACATTTTTTTCTTCATATATTTTTATTGTAACTAATAGAAGGGTTACATGATATTTGCCAGATAGATGGTGCATTAATTCCCATACATTGATACCCTTTGCTGAAGTCCATCCCCCTGCGCCGCCCGCAGACCAATAATACATTTGACAAATGCTTAATATCCAGAATCTACAGGGAACTCAAGAAACTAATACCCTCAAAACCCAACAAAGCAATCACTAAATGGGCAAGGGAACTTAAGAGATTCTTATCAAAAGAAGAGGTTAAAATGGCAGGAAAGCATATAAGAAATGTTCATCATCCATGATCATAAAGGAAATGCAAATAGAAACAACCCTAAGATACCACCTTACCACAATAAGAATGGTCAAGATTTTGAACTCAGATAATGACAGATGCTGGTGGGGTTGTGGAGAAAAGGAACTCTACTGCACTGCTGGTGAGATTGTAAGCTAGTTCAGCCAGTCTGGAAAGCAGTGTGAAGGTTTCTCAAAGAACTGAAAATTGACCTTCCCTATGATCCTGCCATACCACTCCTGGACATCTACTCTGAACATCATAAGGACACCTGCTCAGCTATGTTCATAGCCAGGTGATGGAAACAATCCAGATGCCCTACTGCAGATGAATGGATACAGAAAATGTGATATACATATATATATATATACACACATATACATATATATATACATATATATACATAGCCAACAGAGAAGATAAAATAATGGCATTTGCAAGGAAGTGGATTAATCTAGAGCAAATGATGTTGAGTGAGACAAGTCAAGACCAAAGGAACAAAAGGAGTATGGTATCCTTAATATGTGGCTATTAGATCCAAACAATACAAGAGCGAGGACTTAATATTTGCATACCCAATGATATGGACATGGTATTGGAAATATAAACACAACTACATAGACATAAAAATCTATGACTCTGTAGACATAATGTTTTATTACATAGATCAATATGTAACTATGACATACAAACCCTCATCCTAATTTTAATTATGTTCTAAAATCTAAGTGCCAGTGATTGTATATAGAGATTCCCCTCTTGAATAGTTGTTTGTCAAATACGTCATTTGAAATATGATGTAAAAATCAATGTTAATAAATTCTTTAATAAAAAAGATATACCAGGCTGGGAGTTTGGCCTAGTGGTTAAAGTGCTTGCCTAGCATGCACAAAGACCCGGGTTTGATTCCTTGGTACCACATACATAGAAAAAAGCCGGAAATGGTGCTGAGGCTCAAGTGGTAGAGCTCTAGCCTTGAAAAGTCCAAGGACAGTGCTCAGGCCCTGAGCTCAAGCCCAGGACTGGCAAAAAAAAAAAAAAAAAAAAAAAGATATACCAAGGACTTGTTGCCAAAGATCTCAATTTTCAAAGAAGAATTTTTATGGAGTATATTATTATTGTAATGATTATACCAGGAAAAATAACCAAAATATTTGTATGATAAAACTGTGGATAGCTATTATATATCATATAACATGCTTTATCTTGCTTGGAAGTATATATGATAGATTTTTTTTATAATTATTGTCAAAATTTTCCTCCCACACTAGCACCTTTCAAGCATTTTCTTTTATTATTATTGCCTTACACCAAAAGATGGGACCCATTTTCTCATTCAAATATGGGCTAGCTCTAAGATATATTTTGACAATGAAATGTAGCTACAATGCTTGCAACTTCAAACATGAAAACAGCTTGAAACTTTTGTCATTGTCCTTCTCAAACAGCCATCACCACATAAAGATACTAGAGTAGATAAATGGTAAGGACTGATGAAGAAAGAGAGGCCCTGAGAGCACTGACAAATGAACTTAGACCTCTCACGAGCTGAGTTCCAAATCCAGACAATCCATCACCTGAATATTATCACAGGAGAGAGCACAAGTAAGAATTATGACAGTTAATAAATTATTTTTGTTTCATGTCCCCATATTTTGGAGGAAAATGTTTCATAGCATTATACAATTAAGAAAAACCAGTTCTGATGCTGCTTATTTAAGAAATGATACAATTTCTCATTCTTTAAATAACTAGCATCCCACCCTCCACTTGGATCAGTATATCTAATTATGACTGTGAGAATGTCAGTATGAAACATAATGCTGCACAGTCTTTCATATTGTGGATCAATTTTAAAGGAGCAGACAAACAGAAGATCTGGAAATAGATTCTCTCATATCTGTCCATGTCTTTGCACCATGTGGAAACTCTACCCATATCTAAGTTGAGACAAACAGTTCCTGTCTAAATTGAAGAATGTAAATGACTCCAGGTTAGGGAAAGAAGATTTCTGCAAAAAGACAAAACAATCATAATCACACTGTATGATTATTTTCCAGATGTCCTGGGCCTCCAGTGCAAAATGAGAAGAATAGTCTCTACTTGAATAAGTCAGAAATCAGAGGGGCAAACTACTCCCTCTTTGTCTTGACTAGATTTTATTGGCAACTATGAGTAGTGTCTGTCTTAGGATCATACCTCAGGTAGTCTAGATTCCGCCAAGAGTATTTCAATTCAAAATTGTTTAAAACAAACACTATCCCTTCTTGTCAAACCATGTGAAAAATAAAACATGTGAAAATAATACATATATTATTCCCACATTTTAAAGTCATTTTATATCTTAGTATACAATTGTATAATGTTAGATAACTTTTTATTTGATTTACTTTGGCTCACAGTAGCCAGGAATCAGAGAGATTTGGGGAGGGCCTCTGGCCAACATTTAACTTTTAAGGACAGGTCCTTAGTAACCTCCTTCCTGTAACTATACCACCCCTCCTTATAACAATTTATTCAGCTATGAACTCAGTGGAATAACCAACCTTTTCATGGGGTTAGACTCATGACCTAATCTCATTTCAATAGCATGAGCTGGGAATCAAGCCTTCAAGGCGTGATTCATTGGGGAAATACTTCATAGTTCAGCCATAACAATTACCATTTAATAAGGGAAAAGAACCATTCAGTTAAAAATAATTTACCCAAGAAAGTAGTCATTGACCAAGAGGATGTTATTGGCAAGTCAATCCAATGCAAAAGTCTTATTTGTGCCACTGTGAAGGGAAGATTGGATCCAAGACTTCTATGTTCCTTTTTTTGCTAGCAGAGTAATCTATCTGTCACACTATGGTAATCATTGTTAACATGTGATGATACAAAAGATCATTTGAGGACAAATACCTACAGTCTGACTTCATTGGAGAAATCTTATAGAGAATGCTGGTCCTGAAGTGAATTGTCTAACATGCATACCAGTGGTTACATGGGAAAGGTATACAGTCAATTTCAACAAAGTAAGTGGGTGAGGAAAGGCATAAAAGAGAAATTAGCCTTGCTTCTAGAGAATTCACTGAGGATACTGCTTGACTGAAGAAGAAATAAATGAACCCTGAAAATAAATATGGAAATAAATAAATAAATAAAAGTCACACTGGGCTTTGAAAGTTAGACACGTGTAATCATGTAAGTGGAAGGTGAAATTTGCTGAAACATTAATGGTGTTTACTCAATTGACAATGAAAAAAGGGTTTAATTATATGATCTCAGGAATAACCCATTTTAAATGTTTGGTTTTATGTGAATTATAAGAATAGTACACATTCTAGAATTTTAAGAATCATGAAACTAATTTCTAACATTTTACATACACACACATGCACACACACAATCTGCTTTGGAAGCTGTGAGCGTTCTCTACCTAAGTGAGACTAATACAGTACATTTATATAGAAATGAAGATAGAATATTTTCAGCCCAAAGAAACTAAAGAAAACTCTGGAAAAGGCCAAAGTTTTACTGCTGCAAAGTACAAAATTACACCAATATGATTCTCTTCCCATTTTTTCTCTGTTGCCTTCTCTTTGTCACTGTCTATTTCTCTTTATTATTCTCTCCCTTGTTTTCACTTTAAAGTCTGAATTGTCTATCATTACTACAAGAAGTAGTAATGATAGTCTGACTTTTGCACATAAGGATTTCATGTTCAAATAATCAAGATAATGTTACATTTTGCTTTATGTTAAAGATATAAAAAGAATTCCTATTTTAAATAAATCATTATTGTGTCCTTGTAGTGGGAAAAAATTGAAAAGTAGATATATTAATCTCATAGAATTTGTAAAATACGCAGTTTCTCTCTAGTGGAATAACATAAGAATCTTAATCGAGGGAAAAAAAGGAGGGGGTAATGCCTATAAAGTGCTGAAAAAAATAATTGACCTAGAGCAAGAATCTCACAAGCTATCATGAAATTGGTGATACTGTATTAAAATACTCTTAACAAGAATTATAACATTTT
The DNA here is from genome assembly GCF_031878675.1 of Megascapheus bottae. Lineage (NCBI taxonomy): Eukaryota > Metazoa > Chordata > Mammalia > Rodentia > Geomyidae > Megascapheus > Megascapheus bottae. Next base: position 23,391,221 of record NC_143527.1, read on the forward strand.
TACTTGGTACAGATTGCAAATTAAAGAAACAGCCATGATGCATTGCTTCCTGAAACTTAGGTGAGACTTTTTGTGGAAATATTTGCTTTGAGTCCCCTTTTCCTAGAGTTTAATTGTTTTTATTTTTGACAATTAAGATAGAATGACACAGGCTTGATAATACATTTTGAGACAGGATTGCCAAAAATAAGTCTATTTGGCTATCAACATTGAAGTCATTTAAATGACTTGATTCACTCAGGAGACAGTGCTATGCAATGTTATATTATTTTTCTTTCCTATTGATTTATATATCTCATATCACACCAGCACACATGCACACACATACATCTACATTTCATGAAGTATGGGACACAACTGATCACATAGTAATTGACTAACTGGGGGTATACACCCTACAATCTTTCCTCAGAAAAGAACTTTCCAATCTCTTTCACCTAGAAGAGATGATGACACTTTTATTACGAATTCAAGATGTGAAAGATATATATTTGTGTGTTACAAAGTTTCTATATTTTTACCAGTTGTGAATACACACACATGTTTAAAGGATCCTTGATAATGTCACACAGTTTTGGAAAAAGACTTGTAGCTCCCAGTCCTTTTCTTTTGATATTAAAAAGTAAAATTTTTCTTTTTTCCATAAGCAATGGTATTAAAAAAAGCTTACATCTAACCACTCATTTTCTTAGCATAAACTTTTATAAAGTTTATAAACTCTTAAGTGTCTTTAGCAACCCATTAAATTTATTAGGAATTCTAACCATATATTTGGCTTTCAATAGGTAGAATGTGCAATAACTATTCCCTTGAGTCTAGGATGTCAATGGAATTTGCGCTTGCCTTTAACTTTCCTAGAATTCTTTGTTATACAAATACCTTCTCATGTTAATTTATTGTGTGGAAAAGAGATAAATTCCAGCAATGTTTTGTCAGTATGGTGGCTTTTATGAAACATGTTATTGCTTCAGATATTTTCTTGAAGTATCTGGAACCATATGGAAACATCATAAATAAACCAAGGTTGCTGTAATAAATAGAAAATAATTATAAAAATAAATACAGAGTTTTAGAATGAAGTAACAGAATTGTGCAGATGATTTTTTTGTATCTTGCAGATGATTTCCACATGAACAAAGAAAAATTATCACCTCTATTGAACAAATAAAAATCATAAACACTGTTGACTAAATGGTATTTACTAGTAAGTTTGAATTTGTGGTATAATCTGTGTTCTGTTAAAGTTATGGAGAAGTATTTCTATGAGACTATTTATGTTTCCTCTTCTGGAGATCAGCAGATAACTTATGGCAAACTATTACTTGAGTAGTCTAAAATTTTAAGGGGATAATGAAAAATGTCTGGTTCCCAGTTTTCATTGTAAGAGAAGCAATGAAAGTTGTGTGTGTGTGTGTGTGTGTGTGTGTGCCTGTGTGTCTGTGTGTCTGTGTGTATGTGTGCGTATGTGTGTGTGTGTGCGCGTGTGCGTGTATGTATTAGAATCCAGAAAAGAAATGTGAGCACTAAGGAAAATATGTTAGTCCATAGAACAAAATTAATACATAATTTTTATCACCCTCAATTTCTAACAGATTGGAAGAAATGACTAGATGAGAAAGTGCATCTTTAAAGAACAGAGAAATGCAAAACTACGCTCTAGTGAATTATTAGATATGGTTGAGTAGAACCAATTCTATAAAGCCTTAATATATATTCCTGTGTCACAAGACTTCTAGCAGATACTATAAATGTAATGTCTGAAGTGAGCCAAGAAGATCTGCATAAAATAAGATATGATGAAGTAGAAGGAGCAGAATAATTAGAACCACTTGAAAGTGAATTTAGACCAAATATGTATTGTCTGGCACAAAATAATGGAAAAAAAAAGAACAAAACACTGCTTTGCTGGTAAAGTTCCATTAATGACATTAGAATTTATCTACATAAGAATTCACTTGCCAAGCTGGCTCCAGTTAGGTCATTATAATGCTCTCCACTTCATTTATATGTTTATAACATATTTTTAGTATGATGAAAAAATGCTCATTCTTATACCGTTACCATTATGGCAAACATAAGCCTAGTTGCTGATTGTCTCTCATTGCTATTCTATTGATTGACTTCTGTGACTATAGTATTTTAGATGATTCCATTCGTCCCTTGAAATCTTGTGTGTGTGTGTGTGTGTGTGTGTGTGTGTGTGTGTGTGTGTGTGTGTGTGTGTGTGTGTTTGGATATGGGACTTGAACTCTGGGCCTGGGCTCTATCTCTGAGCTCTTCAGCACAAGGCTAGTGCTCCACCACTTGAGCCACAGTGTCACTGCCTGAAATAGTTACTACTCAAAGATTCGTCTTTTTTAAATTTCTCATGTGTGTGGGGTACTGAGGTTGGAATTCAAGTCCTCACCCCTGTCCCTTAGCTTTTTTCCCCAAGTCTGAAGTTCTGCTACTTGAGACACAGCTCAACTTCCAAATTCTTTCTGTTTTAAGCATCTACCCGTTTGCTTCTCTGTTGCTTTTGATTGTGTCCTTATTTAAATCCTAGGTTCTGTACAATTGTGGCTCACTCTCATGGTTGACAGTTTCTTAACATTTTTTGTCTTTGACAGCATGCTTCAGCTGTTATATTAATCCATAGGCATGTCCTTTTAATCATGTGAAATATAAGTAGTATTGGCTCATTTAATATTCTGCAATAGACTGCTTTTATGTGTCTCCTTTTAATTCAAAATACATAATTTTACGTAATTATTCTGTTGCATATACTCTGTCACCTGTCCGAAAATGCTCACTTCTAGTTCCCATCATTTAGCTCCTTTCCTTTTTTTCTTTTATTACTGCCCTCCTTTCTTTTTCCATCTTCTCATATTTTAAAGTTTTATTTTTATTATTTGCCTAGAACTTTTGAAATTCTCTTTATTTACCTTCCTATCTCTTTCTGCTTGCCTATAGTCGTACAATTTGGAGTTGTGGAAACATCTAGAGAAGAATGAGTCAGCCATGGGATTGATGATACTTACTAAGAACACAATTAGAGAAAGACCAAAATGATCTGCTTCCTGATTATACATTGGTTAATTAATTAATATTAATTCTTGCTAGTCTTTATTATTTTTTTGCCAGTGCTGGGTCTTGAACTCAGGGTCTGGGCATTGTCCTTGAACAATTTTTGCTCAAGGCTGGTACTGTGTTACTTGAGCCACAGTGCCACTTATGGCTTTTTATATGTATTTGGGGAGTTGAACCCAGGGCTCTGTGGATGCTAGATGAGCACACTACCAGTAAGCCATGCTCCCTACCCTCCAGCTATTAATTCTTTTTTTTTTATTGAAATTAGTAAAAGGGTTACATGATATTTGCCAGACAGAAGGTGCATTAATTCACATACATTGATACCCTTTCACATGTCTTGGTACCCATTAACCTCCCCCCCAAACCCCCCACCCATCTTGGTTTTCCCCCCTTCCCTATCAAATTTCAAATAACCAAATACAAATAAATTCAATATATCAGATAACAAAGTGAGATACTATAACAATATGAGATACCCAAGGGACAGCAAAGGAGATGAGAGACAACATAGTACATTAAGGACAACAATCATTCGTTATATGGCTTTTGTTTCAATATCCTGGAGGTCTTTTCAATTAGCTTCATACTATATGGCCTTATGTATCAAGATTTTGCTCTATTGCAGACCTCTGCTAGTAGAGCCCAAGGTTTCTACTGATTATGACGAATGAGGGAAACCACTGAGCCTAAGTTCCTTTGAGTCTGGCTTACTTCACTTAATATGATTTTTTCTAAGTCTTTCCATTTCCTAACAAAGGGGGCGATGTCATTCTTTCTGACAGCAGCATAGAATTCCATTGTGTACAAATACCACAACTTGTTGATCCACTCATCAACTGAGGGACATCTAGGTTGGTTCCATATCTTTGCTATGGTGAATAATGCTGCAATGAACATTGTTGTGCTAGTGGATTTAGTATGCCCTAGTTTCTGGATGGTTGGGTAAATGCCAAGTAGTGGAATTGCTGGGTCATAGGGGAGTTCTATGTTTAGCCTTTTGTGGCACTGCCATATTGCTTTCCATAGTGGTTGAACGAGTTTGCACTCCCACCAACAGTGTAGTAGTGATCCCTCCTGGCCACATCCCCTCCAGCATCTGTTGTTATTAGTTTTCCTGATCCTGGCCATTCTAACTGGAGTGAGGTGAAATCTTAGTGTTGTTTTGATTTGCATTTCTTATATGACCAGAGATGTTGAGCATTTCTTCATGTGTCTATAGGCCATTTTTGTTTCTTCTTCAGAGAAGACTCTCTTTAAGTCTTTGGCCCATTTTTTAATGGGATGGTTGTTACTTTGGAGATTAGTTTTGGAGTGATTCAATTATTTGAGCTGTTGATATATTTTAGATATGAGGCCTTTGTCCGTAGTTTGGTTGGTGAAGATCTTCTCCTACTCTGTAGGCTTCCGAATTCCTTTAACATACAAAAGCTCCGCAGTTTAATGCAGTCCCATTCATCCAGCCTTTCTCTGATTTGTTGTGATTCTTGGTCCTTATTAAGAAAGTTTCTACCTGTGCCAAGGAGGCCTAGTGTATCTCCTATTCCTTCCTGTAAAGTTTTCAGTGTGTCAGCTTTTACCTCCAGGTCTTTGATCCATTTGGAGTTAATTCTAGTGCAAGGTGACAAAGAAGGATCCAACTTTAGTTTTCTGCAGGTGCTTAACCAGTTGTGCCAGCACCACTTGTTGAAGAGGCTGTCTTTCTTCCATTCTATTTTTTTTTGGCTCCCTTGTCAAAGATTAGGTGGCCATAGGTCTGTGGTTTAGTATCTGGGTCCTCAATTCTATTCCATTGGTCTTCAGGCCTGTTCTTGTGCCAGTACCAAGTTGTTTTGATAATTATAGCTCTGTAATAGAGTCTGAAGTTTGGAATTGAAATTCCTCCAGCGCTGTTCTTTCTGCTGAGAAGTGTTTTTGCTATACGGGGTCTTTTATTATTCCATATGAAATTTTGCATTGCCTCTTCTATTTCTTTAAAGAATGCCATTGGGATATTGATGGGTATTGCGTTGTATTTGTAGATAGCCCTTGGCAAAACTGTCATTTTCACAATGTTGATTCTTCCAATCCAGGAGCATGGGAGGTATTTCCATTTCCTTAGTTCTGCTTTAATTTCCTTTTTAGGGTTTTAAATTTTCAGCAAAAAGGTCCTTTACATTCTTAGTTAAGCTAATTCCTAGGTACTTTATTTTATTTGAGGCTATTGTGAAAGGAGTTTCTTTCCTGATTATTGCCTCGTTCCTCTCACTGTTGGCATAAAGGAAGGCAGTTGATTTTTGAGGGTTGATTTTATACCCTGCTACTCTTCCAAAGTTTTGAATCAGCTCAAGGAGCTTGGGAGTAGAGTCTATAGGATTCTTTAAATACAGAATCATGTCATCTGCAAAGAGGGATAGTTTTATTTCCTCTTTCCCTACTTGGATCCCCTTTGTGCTTGCTTCTTGCCTTATTGCACTGGCTAGGAATTCTAGTACTATGTTAAAGAGGAGTGGAGAGAGTGGGCATCCTTGTCTGGTTCCTGATTTTAGAGGGAATGGCTTTAGCTTTTCACCATTAAGTGTAATACTAGCAGTGGGTTTCTCATACACAGCCTTTATTACATTGAGGAATGTTCGATGGATTCCTAGTTTCTCCAGAGCATTTAAGATAAAGGGGTGTTGGATCTTGTCAAATGCCTTTTCCGCGTCTATTGAGACAATCAGGTGACTTTTGTCCTTGCTCCTGCTGATGTGTTGAATTATATTAATTGATTTGCGTATGTTGAACCAGCTTTACCTCCGTGTGATGAATCCAGTTTGATCACAGTGTATAATTTTTTTGATGAGTTGTTGTAGACGGTTGGCCAGTATTTTGTTGAGAAGTTTTGCATCGATGTTCATCAAAGAAATAGGTCTATAGTTCTCTTTCTTTGATGAATGTCTGTCTAGTTTGGGGATGAGGGTTATACTGGCTTCATAGAATGAGTTAGAACCTTCATTTTCAATTTCGTTGAAGAGCTTGAGGAGTATTGGTGTGAGCTCTGCTTTGAAGATCTGATAGAATTCACCTGTGAATCCATCTGGCCGTGGGCTTTTCTTAGGTGGAAGTTCTCTAATTGCCATTTCTATTTCAGAGCTTGAAATAGGCCCGTTGAGTTGGGTTAGCTCTTCTTCGTTCAGTATGGGTATGTTAATATTGGCTAGGAATTCATCCATTTCATCTAGATTCTCAAATTTGTTGGCGTAAAGGTTTGAGAAGTATTCCCTCATGATATTCTGAATGTTGGTAATTTCTGTTGTGATATTACCATTTTCCTCTGCGATTTTGTTTATTTTGATATGCTCTCTTCTTTTTTTGGTAAGATTTGCTAAGGGCTTGTCAATTTTGTTAATTCTTTCAAAGAACCATCTTCTTGTTTTGTTGATTCTTTCTATAGTTTTTTTGGATTCCAAATCATTTAATTATGCTTTGATTTTAATAATTTGCTTTCTTCTACTGGGATTAGGGTTGGTTTGTTGCTCTTTTTCCAGGAGCTTAAGGTGAGACATTAACTTGTTGTTTTTCAATTTTTCCAACTTGTTGTTGTAGGCACTCAGCGCTATAAATTTTCCTCTGAGTACTGCCTTTTCTGTGTCCCAAAGGAGTTGGTATTTTGTGTGCTCCTTACTGTTAAATTTCATAAACTGTTGGATTTCTGTTCTGGTCTCTTCGATGACCCATTGGTGATTCAACAATGTGTTGATCAGTCTCCATGAGTTACAGGGTTTTCGTTGGTTGAGATGTGTGTTCAGTTCCAGTTTGATGCCTTTGTGGTCTGAGAGTGTGCATGGAATAATTTCAGTGTTTCTGAATATGACCAGGTTTGTTTTATGGCTTAAGATGTGATCTGTTTTGGAAAATGTTCCATGTGCTGCTGAGAAAAACGTATATTGTGTTGTTGCTGGGTGGAATATTCTGCAGATGTCTGTTAGATCTAGTTGGTCTATATAGTTGTTCAGTTCTCAGGTTTCTCTGTTGAGTTTTTGCCTTGTTGATCTGTCCATAGGTGAGAGTGGTGTGTTAAAGTCACTGACAATCACTGTATTTCGATGTATGTATGGTTTCAGTGTAAGTAAAGTTTGCTAAATGAAGTTCGGAGCTCCGGGATTGGGTGTGTAAATATTTAGGATCGTTATGTCTTCCTGGAGGAAAGATCCCTTTAGTAGTATGTAGTAACCTTCTTTGTCTTTTCTTACTAATTTTAGTTTGAAGTCTATTTTATCTGATATGAGGATGGCAACTCCAGCCTGTTTATGGGGGCCGTTAGCTTGATAGAGTTTATTCCAACCTCTCACTTTCAAAAGATGATTGTTTTTTGGGTAAGATGTGTCTCTTGAAGACAGCAGAACGATGGCTCTTGCTTTTTGATCCAACTAGACAGCCTATGCCGTTTAATTGGAGAGTTAAGTCCATTGATATTGAGAGTCAGGATTGAGAGATATTTATTAGGTCCTACCATTTTTAAAAGCTTTTATTAGGGCCTGTGTCTTGACAGTTCTTGTGGTCCTTAGGTGGTATGCTGTTTAGGTGCCATTTCTTTCCCTATATTGCATTTATTTTGGTTTTCTATGTATAGAACATCTTTCAGAATTCTCTGTAGTGTTGGTTTTGTTGTGACATATTGTTGCGGCTTTTCCCTGGAATGGAATGTTTTTATTGTTCCCTCAGTTATGAATGAGAGCTTAGCTGGGTACAGTATTCTTGGTTGGTAGTTATTTGACTTAAGGGCATGACATATATGCTTCTAGTCACTTCTTGCTTGCATGGTCTCTGCTGAGAAATCTGGGGTTATTCTGATTGGTTTTCCTTTATAGGTTACTGAACCCTTTTCCCTGGCTGCCTTTAGGATCCTTTTTTTGGTTTCTATTGATCCAGTTCGGATTACGATGTGGCGGTGAGATGTTCTTTTCTGGTCAGGTCTGTTTGGGGTTCTAAAAGCTTCTTGTATCTGAATGGGCCTGCCCTTCTGGATATTTGGGAAATTCTCTGAGATGATTCCCTGAAGTATATTTCCAATACCATTGACCTCTTTCTCCAGACCCTCCTCAATACCAATTAGCCTTAAATTAGGCTTCCTAATTGTATCTTGGACCTCCTGAAGCACTCTCTCATTTTTCCTAGATTTGGATTGACTCATTTTCTGTTCTTTCTCTATAATAACTAAATTATCTTCAGCCCCGGAAATTCTCTCCTCTGCATTGTCTAACCTGCTATCAAACCTATCTACTTTATTTTTCATCTCCCTTGCTTCTAATTATTCATTTTTGATACCTTGCATCTCTTCTTTTAGATCATGTATGGATTTCTTTAGCTCCTTGATTTCCATTTGAGTGGTTAGGTCAGTAGCTTTATTTTCTTTGAACATTTGCTGGAGTTCGTTCACCTTTTTGTTTGTGGATTCTATGAATTCATCCATCTTTCTTTGAAAAACCTTTATTATGGCCTCCTTTATGGCTTCTTCTTTTTCACTTATCACCTTGTTTATGGTTTCCTCTTGTTCAGCTATGGCTTCCTCCCTTATCTCTTTCTTTGTATTTTCACATTTTTCATTAATGATGTTTATCAGTTGCATTTGTATAGCACTTGGAAGACTCTCCTCTAGGTTTGCCAGTGACTGTTCCACTTTCTGTTCACATTGGGTGGTGGATGTTGTTTCTTGATTTGACATTTTTCTTGAGTTTCTTGTTCTGCCCATTTGAAAATGGGAGCAAGATTAATACTAAACACAATTATAGTTTTTCAGATATAACAAACCTAGACCTCCGTAGCTGGCAGACACTAGATGTTCACAAGTTTTGATTGGTGTTATCACTCTTTCTTTTTGTGCAGTTACAGACCAGTCTAATACATCCACTGATAAGCGATTTATACCGAAAATAATAAGCCAATCTCTATTGTCTTTAAGTCCCTCTGAGCCTAGAGAATAATTAAACACCTAGATATACAGTATTGCTCAACAGCCATCAAGTGTAGATCCATGCAGTATAAGGGTTGAAAGATGAACAGAGGTCCAGAGATAGAAAAATAGAATGAGAGAGGTCAGGGGAGGTATAAGAGGATTAACATAGGAGTGTAAGAATATTGTAGTAATGAAGAAAAGGTATAGCGTAAGGATAACTGACCTAAGTTGGTAAGTAGATAGCATATTTGAGTACAAAGTTTGGAAAGTATTAGAATAAAACTTATGTGTTGCTGCACAACTAGCTCTTAGCCCAACCAGTGGCCTCACAGTCGGCAGTGGGATGGATCTGCGAGCTTCAGTCTGAGCGCGGTAGGCAGAGGTTTTCCTGTGCTGCTTCCAGGGGCGGCCCTCAGCCAAGTGTCTGGGGATTGAGAGTTTCCAGGGGCTCTCAGCAGGAACAGCAGGAGACCCCTCTGTTCCCAGGGGCGGGGCCCAGCTGAGGACGTGGGTTCCAAGGGCGGAGCCGTGCCTTTTTGATTCTCAGAAGGGGAGCTTGGCTGCTGGTCGGCCCTTCAGATCCCTGCTGTGTTTCCACTGCTTTGTCAGAGTCTCTGACTGTGGGCGGCCCCCCTGTCTTGCTCTGGATTCCCAGCTAGAGGATGCCCCGCTCAAGAATTGAAGGGGGGCAGATGCTGGCTCCTATTTTCCCGCACCCCCTACCCACTGTTGTAAGGCAGGGTCCCAGCACCCTCCACTCTCTAGATCCAGTGGCCTGGGAGAGGAGCCTGGTGGGCGGGTGGGAGCTGGGACAGCTCCGCCTCCCCTGGTGGGGTGCTGAGTCTTAGGGTCCGCCGGCTTGTCAGTCTCCAGTCAGAGGGCTTGGGGTTGAGTCCGTTGGGCAGGTGGAAGTTGGGACAGCCCTTCTCCCTTGGTGGGGTGCTGGGTCTTATGGGTAGCCCGCCTGTCAATCTCCAGTCAATGGCCTGAGGGAGGGGGCTGTTGAGGGAAGGGACAGGATTCTAAATTCCTTGCCCCCCTGCTCACGCCAGTCTTTCCTGGGCAGGGTGGAGAGGTCTGAGTTAAGTTCTATTGCTTTGCATCGCTCTGCTTTCCCGATGTGTTTGGGGACGTGCGGTATAACTCATGCCTCTGAGTCCATCTGCGGGTGTTCCATGGTGGTGGGGAGTCTTTCACTCCCCTCGGGTCTCCGAAGCCGCCTGTGTTCTGTGTCTGGGTTCCGCTGCTTGCTGTTTTGGTTCCGCGTCTGTGTTCTGCTGCTTCCGCTATTCGCAGCCCGGTTCTGTGCTGGTTTCTGCAGTGGTTGGGCTCCCGGCCTGGTGCCCTCTACTGCCACCGCTTTTCGTGGCTTGGAGCCAGCGCCCACCGCCGCTTTTCGCTGCTTTTCGCGGTTCCGCGGCTTTCGCGGCTTGGAGCCCGCGGCAAGAGGTGGGGGAGGGGTCCTCGAGTTCCGAATTCTTTGAGAAAGTTGGATATAAGCTTTATCTGGATTTCTTTTCCGGTTTGATTTCTCCATTGCTTTTTGACTTTGTTGTTGTGGATTTCTTAAGGTAGTTGGCTCGTGGGACTCCCTGGTTCTCTCTTTTTGTAAGAGAGAGCTAGGCAGCGTCCCTATTGTCTAGGCGCCATCTTCCTTCTCCTGCTATTAATTCTTATGGGAATGTATTTTTTAATTATTTTGATTTAGTAAATTCTGGGTTGTCTATTGCTTTTATCCAAGTTTATTTATACATGATACAATAATTATTGAGGAGATGAATAAAAAGGAAGAGGTCATTTAGATTTTTGTCCTATCTACCAGTGTAGAATATTTAGTAAACAGGAAAATTTTTAAATAATATTAATGTATAGAGGAGTTAATATATTTGCCAGATAGAAGGTGCATTACTTCTCACACATTGATATCCCTTCTTATGTTTTGTCCCCATTTCCCTGCACTATCTCCTACCCTCATTGTTTCCCTCCTATTTCAATTAAACAAGTAAACATCTATATAATATATGAGGCACCAAAGTGGGATACTGTAACAATATGAGATTAACCAAAGGACAACACAAGAGAAGAGGGAAAAACATAATACATAAAGAATAACAGTACCTTATAATTAAGCTCTTGTTTCCATTTATTTGACTTCATCCTAGGTAAACAGGAAGTTTTCTTGAACACATTCTACAGAGAATTGTATGTAGTATTCATATGCGTAACCTTATCAAACTCAATCAAAGAAGATTTTGAGCAAGAGAATGGAATTTTTTGCTTTCTCTATTCTAGCTTAATGATTAGTAGACAGTAGGCAGTTTGATAATGATGATGGGTATATGCTTATGCAGTATAACAATAAAATACCTACAATAGATATAATTTTGTTCTATTGTCAACTGATGAATTTCTTCTAACCTGTCAGGTTATATTCTCTTATTTTCAAAGAAACACACTATGACACACATTGCACCCCAATGGAACTATTACGATCACAATTGACTTTACATTTCTTACCTCTTCAGTTTCATGTCTTACAGCGCCTAGTGCAAAATCTCTGATGAGGGCCACTGGATACGTGAACCTCAAGCTCTGACCTGTGTCCATGCAAGTTTAGAGACAATCAATGGCTTTCAGGGACAAGAAGAGTATGATCTAAATTTATTGCTACTACAATCTGCTCTTCCACAATTGAAGATTTTTACTCTGAGTATAGGTAGCCAAAGTTGGTGCTTTTATTTTTTTCCACTCTATTTAATGTTATTTTATCCTGAATAGCATTTTAAAAAAGAAGTAACAATGCATCCACAAATACATGAAAACATTTTGTCCCACTTAACAAAATTAATACCCATTGAAATACAGTCAATATTCTCTATCAGTATATTAATACATGAAATATCATGCACAGCTGCTTCCTACACACATAATTTTAACAAGATGAATTTGAAGTTTAGATACAGATTTTAGTGGAAATTCTTTGGCTACGGCTATTGATAAGATTTATTTAAGAATTTATCAATTCAGCAGAAAAAAAAACAGTCTGTGTCTTATGTCATCTAGGGGGAAGATGGTAGGTTATTAACTTCTTTTCACCTTCCTTGTTAGTGGTTTGTGTCAAGTCCACATTAGACCTGTTTTTACTGGATCTAATACAGTCATCAAAGATTCAAAGGTTCCGCTCTTTCCCAGATTTTAAAAATATATTTTATTGTAATTAATAGAGGGGTTATTTGCCAGATGGAAGGAGCATTACTCCACACACATTTATATGCCTTCTCATGTTTTTTCCCCATTTCCCTCCCCCACCTCCTCCCCTCCTCTTGTTTTCCTCCTGCCCTAACCTATTTCAAATAAACATATATAAAATATATCAGATAACAAGGTAAGATACTGTAACAATATGGGAATAACCAATGGACAACAAGAGATGAGAAATAACATAGTACATTAACAACAACAACAATCATACATTATATTTGCCCACAGACTTTTATTCCAGTGTCTATGTAAACTCTAAAATTTAATCTTTTTGCAGAGAAAATGTTGGTGTGATTAGAAGTTTCATGATGTGTTAAGATATGGGATAAGATTAAGATTTCCATTAATAGTGTCTGCTTTGATTCACTTAGATGGCTAAATACAAGTCATCATTTTTCTACAACTGCCACAATCGTTCAACTATCCAATTTTCTATCCCATCCCATCCATAATTTCCTATGAATTTTAATGATTTTACATTTTCTAGTAACTAATTTTGCAGTAAGTAATTTTCCCATGTGCGTTCCCACTAAGGAAATTCTGAGCTGTTGTAGATTGAAGTTGCAGTTTGAACATTTTTTGACACTTGCTCGGGTGATGCTCTCCTACTTGAGCCATGCCTCCAGCTCTGCTCTTAATTATTATTTTAGTCATGGAGCCTATTGAACTTTTCTACCCACTGATCTTTAGCTACAAACTTCCAGAGCTCAGTCTCCTCTGTAGCTATATTTACAGGTTTGTGTCACTGTGGCTTACCACGTATTTTGGAATTTAAGAGACTAAAAGACTAAATGATGAACAAATAAAATGGACATGGAAAAAAAAGCAATGCATAATAATCCCTTATGTGTTCTGATCGTTATTAAGGAAAAAGGTAAAAAGTAGGGAAAACCAAAATAGAATTCTTCCTTATTGAATAACATTAGATGGCAGTTTGAGAAGAAAAGATTATTTCAGGGGAAGAAACTGAGATTCACCGAAAGACTTTCAGATAACAAGGGTTTGCGATAGAATGTTAACAGCAATCCTCTGTGACTGAAACATCTGGCTGTCATACCTTGAGCACTGCTCCATATCAATGCAACACTGGGGGTGATTGCTCGCAAATATCTTCCAAATAGCAAATGCATTTGAAGCAATCACCCAGGTTTCTAAAAGCCAAGAAGAAACTTTTTCAGTTATTCACAACTGGCAGCTGTTGATAATTTAGCTGTTGATTAGAAAAATCTTACAAATATACTTACAATTAGAGTTATTTGAATATGTAAAATTTTGCTCCATAGATTTCAATTCCATGCCCAACTTTTTTATGCCAGGTACTGGAGGTTGTCTATAATATCCTGATTTCCTTTTATTTTTAGATTTTCTTCGTGAAGACAGCCATCACTGTGTTCAATTCTAGGGTGAGAAATCTGTACCTTAATGCCTATTTTTAAGTTACTATCTTTCCCTTGTGTAGATGTCACTATCCAGTGAAATTTACAGTGTACATGCATGTGTATGTATACCTGTCATTTATTTTAATCAAGGTACTAATTAGGATATAAACATTTTACTAAACTAACAAATGATGATTGATGTCAATTTTTTGCACCACTATTTACCATAGCAAAGATATGGAACCAATCCAGATATCCCTCAGTAGATGACTGGATAACAAGATGTGGGACTTACATATTATGAAATTCTATGCTGCCATCAGAAAGAATGACATTGCCCCATTTGTAAGGAAATGGAAAGACTTAGAAAAAATCATATTAAGTGAAGTAAGCCAGACCCAAAGGAACATAGGCTCAATGGTTTCCCTCATTTGTAATAATCAGTGCAAAACTTGGACTCTCCTACCAGAAGATTACAATAGCTCAAAACCTAGATAGGAAAGGCCATATAGGATGAGGCTGAATGAAAGGACCTCCAGGATATGGGAACAAGAGCTATATAATGAATAAATGTTTTTCTCAATGTGCTATGTTATTTCTCATCTTTTTTGTTTTCCCTTGCTTATTCCCTTATTGTTACAGTATCTTACCTTACAAGATAGTACGTTATATATATATGTTTATATGTTTATTTGAAATAGGAAAAGAAAGGGGGGAAACAAGATGAGGGAAATGGGGAAAAATCATGAGAAGGTGTATCAATGTGTGTGGAGTAATGTTCCTTCTACCTGGAGAATATAACTGTAACCCCTCTATTAATTACTATAAAGAAGAAACTTAAACAAAGGCAAAAGTATATATAGTTCTAGGCATCCCAAAATATATTTATTGAAGAATAATGTTCTAACATTAATAAATATCAACTATCATTTTGTTTTCTGATGGTTGTTTCTCAATATGTATGGAATAGTATACAAATGATGGGGGGAAATGCACTTGGGGCAGAGGAAATGAGTTTGTTGATCTCGGGTAATTCTTCATGACCTGTACAAAAGAAGTGTGTACTGTGTATTTAGGTTGCAGTAGAATTATGTCACTTTGAATAATGAAGGAACACAGTGTGAGTTCTTTTATACAAATTTTCACTGTAACTTCACTCCTAAACTTTTCTGTTATAACTTATCATTGGCTAGAATAGTGCAGTAAGAATTCTTTGTAGAATTATACTGAAGACAAGGTCTTCAAATGTTGAAAGCTTTCTCATTTCAGTCAAAACTATCATCCCTGTAATTTCCTTGCAGATGTTCAGTTTGAGTTATATGGAAGGAAAGAGATAGAAATCAGTTGCATTTCTACTTCTCCTGATTTGGGCATTAATCATTCTTAGTTTTGTCTTCAGGAGTTATATAGCTCTTTCCTTTGATAGCTCTTTGAGTATAAGAGTTTCTAGATCATTTGCAATATTGAACAGCTTTCACTGACCCTTGCTTCTAATTTTACAAGTGCTTCTCCAAAATGCAAAATCATTAATGAGGCATGAGCCTCAGAGGTGATGTGACCTCCACAGAACTATGCTCATTAAGTTAACAAAATCCATACATTAATGAAGTCTAAGTTTATTTGCATTGCATCGTGGCTTTCTGCTTATTGGCTCTTAGCTAACTGTTTTGCACAAAGAAGATCTAAAACCCAGGCTTTCACTACCCCTAACCATTAAACAAATCATTTCGGAAACAACTTCAAAACACAGAAGATATTCTAGTTTATTCTACTGCTAATAAGGTGTTGTTTCAGTGAGGAAAAAAATTGATTCCAGCATCAACAATGACATAGTTTACTATTATTAGTTTTAAATAATTTCAATTTTGACAAGAATAAATTTGATGGCATCATTTAAATATTTGTCAAATCTGTGCTTTACAGAAGCAATGGTAAAATTCTGAAAATAAAACATATATAGAAGACTATTCTATGTTGACAAAGAATGGTTATTATGACATTTTAAATGAAGAGATAATGAAGCCAATTTTCTACCAATGATGCATCTCTATGTATCTCTCATCATATAATCCATATTTCCTTGCTGAGCTGAAAGAATGTTATTGCAGGAGTGAAGTTTAACAAAAGCATCACCACCTAGATCTAACAAGTACATTTTATCAAGCAAGCTACTTTATAAAAGGACAGTTCAAGCATGACAGATCCAACATGACTCATAATCTATTTAATAACAAGTTTTAGAATTACCGCACTATCAAACAATAAAATAGCTCCTCTAATTTCCAGTACCTACAATTTGTCAAAAATCATGGATACCATGTTGTTAATTATCATATCCTGTCATTTATTAATTATATTCTTTAAAGAAAATAATTATTTCCTTTCAGATTTTTAAAAATGTATGTGAACTCTTCCATTGTAAAAAAGTAAAAAAAGTATTGTATTTTCAGTGATTTTGTTTTATTTCATTTTTACTATTCAGAGATTTCAAACTGATTACATGCCAAGAGACCTTCTGACTTCAAGCCTCAAACTCTTCCTACAATGAAAAATGTGAATAAAACTTTTTGGGTGACAGGAACTCATGTTTCTTATGATAGTTACTCAGCAGGCTGTAATGTGAGGATCAGAGTTCTAAGTCAGACAAGATAGACTTTCCTAATTAGTTATCACCAATTTACCACAAAAAGACCAGAAGTAAAGCTGTGGCTCAAGAGTTAGGGCAGCAGCCCTTAGAAGAAAAGTACATGCACAACACCCAGGTCCTGAATTCAGTCCTCATGACCCTGAAAAAAAAAAGTCCACTCCTTCTGTAGGAAAGCTCCATATAATGTTCTTTCATAGCAAGCTTTGCAGTTCTCATATTTTCATCAAGTATTTTCCAGTGTCTTAATGTCTTCTTTCTTTTATTCCTCAGTATAGGCTTATTTATGTATCTACTAAGCCAGTATTGGGGATTGAACTCACGACCTTGTGTTCTTTTATATCTTTTTTCCTCATATGTGGTGTTCTACAACTTGAACAAGTCTTGCGATCTGGCTTTTTTTCTGATTACATGTAGATAGAGAGTCTCAGGTTTCTATGCATGAACTGGCTCTTAACTAGATCAACAAACTCAACCTCTTGAATGACATGAGCCACTGGTCCGCAGTTTGTGTAGGTTTATTTGGTGTTAACCAGACAATGAACCACTCTATTAACAAACCAATTAACAAATAGCAACAGCAATATTAATAATTTTGGTGATCAATATTTTGTATTTTCTGTTTCTTTATAGGGGATTTGAATCCTAGATTCTACATGCTAATATGATGAAGTAAAGTTTTGCCAAAATGGTGAAATGGTGAAAATAACCATGGAATAATGAAATAGGAGAGAAGAGTTAGAAGTGTTATTGTGGCTTATGTCTCTATTTAATAGTCAATATTTAGAAGTGATACATGCCTCTTCATAGTGATCCTTTAGGTTCTAAATTCTCAATAAATTGCTCTTCTATAGGTTCAGAGATTTTTTGTTCTGCCATTAATTTGGACAGCACTCAGAGGTTAAATGGCTTGTTCATTAGCGTTTCTAATAAGCAGCAGAAAAAGGAGGCTGGCAAGATGTCAACAGACTAGGAAGAATAGAAAAGCCATACAATGAAGAGGAAGAAGATAGACTGACTGGATCTAATAATGAAGCAGAAATGAGTATTATATAAGAAATATGTGGCAAATCTATACTGTAAACATTTCAAATAGTTTTGGACTAAATTCTTTTGAAAGTAGGAATTCTTAGCTTTACGTGAAACTTGGCTAATTACAAATAGATTTTTCTGCATTATTATTTTTATTTGAACCTACTCATTCTCTTTCACTGATGTTCATTTTGCCCAGAAAACTAATTTTCAATTACACATATATCATAAAATTCCAGCATTATTTTCACTTGCTTCTGCTTAATAACTCACCTTATTCTCAAACATCTATCAACGTAAAATCAGCATAACAACTTTTATGAATCTCTTTATCATCAGCACATTCTAAATGCTTATACAATTCACTCTCTGGGTTCATATAGCAACTTGCTTAATAGCCCTTAAAGTTACTATAAACCTTAGCTGCATTCAATCATAGGAATATTATTCATATGTTCAGACGGCATATACTTTAGCAACTTTTAAAGTTTAAAAACATGTATATATAATGAGTATTTTCAAACAGAAGAATATTTCTTATGTGTGGTATTACATGACACAGGAGAGGCTACTCTCTTTTGACTTGAAGTAAATTCACATCTGTCTCTGGAATTTCACTTCACTTGTCACATACTAAAGAGATATATCTTGAAGGATTAAAATATCATGTAAAAGAGAGCTGAGATATGACAATGACATACCTCTTCTATGACCATTCTTGAATGATGTTCTCTGTTTCTCCTGCAATTCAGCAGTGATGCATATGGAAATTGTGTAAGCTATTTAAAAATAATTATATTCATTGGAAGTGGCAATAAATATGACAACAATAGATACAAAATGAATTTAGATGTCATAATTTTTCTGCCTGCCACTAGTATTTTCAGTCTATCTAGACTAATCTAAGATGAAGACATGATTTAACAAAACCTGATTCCTATAATCAAGTTGTAATATTTCACATTCAGTTTAGTTCATATTTTCAAGATGACATTTAGGAGTTGTGTGGGAAGAAATAGAAAACATCAGGTGATCATATTTTTCTTTTATTAATTCAAAACAAACCTGTGAGATCAGAATAATTAATCCATACCATATGTATTTGACATAACTTGCATAGAAAATATAAGAGAAGGTGATGCCAAGGCTCTTATAGTTTAGCAAAACAAGAACAACTTAATATCATAATCAATACAATTTGCTTATTTCATTGGCACAACCTAGTGAGTTGACCTTTCTAATTATAACTCAAATCTTACTTTTTCATTGACTATCATATTTTTTCTAGTTATGGAACATTGTGTGAGAATACTAGAGGGACAAAGTAGATAAATATTCAAGGTATTTGTCATTTAGTTAGGTAGACAGGGTATTTAGCTTTTCTTATTTGAGATTTGTCTTATTCATTTCTCTCTTCCTCCTTGAACCCTTTTTCCTTCTCCCTTTTTTCTTCCTCCTTCTTGTCTTCCTCCTCTTTTTCCTCTTGTTACTGCTGCTATTTTTGACTCTGTAGATACAAGAAGAAAACAGATTTTGTACTGTAAAATAAGTAGGTTTCCACAGTTTCAACAACATATTATTTTAACAGCAAACTTTGTGACTCCACCAAGTTTCCTACACTCTGATGCTCTAGTAAATTACACAGACACTTGTACAATAGCTGAATCATTTTACCAACTGTGCCATTATACCTAAAGGTCTTCTGAACATAAACAACTCTCTCTATGTTCCAGCTTGGAGGCAGAGAGACATAACCAGTAGGCAAAACCTCTTGTAAGACACAGCAGGAGTAAAAGACAATGAAACTCTCCAAAGAAAATGGCTCCAAGGAGGGGAGGCAACCTGAGAACTGGACTTAAGTGAACAATGCACAGTTCACTGGAAGGAATAGCTGGTTTCTGAACTCAAAGTCCTCTGTGACTGAATCCCCTTAGCAAATATAAATCCATAGACAGATAGACATTCAGTTAGATAGGTATATGTGAGGAAGAGAGAGGATATTTATACTTAACTCATTAATTTTTATCATCTTGTGCCAGAAGAGAATATTAGTACATTTTGGCCTGTAATATGTAGGAAACCTAACCACAGGTCATGATTTTGGATTCTAGTTCTAAAGAAATCAAATCCCATTTCTTAAAAGATCTATCCATCAGCTTGTGACATCAAGAAACAATGCTGGAATTAGTAATATTGGAGACCATCTAATTAGATTCTACCTCTAGTCCCACATAGGTTATCAGGGCACAAAGTGGTCGAGTTTTGAGAAGGTGGTGACTTCCTTTTATGAAAACTTAAGGCAAAGAAAGAAGTAATTAGAAAAACTAAAGTGTTCTAATGATGTGTACTCAAAGTTGTACAGAATGTGATGACCATGTGTAAAATGCAATAGTGAGATATACAGAAATAGAATTAAATGGGCTACTTTGGATTGTTGCACATGAATCAGATAAGAGATAAGGGTGATAAATTCTGAATTTATGGAGGGAAGGACTTGCTTTGTGAGGGCAGAGGAAGATGGGCTTGAAAATGAATGAGATTTTGAAATTCTGGAAGAGAGACTAGAAGAGTCAAAGGATGTGTGAGAATATTCCAGTCAGGATGATGGCCTGACTAAAACAGTACAATGGAAACGTTGAATGCAATATATGGTCCAAGACAATGAGATTGCATTAACATATAAATTACAGAGAAGCAGCTTAGACATAGTTACTAATGGAATAGAATTTAAGAGAATTTAGGACAAACACTGACCCATCTAGCAGTATCTGATCAATATGAATATCATACTAAAATAGCATAATATATAGCACCGATATTGTGTGTTGCATATGATTTACCACCAATGGGTCAGAAATATATGTATATATGTGTATATATATATATATATCTGGTTGTCATTTCATTTCATTCATTTCATTGGCAAACTCCCATTTCCTCTATTTAAGTAGAAAAATGGTCATTGTGAGCTTCGGTCATTCAGAATCCAGTAGATACTCCCGCATTTCACAATCACAAAGAATTTTATTCACCTCCGTTACCCATGTAAGGCTCCCAGAATGTTATGGGCACAGTATTTCTCTGGGCTCTTTATACATGCCATTTTAAATGATATTCACACAATTTGTACTAAGTAACTATAGTACTAAGACTTATGTCATGTCTAAGCGAAATTCAGTTCGGTATGTTTAGGAAATGGATTTCATTTTTTCAAATCCGTTTTTCATTAGCTTCTATTAGTGACACAGGGGCATATGCTAGGTCATATGCTACTTCAATAACCCTCATCTTCTCTCACAGATCTGTTGTTGTCCCTCATATATAATGTGTGTATGTATATGTGTGTATTTACGCTTTCTTTTGAAATGGACTGCAATTATTTGCATGCCATTATTTCATGCTGTGAATTGGATTCCAAAATTCATACAAAGAATACTTGTCCTCAAGAAAATTTCCTGGAAGAATCAGGCATAAAGAGATATAAAGTTCAAACACCATCCTGTTAAATAACAGTACCAGAGTTAAGATAGAAAGAAAGAGAGAAAGAAAAAAAGAAGAAAGAAAGAGAGAGAGAGAGAGAAAGAAAGAAAGAAGAAAGGAAAAGGAAAGAAATGTATGAACAGTGACCATTGTGAGATTCTGTTTTCAATAAGAGGACTATAGCATCATTAATTTATTCTCTTATCCAATAACTTATTTCTGATCTATTATATTATACCAGGATTATCATGCTAAAATGAGTAATCTAGTGTTTTGAAGAGTGCACTCTATTGTTGCTTGTAAAGCAGATGTGAAGGGTTTGTGAAGCTGTAGCATGAAGAATTAGTAAAGACTAAAAGTATCACAGAAGTGATTTTGTACTCTCTGATCTATTGAGTATTTTCTTTTATTCTTTATTGTCATACATGATTTTTTCTTATAAACACATCCACATGTATGGATCACACATACGTGGATAACGTTTGCTTTTAAATAGAATGCTACATATAGCAAATTGTGGTAATGATAAAGTAGATATATTTTCACTGAATATTTGTTTCATGATGATATCCCTAAATTATGGAAAATTCTTTGACAGAGGAATTATCTTGGACTTTTAAATTTCTCCACATTTTCTAGAAGATAATAATAAATATTGTTTGAATAAATGAACCAATCAGTTTGATGTGATTGACTGTGTTTTTCATCTATGTTTCTTTCTCATCATCCAAGGCTTTGGAATCTGCCACAATTTAAGAAATTCTGAAACTCCAAGGAGGGATGTGATACAGCACATAGCATGCAACCAAATATTTTTAATTTTTGTGTTAGCTACATATGGTATTTTCATTACTATACCTCCACACAGGTTTACACTGTATTACAATCCATTTTCTGTACTGCTCTCCATGCCAAACAACCCCAAAATTTTCTTTGTCCTATTTTCATAGTTGCAGATAATCTATTTAAATAAAACATTCAATGAATTCATCATCCCTCTCAACAAATCCCATTGTGACATTTTATTTTGCAATATTCTTTTATTTCTTTTTGATGTGTGTTGTCTCCTAAGTAAAAAGGAAGTTTTGGGGAAGTTGGATTTAATTGATGAGTTCTCCTACAACCTCCACATCTTCACTGAGCTGTGTACAATGTCAGACCTACAGATGTTAAGCATATTATTTCTACCATAAATATTCCCTTATTGATTCTCTTCTCTTTGCCTTTTTCTGTTTCAGTGTATCTGCCTCTCTCTCTCTCTCTCTCTCTGTCTCTCTCTCTGTCTCTGTCTCTGTCTCTCTGTCTCTCTCTCTCTCTGTGTGTGTGTGTGTGTGTGTGTGTGTGTGTCTGTCTGTCTGTCTCTCTCATTTTCAATTTTTTCTATTCCTGCTTCTCTTTGGTAAATAAGTACATACATAAATGCAAATTTATATTTGTATATAATTTACATTTTGCACAAGTTAAATACAAACCTAGTCTATTTTAACTCACTGTCATTGGACTATACTTCACAATCATCAATGTTCCATTTGAATTAAAGTAATAAAAGACATTCAGAGCAATGCTTTTATTTCAGTGTGACCATGTGGAAAATAGTTCTCTTCAAACTGTTTGGAATTTGGGGTTTTCATAAACTTGCACATGAGATTTAGATTTCTTTGATCCTAAGGCCCACAAAAATAACAGAGAAAATAAGCAATTTGGTGCACAGGACTGCTGGCATAAATGTGATTTAGAGCTTTGTGACATGAGTAGCATTGTGTCTTTTTTACATTTATCCTTATCATCATGTTCTAAATTCACCTTATTACCAGTCACTTATGCAGTATACACCTTCTTAAATACCCCCGACCTGAAACAGACATGTAGTCATGATCAGATCTAGCTCTCTGATTTTCTTCAATGTAAACTCTGACTGACTTCAAAGAGAATTTTGACAAATGAATGCTGTAGTTATTATTCATCTATGGACTACAGGCATTAGTTCACCAAGATTGTACTTTTCCAGACTGATGGATAGTATTTTTATGGTTGCTCATAGAAAATGAAATCACTTACAACAATTTTTACGTTGCTGAGGTGCCACAGAGGTGAGCGTTAGCCACCTTGCTTTAAGAGTTGAACTAATCTGAAACTGTTCATGAATGATCTGGTACTCTCACAGAGGAAAGAAGGAAGTATCAATGTAGGATCTAATTGTGAATATCTTCTATTGCCAACCTTGAATAATGAAATCTATTCAAAATATATCTACTTTGTCTTATAGGTGTCACATTTTTAATGCTATTATCTTCATGAATCTTTCACCTGTCCATGCAATTGTCATGCTTCCTATGAAATCAGTCACTCCTGGCAATGAAAGTTTATTAAAATGAAACGATGATACAGATGACAATTCTATAGATAAAGGTCACAGAAAAATATTCCTGCAGTGTCAACAGGGATTTGTGTTTGGTATCTAGGAACAGGCTGGTTCGGAAAAGCTTCAAGAATTTGTTTATTGCTCTTCTAGGAAGAAACCCTTCAGTTACTTTACTGTATGGCTTCTACATCAAGACCTCACCTATCAGAACACCAACACACACTGTCTTTGTATCCACATTAGTATACAGTACACATATGGATAACGCAATGGGAGCCTTCACATCACTAAGAAAATCTGGGTAATCAATTTATGAAGAGATTTTAAGTCATAGCTTTCAAGATTTTCACCTGTTTGATTAGCCTGCTTGATTTGAGGCAAACAACAGGACTGCAAGGCATGCAAGGCAGTAAATCCTGGCAGCAGCATCAACTGGAGCAAAACTATTCCCTTCATTGCTAGGATCAAAGAAATGAGAAGGGATTGGAGTCAGGTAATTCCCTATGACAGCATGAACCCACTGGTCCAAACATTTTCCATTAGGCACCACTACTTCTATTTTTTTTTTTGTCCAGTTCTTGACCACGAACTCAGGGCCTGAGCACTGTCCATGGGCTTTCTCAAAGATAGAGTTCTACCATTTGAGCCATAGCACCATTTTCAGTTTTTTTCTATGTATTTGGTACTAACAATATGGAACCTGGGTCTTCATTCATGCTAGGCAAGCACTCTACCACTAGGCCAGACTCCGGGCACCTAGGCCTTTTTTTTTTTTTTTCCTTCATGAGCATAGAGTGAGACTTTAACCAATATCACAGCACCGTGTAGAGGGCTCGAGTGGTAGAGTGCTTGATTAACAAGTCTGAGGCACTGGTTCAAGCTCCAATGTAAAAATAAGAGTTTAAGATAAAAAAAAAAAAAAACTCTAAGCCAGGCCCAATGACTCACGCCTGTAATCCTAGCTACTCAGATGAGGGTCTCAATTCAAAGCCAACCAGAGCACTAAAGTCTGAGACTCATCTCCAGTTAACCATTAGAAAAACCAGAAGTGGCACTGTGGCTCAAGTGGAGAGTGCTAGCCTTGAGCTGAAGAGCTCAAGGACAATGCCCAAGCCCAGAGTTCAAGCCCCATGACCGAAAAAAAATACTCCAAATGAACTAGGTGCTGGTGATTTACACCGATAATGCTAACTATTCTGGATCTGAGGATTGAAATTTGAAGCTAGCCCAGGCAGAAAAGGCCATGAGACTCTTTCAATTACCCACCAAAAAAGCTGGCAGTGGAGTTGTGGCTCAAGTGGTAGAGTAATATCCTTGAGCAAAAAAGCTCAGGGACAGCACCCAGGCCTTGAGTTCAAGCACCATGACACACACACACACACACACACACACACACACACACACACAAAGATAAGGAGATAGTACTCAATTTAGACATTGGTAGAACAGATCTAATGAATACTATAACATGATGAGTATTTATGGTAAAAACAAAAAAGTAGGTTAAAGTATGATTCAAATTCACTTTAGGAGAAGTATTCCCCTTTGGACTGGCAGGCACACGTTTTTAATAGAATTTGGGCTATCACCACAGCCCAAATTATGGGGACCAAGCACTGAGCAAATGGGTCTTTGAGAAACTTTTGGTATCTGAACTGTAAAATAGGCTTTTAAACCAGAAGACCTTTTGGAGTTTTGGAGATAGAATTTAAGTTAATGGTGTGTCTTTCTAAATGTCACCTTTCCTTGCTGAATAAAGTAATACTTACTTTTAGTCTTATTTTCATAGTTTATACGAGGTGAGTTCAGCATGTAATGATTTATCTTCTTTTCTTTGATCATATTTTTAAACAGAAAAATGATTAACAGAGTAACTGTTTAGCCAAATTATGAAATTACAGGTTTTGGTACATACTGGGTTCAAATCAAAGTTCTGCTATTTATCTACACATCTCTATGCTTCAGTTTTATCATTATGACAGTGAGAGTCATAGACATTTTGTTTCATATAATTTGGAGGAAAGGCTATAGTAATAGCTCTCAAATGCATATAGCAATGCCTGGCTTTTGGTATAGGCAATACAAATGTCCATAAAAACAAAACAGGAAAGTTTTTCTCCCTAAGAAAGAGTAAAATAATGTTATCAGGAAGTAAGGTTTAGAGAAAATTAGTTAATGTTGATCCAAAATTGTTCAGTTATAAGATTATTATATAACTGAGTGTAAGGGTAATAAAATGGAAAAGACATTTTTTACAATCATAACTAGATGTAATATGAATGTAAGGCTATCAAATATTTTTTGAATATATGTGCAAATCTTCATTTGATTATTAAGCTTTTTAACTAATTTTTTTCAAGAGAGAATGAGAGGGAAAGAAAGAGTAACTATGTATCTCATGTGCTATGGGTCATACATGCTGAAATTTGCCGTTGGTGAGTGCTGCCACATGAGCAAGCAGGCCAGGATTGGAAAGGCAGAAACCTTAGTATGATGCATTACCTCTATGGGAAAATGACCTAGGAATTTGGAATTTTACTAAGTCTGGCAATTGGCATTTAATGAAAGGTCAAAAGAAATATAAATTGGAATCCCCAGATATCCTCTTCTCACTGTAATTAGATACTATATGTTTTTTTTTTGGAAAGTATGCAGCCATGGCGCCCAGATAAATTACATTTGTATCTTAGAAAGGCACAGGCTTATTCCTACATAGAAAAAATTCTATGTGCCTCATTTAATGTGGTGTTAAAAAAGTCCCACTCAGGCATCCAGTATTTCTTAAAGGATGGTAAGTAACATAAATGGAGAAAATGTGCACTATTTGATGTAGGATAAAAAAGAACAGTGAAATGCAAAACCTCAGGAGTCAGTTCAAAGACAAATTATATAATTTCGGAGAGCCTTATCTTCCATAGTAAGAAGCAGGAACTATCTCTGTAATCTACCTTTTTTCTACCCATTTTTTTTCATGAGCCACTTTGAAGGTTATTCAGTCATTATATACAATGACTACATAGCAGATTATACAGGCAGTATATATAAACATCCATGTGTGATATTTCCATAAGCACAGGGAATTCTTGAGGAAAGGACAGTCTTTTCATGCACACCCAAGCGTTCTTCTGTGACTGACTTTAAAGCGGGATATTGTCATTTGGGGAAAAGATGGTCCTTCTAATTGTGTGAATTCTACCTTGTTATGTGGACCAGTCCCACTACACAAAAATGTACTGTCTTCTCTGTCAAACCCTCCTGCAGGGGAAGAGAACATTTAGGTCACTTCAGCCTGGAACATTAAAACAAATGCTGATAGTTCAAGGTTAATAGATGCATAAAACAAAAGTAATTCCGTGTCAAAGCTGAGATGACAGGCGATTTGACTTGAGGCAGCTTTACAATCATTCTTTTACATGTGCTCCATGCTGAGACCAAGCGAAGGCGTTGTATTTCTGACATTTAGTTGTCAGGAAGGTATGACAATAGATATTGTTTCTATCTCTGCTGCTCTTCGATGTTAACCTTCCAGCTTTAGTTTGTAATTGGGGTTCTGTGGAGCTTTAACATTTTCTATTGATTCAATGGAAGCGATAACATTTCCAATCATAAGACAGCATTATAGAAATATCAAGCAATTCACATATCAGAATGTTTGATAGCTGGGCTCACCGCATTAATTTCTGTCACCTTTGCCAGAAACCCTTTATCCTCTTTTTAATACTGAAGGACACCTGGGAGTAGTTGCTGCCACTTTTATTGTTCAATAAAGTAGACAAAAGTTTCAATTAACAACCAAAGGACCTCTAGGAAATTGTGAATGAGAATATATGTTACACATTTTACTATATTTCTTTTTTCTAATGTGCCATCTGTGACTTGAAGGCTGTACTTCATTCATACACACACACATACACATACTCACACACATTTACAGTACTCCTAATCCAATTTGATTCTTATTAAAACATTCTACTAAGTGAAGTAAAAAAATGTACGCTTGTTTGTATAGGGAAGGTGAGTTAATAAGATGAAATGAATTTGAAAGAAAAAAGCTAAGACAATTGCAAATAAAGGGAGGCAGAGTTTCCATCTCCAAGTCTGAGACAGCAGGTTCATTGCCTTTAAATCTGAGCATAAAGGACTAAAATATCCCCTTTCTCTGTGTAGAACTGGAACCACTTTGCGAAGAAAATAAAACAGCTTATATCATTGTTTAAATGATATAAAGTTTAATTTAATAGATTTGAGGTTTAAGTGTAGCTCAGTACCTACCAAGTACAAGGCTCTGAATTCAAACCCCACAATCACCAAAAATGGAAAACTAAAACAAGAAAAGGAAGAAACCAAAAAAAATGAGCATGCAATTGTCTGTAGGAATGATTAAACTCAAGGTTGCTAATTAACTTTAAGGTAAAGTCACTCAGACAAAAGCATTTATGGAGGTAGAAGTGACTTCTCTTTTTTGCCTATAGTTACCTTTTAATCGTTATAATCTTCAGGTTATGCTATATCAAACAATTATTTCATACATTTATGAACGTTTTAAGCTGAAAAAGATCCAGAAAACACATTGATCCAGTTCTGGAAACTTCAACCCTGTGTATCTTGATTAGTTAAAATGTTTCATATTGCTATTCAAATATTAATCGATGAATACAACTCTCCTTAGATTTATACTTTCATATTTTGCTCACAAATTTAATTAAGGAAACAATGTAAACTCTATGTTGGAAATCTCACTTAAAATGCCTACCAAGGAAGATCCCAAGAATACGACTTTTTTAACTTAGAAATAGCTCAGTAAATCTTGCTTTTGTGAGTCCCTTGTCATAGGCATCAATAGGACAATTCCTTACTAAAATGTTCTATAATTGTGTGCAGAAATTTGATTATCCTTGCTATAGGTTACAGTAACTTCTTTTTTATTATCTTTGTGAACATGGTAGTGGCATTTTCTCATGTAATATTTTATACAAATTAATCAAATTTAAGAAAAACAAATTAATAATTTAACTCCACTTGAAGAATAAAAGGTTTCAATTTGTCATGTAGACACAGAGATGAACTCTAACTGTGAACAGTCACTAGAATTGTAGGGAAGAAAATGAACCTTCTACCTTGCCTTTTTATTTGGTAACACTTACTTGTCCGTGCAATAAGTTGGTGAAGATACTGCCTCCATTTCCTGAGACTAGTATAACATTGCACAACTCTCCTTCCCTCAGTGCAGCCAATAACATCACTTGGGAGCCTGCTAGAATGTTAATCTTGGGTATCCTCAAGAAACATGGAATAGTAGTTTGCACTTTATCAAGAGTTCCTCAGAGATTCACAGCTATGTTAAAATTTCACTCATGTAGATTTGGTTCTGGCTTCATTCTCATTCTCTTTACCGTAAATACTATAGAAGCCAATTACCTGCCAGGTTTTATCTTCCCAGCAAAATACCTCTGTTTTCTTCAGCTTCTATGAGGTGTTCAGCAAAATAGCTCTTTGTTCAAAAGCTAGTTGTTCTGTTTTAGCCATTAAGCAACACAGGCTATTGTTTCTAGAGGTAAAACTCTCTATGAGAAAAGACATTATTCAAAGTGATAAAACGATCTGTATTTGAGGTAATATTAAAGGCCAGTTCATCAGAGGATTACACATAATCAGTTGGGAACATAATTGCAAACTGCTTAGTATTTTGTACAAAATTGGTGCAAAAGTGTTTGTGGAAAGAATCAGAAATTTGAAAGGGATCTTTCTAACGGAACAATATGGATAAGCCATAATGTGCCGCATGGAAAGAATGCATGATCTGACAATACAACAATAGTAATATGGCAAAAATCTACCTTTTTTAATGATCCACTCAATCGACCTACTTTCTTTTCCACAAGGAGACAGAATCTCCCTCTCAGGTCTGTCATGCAGGAGACAGACATTTCTTTCCATCACAGTATAGCAGCCAAACACCAGCTTTTTTGAAACCAAACAAATATGCAATTTGTCAGTGTGCAGATAGAATGCTTCTGCTTTCAGATTCAAAAAAGTTTCATTTATTCATGTAAAAATGAAGCATTTCAGTTATAGTTGTAATATTTACTTATCTGGTTTCCTCATGATGGATAACAAATGTGCCCAGAACCTCCATGTGTCAAAAAGATGCCTCTTCATAAAATGGCAATATAATTCCATATTACAATAAAACAGATACAATTCAAAATGCCTCAAGTAGTTCCAAAAGTAATTATAGCATTTGAGAAGTAAACATTACTTACAAATTCATAGCCACCCATCAAAATTGTTTCACTAGGGTAAGTTAAGGAAGCATCTGCTGCAATTTGTGCATTTGAGTTTTTCTTACATTTTTATTGCTATTCGTGAAAGAAGTGCTTCCAGAAAGCAAGTACGGCAGTCCAGATTGGAGTCACTTTCCCATTTACCTGGGATCTTACACCTGTCTTAAGGTGTTGCTTGATCCTTTTACATCATAAAAGAATAAAACATACATTTTCATCCAAAGGAACTAGATCTGACCAGTACCATCTGCAAGTGGATAGAATTTGAAATTAGCAGCCTTTTTTGCCTAAAAGAATAGCAGAATAAGCTTCTTTCAAAGGCTGAAAAGAGTCATTCTTCATCTCCTGTCCAAAATAATGCTGAATTATTTCTCAACTACAAGTAGGGTTTCATAAATCACAGAAAGAATAAATCTTAGTAAATCAGTTGTAGATTATAAAAACCTAAAGGCAAGGTCTAATTTTCCAAGAAGAAAACTGCCTTCACAGATTTTTTTAAAATCCTTTTACTTACTTAAAAAGAAAAGTCTTCTTTGAAACCTACTTAACTGAAATAGGAACCTCTATTTTTTCCCTTTTTTTCAGAGGAGTCAAGTGGCAAATAACAGTGGTAGTTTAAGCCACCGAATAAATACCAAATACTATAAATTTAGTCATACTATATATACATGTAAAAAGGCAAGAGTATATATCATGCTAGAATATATAAATACATAGCTTTATGGCAATTTTTGGAAAAATCCCATCTATAAATTCAATTCCAAATATTAAAGGAATAATAACATTTGGTATATACTATGTTGGTAAGCAAAATGCAATCTTACATTAATATTGTTAGACAAGAATGATAACAAATAACCTATCATTAAATTATCCAAATGTTTAGCATATCTAGGTGTTCCTGTGACACAGTATAAGATTTAGAAAACTTTCATTTCATGTTTTTAGGAAAAGAAGCCCAATTTAACATGTCACAGACCAAATACAAATGCAAAAGTTATGATTCTCTTAGCAGTGTGAATTTTGCACATTACAAATAACACATCCAACAAGGTATATTTTTTATAGCCTGCCTAGTGATGAAAAATTCAATATGCATATATTTATGTGTTGAGTAGATTTATAGCCAACACGCCCACTGCCACTTGGCCTCAGTTCGTTTTCACGTCCTTGAAAAGAACACATTTCACACATTTTTAAAAAGTCTTTAGAAGATTTAAAAGCATTTGCCAATGTCACAAAGCAACAGCAAATGGTGTACGCATCTCTAATAAGTTAGTCTGGAAATATGGAATATGAAATGTGCAATGGGGTGTTTTGTATTCTGAACTGAAAAGCTTTCTGTCATTATTGACTCACAGAGAGGATGAGAACTAGCTTCAAACATTCAGGGGAGCTTGGGTTATCTTACTCCAACCTGGCACAAAAAGGGTACCCTTTCTCATAGATTAGAGAGGTCAACCTTGTCTGAGAGTGTTGCTCCGTTTATTATGCAGGTTACAACCAGTTTGAAGATTACTTTTAGAGTACATTATTTACAGTATACTGTTTATAGTATATTCTTACCCGTATTTTGAGATACTAATACAAAATGCAATATAAAGATGAACTATAGTATAAAAGTAATTATATATAATTAACTGTATATGTATAACTGTATATATACAGTTATATATATATATATATATATACATACAACTGCGAGTAACACAAAGAAAACTATGAAGGTAAGGAAAAATCTGACTTTGTTTTCCTTCACCCAACCCATCAAGGCTATAGACTAAGCATGGCTGACGACTGTGTATTGCCCTGTGGTATTCCTTATTTCTACCTGGAACTTGAAATACTTCGCTCATTATGTATATTACTCAAGTACTATGTTCTATGTTCCCCTCACTAGGTGCTGGAGATGTAGTTATATAATGAACTCAAGTTTTAAAATATTGTGATGCTAATGTCATATGTGCTGAATAATAAGTAAAGCAATTGATCTGGCTTCCAATGATTATGCACAGTAGCTCTTTCTCTGATGCCCTGAGGAGTACCTGCCCTCAGCATTCAGCATATTAGTTTAGTCAAATACACTGATGAAATATTTCTTTGAGAAAACATGGGTGCATGAAGTGGCACTGTGGATTAAGTGGCAGAGTGCTAGCCTTGAGCTGAAGAGCTTAGGGACAATGTATGGGAGCATTAAAATGATCTCAGTTTACTCTTTGCTTATAAACATACATTATTTAACACATGGCTAAGTATCATGAATCTGTAATACAAGGTATCTGTGTGCTACATTTGCTAATGCATTTAAACACGATAAAAGCTGTTCCTAGTTTCTATAAATTAGTGCTTATGGAAAGAATGGTTCTCTCACATATACACAAAGAATGAAGGATGTGTAAATGATTGCCAAGGTTAAGATTAAGGTAAGATTTGACTCCAGAAGTGACTGTAGGGAAGTAGTAATTGTGGAGGCTAGAGGAACACTCTGTGTACACATGGACACTCTGTGTACCTGTTTCTGAACTTCTTGTTAGTATAAATGTGTTTCAAGTGGATAAGAACATTTTTGAAGGAAACTAGATTGACATCGCTCTCACACAAGTAGCTCCAGAGAAGTTACACTTTGTGATTGATTTCTCCATTGCTTTGAGGTCAGTTCTCATTTCATGTTAACTACTACTATGAGACATAAAAAGAGAATCAAATGAATGGAACCCTAAAAGAGATATAGTATGATTCTGAGATTTTGTTCCCATCATGGCCTTGAAGTGGTTTATTGTGTACCCAATTCACCTTTGTAGCTAAATTAGATGGAAGTCAAGGAAACAGGGCAGAGTAGAGCATTCCTTGGTAATACAAATATTGTGAAGACACATGGACAGCCAGTGAGAAGCCTTAGGGGGAAATTGGTAAGTGATTGTGCTGCTTAGTAAGAAATTAATATGTATAGACATGACATATATCCATATGGCAGTACTTGAGGCTCATGCTTGTTAGGAAGATATTCTACAACTTGAACTGCCTAGGCCCTTTTCTTAAAAATTGTTTTTAAGGGCCGGGAGTTTGGCCTAGTGGTAGAGTGCTTGCCTAGCATGCACGAAGACCCGGGTTCGATTCCTCAGTACCCCACATACATAGCAAAAAGCCGGAAGTGGTGTTGAGGCTCAAGTGGTAGAGTGCTAGCCTTGAGAAAGTCCAAGGACAGTGCTCAAGCCCTGATCTCAAGCCCAGGACTGGCAAAAAAAATGTTTTTAAATATGGTCTCTCAGTTTTGCTCAGTATGGAATTATACTTATTTGGCCCTCAGCAGTAAGATGATGATAGATGACATTGAGATGATAGATGTGGACCCTTGTTCCTGGCTTAAATATCATTTTGTTTTTGTTTTTAATGGAAGATGTGCCTATAGGGTATTATTCAAAATTAGTTATTTGCTTATCATTAACTAGACTATTTCGCCAACATTATCTAGCTCCAGGAAAATTTAGATTACATGCTGATAGTTTTCAAACTACAAATTTGCCACTGTGCAATGGTGGCTCACGTCTGTATCCTAGCTACTCAGAAGGCTGAGATCTAAAGATTGCAGTTCCAAGCCAGCCCATGCATGAAAGTTTGTGAGACTCTTATCTCCAATTAACTACCAAAAATCTGGAAGTGGTGATATGGCTCAAGTGGTTGGGTACTAGCCTTGCACTGCAGAGCTCAGGAACAGAGCCCAGGCCCAGAGTTTAAGCCTTAAGTCTTATTTTGACTTTCTTAGATTTGCTACATTTCTGTTTCTTAATAGATAGATGAATTCTTTGGATGGGTGTCTCTGAGGGGTCTCTACCTCTACTGTGGGAAAAACCATCCCAAGAAAACAAAACAAAACAAAGCAAAAAAAAAAAAACAAAAACATTGGAAACCTTTCTTCTCTTTGCTATTTTTTTTTCTCTTGTCTTTTTGTTTCTTTAGGTCTAGTGTCATGAGTTAAGTTGTGAATTTACTTCTGTGATGAATTTTCACAAGTTTCCAGTACATTAGTAGCAACACTGCTTTTCTTAACTCTGGATTCCAGTTTGGGAGTCATAATATTCTTATGTATTTCTCTGGTAATAATGTAAATGCTAATCATTTTAAAGCACTTTTTTCTCTATAGTAAAAAGTTCTATAAAGCAGTTCCAAAGGAATGATAGAAACATTAATTATTTTTGTACAAAATTGTTGCTTCTTTAATTTTATGGTTTTTTTGGCTTCTTCTGAAACCAAACATAAGCTAAATAGGGTTTTTCTTTTATGCAAGTGGTACATACAGAATGCCTACCCACTTTTTATGTTTTGCAATGTTCTTTGTATGAGAGGTTGCATTAATATCTAGTCTGTATTTCATATCTCCATAATTGCATTGAATAGACATGAGTCAAATCTATACATCGATAAATATTACTTTAGGAAGAAAAGTGAGCATTATTTGAAAATTTGTTTGATAAGTATATGTGATTACTTAAAATGCTCCAGTGAAAGCTTTATTGAGCACAGTTTCTTTTCATAAGTTTAAGACACTTTTTAAAAAAGAAAATCTGCAGGCTAAGAGCGTGTAGTTGCATGAGTATAAATATCCTGTGTCAAAACAAATCTAAAATAACATGTTAATTACATATTTTCAATAAAAAAATGAGCTATTCACAAAAATATAATTTAACTGGAAAGGAGGAGAATAAAGGATGGAGGATAACTGATGCCTAACAAATGGGGTCTAGAATCAGCTATGATTAAAACACAACTCCAACCTTCTCAGGCTGCGGCTTCAAGCCGGCTCTTTTGGTTTTTAACTGTCTTAAATTTCAGTTAATTTAGCTGTTGTCATGCTCTGGTGGGACAATTAATATCCAAAGAAAAACCTCACAGGGGGACACAGCAGGACATGGCTACATTCTTTACTGCTACTAGGTGCATTAGTTCCTCTAGTTAGGTAGCTACACTATTCTGGTGGTAGAATGTGCTCTCATTTTCTCTATTCAGATGTGACTACTTTAACATAAGCAAAGCCCTCTCAATGGAATTGTATTTTATTTCCTTTTCTCTTCCTACTGTTCTAGCACTTTTTTGGTTTCATCTACTTCAATCCAATTTACAAAACAAAATATTCTTGAGTGCCTATCAGTTTTCAAGCTTTCTGATAAAAAGTCACAGTCACAGTCACAACAACAACAACAACAAAACACCTCTCAGAGGAGAGGGAAGAAGACACTTGGACACACAACACATTTTGCTAGGAATGGCAGGTGAAGTATTTGTGAGGCTGAGGAAATCTGGGGAGGCAGCTCTGCCTAGAGTAACCAGGAAGAATGCTGAGGGGAGGGATAAGTGAATCCATAATACGTACATGATGATGACACTCTTCCTATGGGACAAGAGAAAGAACAGGAACCCAAGAGAAACAATAGGTCCAGAGCCTTAGGATTTAACAAAACTGACCTTGTTTTTAGCCCTGTCTACTGCTGGTAAATATAACAAACAATTATCAGCATATAAGATGAGGAGAAATAAGCAAGAAATTAGGCCATTAAGGCATTATGATTCACAATGCAAATCTCATTGGATATGATTTTTAAATTATAAGTGAACAAAGAATTAGGAGGCTGAGATCTGAGGATTGCAGGTCAAAGTCAGCTTGGGCACTAAAGTTAGTGAAACTTTACTCTCTCCTTGGATATTACATTATGCCAATGGGAAGCTTACTAATACAAATGGAAGAACAGAATGAACAAAGAAAAAGGCTAATATATCCATACAAAAGAGAATTGCGGCAACCATAAGGGTTTGGCAAGTATGAAATCAGCATTCATCAGTACAGTTCGAGGTGAGGTAAGGTGAGGCATAAAATTGGACTAAGCTTTCTTGTGACTTTGATGAAGCCATTTTCAGCGAAATGGCCATGAGACAATCCATAGCGTTATATTCTGTACATTGACAAAGGTTTCAGAGAACAAAGATAACAAGTGTCAATGATGTTAACATTCCATGTCAAGAAAGTCACAAACCCAGCAACGTAGATCCAAGCAACAAGTGTGACATCATAACTGTTCTGTTGATCTTATTGAGCACCCTTCAGCATAACCATCCGTCAGCGAACAACCCTGTGCTACACTGAATGCTAGAGAGCGGAAGCATGTGTTTGGACTTTTAATTTCAAGGAGTCTCTGGGGTTCCTTGATTTTGAGCTGTCAACTTGAAGGTGGTTGATGAGGAAACTTCGTAAGTTTACAACCCCCGTTGGAATGTCACATCTAAAAGAAGTTTGTCTTTCCGACTCCCAAAACTGTTCTCTTAGTCTGGAAGGGTAAAGTACATTATCTCCTGCTATTTCATTTTTATTAAAACTATTTGAACTTGGAAATGAGGCCTGATAGTCCCATTTTCTGAAGGCTGAAGGTCACTGGGTGTTTCTGTTCAAAAAGAGAAAACAATGTGTAACCCCGGTGGCACCATAGCGAAAGAAATAGTGTGATGATTATGGCCCTGTGCTGAGCTGGCGGCGGCTACAAATACTGGAACCAAATTTGATAGGATCCTGTATTACCTTATAACAGAGTATCTCTCCTTACAGTTCCAAGGTCAATGTCTCTTTCTCAAATAACATTTTGGACCTCTAATTGTTCATCTACATGCCAGCAATTATGGAGGAATTGATCAGCCAGTAATTAATGCCATGCTATTACACTTTTTAATTTGTAGATTATGCAGCTGCAAGCGTTCTCACATTTTTAATTTGTATATTATACAGCCACAAATGTTTACAATGCCCTTTTTAATCTCCTTACACTACTACTGCCATTATTCACCATAGATTAATGATACCCCGGATGCCGGGGTTTATTTCATTTACCACTCTTACCAGGAGAGCAGTTAACATTACCGTGCTCTATTACTTAATGTCTTACTGCAGCTGCTAGTGAGCATTGGTTACCCTTTAAAATATTAGCAGACAATTATTTTTTTCAATTTTTTTAGCTCTCTTGTCACCAACAATATCACTCTGTGGTAATATTATATTTTATTCCTAAATTTGTATCAACTGGTCCTATCAAAGATATGCAAATAAATCATTTTAAATATCACAAATGACCTGAACCCCTCCTTAAGCATCTTTCTATGTCAGATAGGCTATTTGTAGTTACATCTGCATTACTAAACTTCCATTCTTATTTTAGTTCCAACTATGCTTATGCCTCAGTTCAACAAGCCAGATCAATTATAAATGAGATGGTTAAATAGGACTGATCTTCTTTTCAATTAGCCAGGAATAGATATATTGTTAGTTGATGGACATAAGATGGTACAGCTGCTTCTGACTAGGGACACTGTGAAAAGCATTACGTTCATATGTGTGTGTGTCTGTCTGCCTGTGGCTGTGCCTGTGTCTGAATGTGTCCCTGTGTGTGTGTGTGTGTTCTCAAAACTTACCCAAAGTTCCAAGAGGAGGTAGTAGCTAGTCCTTGACAAAGCATGAATACATATTTCAGAGAGGCACAAATCTAAGCTACTATGATAGGTAACTGCAGAGCATAATTCTATGCAACACATTATGGATTTAAAAAGTTATCATAGGAACTCTTCAGGGAACATGGAAATAAAAGAAATAGTGTCTAGGTGGCTGGGAGTTTAGCCTAGTGGTAGAGTGCTTGCCTAGCATGCATGGAGACCAAGGTTCAATTTCTCGGTACCACATACATAGAAAAGCCAGAAGTGGTGCTGTGGCTCAAATGGTAGAGTGTTAGCCTTGAGGAAAAACATGGAATAGGCATAATTTAAACTCCAGTCTACCAGTTGTCTTAAATTTCTTTGTATGTGCATTTGCTTTATTTACTAAGTTATCCATTAAATTTCTCGTTTTTATTGAAATTCATCTTTTGCTAGGGATATCTTAGATAAGAATTGTAAATTGTTTCTGTGTTTCTCTGTCATGTGAGTAACACATAAGTTCGACCTGTTTGCCAAGCAAGTTCCACTCAATGAATTCCTTCTAAAATTACTTATATTTCTTATCTCCTTATGTCTTTGTATGCCTCTGAATAGAATGTACATACGTTCTAATGATTTGGAGATAGATTTTCTGAACTCTAAGGTTTCCCTTCTTCTTGTCTGCTAACTTCAAATTGTGAAGATCCTTCGAGAGTCAGAGCTAGGAAGTAGGGTAAAGAAAAGTGAGTGCAGTGCTTACCTGATTAAATGTGAGACAGCTCCACTTTCTGGGATTAGTTATTTGGTAAAACTGACTCTTAATCAAATTGTGTCTTTGTTTCCTTTGCTATGGCTGATTCTGTCTCCTAAACATTTTTCTCTACTGCTAATGGTTCACATGAATGTCTTGCTCATGTCTGTCAAATCCAGAATTTTTGAGTGAGATCAATAGGGTAGCAAGAGGCCTAGAGGAAATGCTGTTTATTGATAATTTCTCCCTATAAGACCAGGAAACCAGGCACTCCCTAATGCTATGCTAGAATTCTCTCAGACACAACCTAGTATTATCATATAGTGAGCAGGGGACATCATAGCTTTTGAAAAGTTTCTGAAGGTATATTCTTTAATTTGAAATGATGAGGAACAAGGCCTACCTTTAACTTATACTGAAAAAGCATGAGTATTAGAAAGCAGATCAATGAGCTTCATTCTTAACTTTCAATTCATGTCCTTTTCAAGGTCTGTCAGAATTGTTTTATAGCTGGAAGTAATTTAGAGGTCAAGGAAAAACAGGCACAAGCACAGTCTAAGCAGACTGAAAAAGAGCTGAGTTTCAGAAAACAGAATGGATCTGACTATTCTAAAGTCAGAAAGAGCTGGGAGGAGATGGGGAAAAGGCGAGGCTCATGCCTATAATCCTAGCTATTCAGGAGGCTCGAGGTTCAAAAACAGCCTGGGCAGAAAAATTGCTTGAGACTCTATCTCCTATTAGCCACTCAAAAACTGGAAGTGGTTCTGTGGCTCAAATGGGAGAGCACTAACCTTGAGTGCAAAGAGGCTCAGGGACAGTGCCCAAGCCACACAATCCTCAAAACAACAACAACAACAACAAAAACAAAAACAACAAAGACAAAAAAAGAAAAAAGAAGGCTACAGACTAAATTTCTGAATGTAAACCTGCCTGGTTTTAGAGAGCTGAAAAAAATGTTTAAAAAGAACAGAGTTACAACACACACTTAGTCCTTCATTTTGCTTAGAAAGAGTTCCATCCCTGAGTGGTAAAAAGGAGTCTAAGCTAGGCACTGATGGCTCACACTTGCAGTCCTAGCTACCCAGAAGATTGAGACCTGAGGATGGTGGTGCAAAGCCAGACTTAGTATGAAAGTCTGTGAGCTCTTATCTTCAATTTGCCAGAAACACAATCATAAACAGAGAGATCTGTGGCTCAAGTAGTAGAGCAGTAGTCTTAAGCAAAAAAGTTCAAAACACTTCTGTTTTTGTAATGACCCAAATAAATTCTTTTTCGTCTCGTTCAATTTTCTATTGTATATACTTTTTTTCAAACTTATCCAAGAATGCCCTAAGGGTGATAGAAAGAAATATCTTCATGCATTTTATAGAAAGATAAAAATAATAATCATAAAAAGGCTTTTCTTCTGAATAATGAGTTTGCTTTTTCTTGATGTAAATTCTATTTGATTAATATGACTATCATCATAAGATGGTATTTTTCTATATTTTAATATTAAAATATCATCAGTTTAATGGAAACATTTACCATAGTGCCATAATTTTTATAACTTTAGAAGTATCTTTGAGTTACAAAGCAATTTGACTAGATATTTTTTCAAATTAGTCAATCTCATATTCACAGTAAGACCATTTTAAGAAGCCAAGGAAATAGACTTTTATCTTCCTTTCCCAAATGGAGCTACAAGAGTGTTTTATAATATAGATAATGTTTTTCCAATTTCTTTGTTTTCTGAACTAAATTCTAAAACAATAGGCTAGGACAAATAACTAGTTTTAAATAGAGAAACATTTTAGGCAGCATTAACTTAATGAGCAAAGAGAGAAAAATAGGCTTTGCATAGTGAAAAAAAGCAATATTCCAGTCTACTTCTAACAATGAGAAATTAGAGAAAAGATGGTAAGTCTAGATAATTCCTATTTGGAGGAAGATCTTGAATGTCAGGACAAGGATTCTGAGCGTTATTTTATTAAGATTAGGAAGTAAGAATCAGAAAAGCAAGCCAATACAGGAAAACTGGCAGAAAATTTTATTCTTGCTTGCTTCCAATCCTTTCTTTGCATAAACCTGTTTAATACGAAGAAAATACCATTATGGTTAAGCCAGTCGAGTATAAAGCTTACTTAGAAAGAAAGCCCTGTATCTTATGAACCTCTGAAAAAAATTATTGATATAGTTTCCAGACAATAACAATGACAATAACAAAGAAAATTATAGCTAGGATTTGAAAAAGAAACCAAAACATATTGACACATATGACTGTAATGCCATTAATGCCATGAACATAGAACTATCTGATGAAGAATCTCACTCCATTTCAAAGACAACACATTTGGAATTAATTCATGTAAATTATGTACTCAAAGTTGCATTTAGGGCAGGATGACCCTTGCTAATCTCAATGTATTCACAGTCATCTTGTATACCATCCCTTATATCAACTTGATCTGACATTTATGACTCCAGACTTTGCTGCCTTTTTTTTTCCAACAGATAAAACAACAATTACTAGTCCGTGGTGAAACTATGTAGTTGGAAATCTCATTCAATCCACAACAAAAGACACACAAGTATCTGTTTTGCCACTGAAGGAAGGTTTTGAAAGAAAGATTTTTTTAATCCACTCAACCTTTAGCTTTTCTGGTTTGAAAGTGTGAAGTTTTCAATTATGATTCATACTGAGAATGTGATTTTTGGAACATTCCTGAGCCTCTTAAATTGGTTTCCTTCTCACCCTCTCCCATCACCTCTTTTCCTATTGAGATTAAGAATGTATAAAATACAACCTGTTACTGCCAGGAGGGATTACTACTATATATTATCACTCACAGCTCATTAACCTCGAAGCCCTGCTAACTAAGAAAATCCTTTCTAATGAGGTTTCCCTTGACTGCACTAAAGAACAAAAGGTCTAAAAGTTTTCCCTATTACCAATGCTCCTCAAATTATTGCACTGTAATTAAAATGTAACTTTGAGGCCAAGAAAGAAGACAAAAAAAGTTTAAATTTGGTTGAAACTCTGAAACAGATCTTGTCAAGAACTTTTGCTTTTGACCTTGGGAAGCAACACAAGCTTTGAATCTGATTTAGTTTCAGAAAGATTTTTTTTTTTCACTATACCTGGTTTATGTCAAACACCAGTCAAAACAGTTAGGTAGAGATCCAGATGATGTAGATGGGACTATAATAACACTTTCACTAAAAAGAAACCAAAAGGAAAGAAAAGAAAGTGTATTTCTCGTCTACCTAAAGAATCATCTCTTCATTATAATAATGCTTTTAAATTGGAGAACAAGCCAATTCTCCTTGACTGAGAGATATCTAGTAACTACAGTTAGGATTGGCAAAATGATGGG
This sequence comes from Megascapheus bottae, assembly GCF_031878675.1. Lineage (NCBI taxonomy): Eukaryota > Metazoa > Chordata > Mammalia > Rodentia > Geomyidae > Megascapheus > Megascapheus bottae. The sequence goes on from NC_143527.1 coordinate 23,432,202, forward strand.
TACTCATGTATTTCTTATTCAGAGCCCTAGAGTCAGGGTTATTTGTATGGATGCATCACAGGAATTTTAAGGAGCAGAGATGTAGATAAAACAAACACAAGAAGCTGCATCCTCAGGAGAAATTTATTATCTGGTGAAGTAGCTAGAATTAAGTATCCTCACCTCTGAGCTTTGAGGCTTTAAATGCCCAAAATGCAAATAATAATTACCTCTTTTAGCTTCCTTGGAAGCCTGATTTATGTGTGTAGCATGCCCCCAGAGGAAGAGAATAAAGAGTTAGGGACTCTCAGGCTGGAAAACGAAGGCCGAGAAGGGAATACAACTACTGGTGAAGGAAGTAGCTTCAGGGAATAAACCTTGACCACTGAATCCTAGAAGACTAATTAACAAGCCAAGACTTTCTTGAAATTCAAACAATTTAAGTTTAAGATAGTAAAGGCAAGTCTTATTCCACAAAGGGAACATAAAAACACATGGCACCCATTAAGCAAAAATCATTACACTTTGAAAAGAGAGAATGCTTCCAGATTGTGAGACTTTCATAGGAAGGTTCTAATGGCCTCTAAACTGCTTAGGACACATTCTTGATCTTTCTATTTTAATTTAAAAAAAGAATTCCATAAAGTAGCTGTAGAGTTTTAGCTATTTTTGGACAGTGATTTTGGTCATGTTTTCGTGGATAATACAAATATATTCTTCTCATAATCAAAATCAAAATAATACAATAGGCAATATCTATGACCAGTTGGGACAAATGGAAAAGACAAATAGGTAGTAGAGTTAACAGCAACACCCTTATTAATTATTAGTTTAAATGATTTACCTGTAGATAACTTAAATTATATAAATAAAATATCTTGAAGAAAAAATAGTTGTATTGTATTTAAGCAACAATAAAAATTGAAATGTAAACATTTCTATCATAGGACTTATATTCCATGAAAAAAATAAGTGGTTTGTGAGTCTACAAACATTCATTCAATCCTTAGCACTAATGTATTTATTATAAAGATGCAATTTGAATGATTTGAAACAAAAATTTTGGAGGTACTAGTCATCTTCTAAAATCAGTGAAAATATATAAGCAACAACAACATAGAGGCTCTTCAAAAAGTAACAATAATAGTATATCAATGCAACCTATATTCAGGAGCAACAGTCCTCCATAATTCAGAATTTTTCCACATTTTTACTTATATGGAATTTCACTAAAAACAAAATAAAATAAATACAATATTTTTAAAAAGTGTGCTTTCTCTCCACTTCCGATAAATCCACAAAATGGTTATAGAGTCATTCCTTCTTTTTTTCTTCTATACTGAGAAATTGTGTCAGTGACAAATGCTCAATGAAGGTAATTTCTGACTACTCCCATATCTTGGGTTAGTCATGCACTGCTGATTTTATTCTGTGACATTTTAGGAGCGCCAGAGAGCGATTTCTGATTGTTGATAACATACACATATATACTCATACACATTGACTGAATTGAAATTAGTGTCTAGAAAGCTACCATAACTTGACATCACATATTTTCTAGCCAGTAATAACATTTGTTTTCTTCTTGTTAAACGTCTTTTCACTAATGTGAAAAGTAAGTGCTGCAGGAAATCTTTAAAGACTTTTCAAAGTCCTCTTCAGTCAGCCATTGGGTCAAAATATATCCCAGTTGAGATATTTCAAAATAATAGGAGACTGGATATATTCACATGGAGGAAATGCAACATAGGCTGTAACAAATAAATAACATAATCATAATCAGAATGGTGAACATACAAGGACACATGACTATTAGTTCATTTCCTTTTTGTACATGTTTGTATGAAAAAGCATGGAAAACTATAAACTTTTATGAAGAAGGCATCTTTTATGATACGGAGGGGAGAAAACATAATTGGAATTTCATCTAGTGGTTCATTCTCATCAATGGACAGAAGCTTCCCATAATGTGAAAGAATCATTCTTGTGAATGGAAATGCCTTGAACAAAAGCCTAATGGAGAATGCATCAAATCCTTCCATTGTGCTAAGTTGACAATGTAAATTAAGCTAAGAAACTATTCCATTCTGAAGCAATAACTCCAGAATGTGTTACAAGGGTAAGCAAACTGAAGGGCTAGATTTGTAAATATGTAAAAATGCAAATATGGCTTGATGGGCAGATAGCCACATCACAACCACTCAACTATGCTGTCGTTGCATAGCCATAGACCACAGGTAAACAAAATGAGCATTTATGAGACACAAAAGGCCATCATTTACGGATATTGAAATTCAAATTTCTACAATTCTCAAATGTCATGAAATAGTCTTTAAGTTTTTTCCTCTTTCTCTTTTTCTTTCTCTTTCTCTCCTCCTTTTCTACATAACACTTCTTGGCTGTAGTTTCCTGAAATTATTCACTAAATTTTGTGTGAGCACGTGTGTGTGTGCGTGCGTGTGTGTGTATGTGTGTGTGTGTGTGTGTGTGTGTGTGTGTGCGCGCGCGTGTCTATGCATGTGTGTACATTTGCATGTGTGGATGCATGCTCCTAGGGCTTGAACTCTGGGCCTAGGTGCTGTCCTGAGCTTTTATGCCCAAGGTTAATGATCTGCCACTTGAGACACATAGGCTTATTAACTGCTGGGGCTGGCCTTAAACCAAAATCATTAGATCTCAGCCTCTAGAGTAGGTAGGATTGCAGTCTGAAGCCCCCCTGGAATGTTCAGCAGATTTGATTTGGAAGGCAAACTCTTTGTCAGCCCCTAGTTATGGTATATGCAGTACATAGAAGCCTATTGATGAACTTATTATTGTTAGGAAACTATGACTCAATTTGAGTCCATTGTAGAATGAAGAGAAGTATGCCCACAGACAATGGCATCTTTTGTAAGTAGAAATGAAGGATGAAATCAGAATCCTGACATTGTAGCCAAAGCCTGAACCTAGCTACTCTATTTTCAGATAAGGACATGAATTGAAAAAATGTCTTACAAATGTGAATGTTCATGGAGCTCATTGGGGTATTGAAAATATTCCTTAGACTTCAAAAGAAAGAAACTGCATGTAGGGAAAAAAAAAAGAACTTGAATATCAGGAGGTCTTTAGTCTTGGCTCTATGAATAATCTGTGAGATGCAAGCCTTGAAATAAACTCAACATCTCCTTTTGCCTCATCTCCTTTTTGCATCAAAAAATAGACATCCTGAGCTGGGCAGGCTGGCTGATGCCATTAATCCTAGCTACTCAGGAGGCTGAGATCTGAGGATCAAGGTTCAAAGCCAGCCTGAGCAGAAAAGGACCCAAGACTCATATCTTCAATTAACTTTAAGGGTCAAGGGTAGGGTGGTAGCTTTGAGTTGAAGAGCCTTAGGGACAGCACCCAGGACGACTGAGTTCAAGCCCCATGACCAACAAAGAAACAAACACAAAGTAATTATGAACTTCAAAGGAATTCTTTTTTTTTTCATTGTCAGGGTGATGTATAGAGGGGTTACAGTTATATTCATAAGGTAATGAGTACATTAATTCTACCCATATTTTTCCACTTTCCTTCCACAGATGTATGAAGTCCAACATTTCTTTCAAGTGTCTATTTTTAGAAGGAATATACTGTTTATTTTATAAATGCATATTTATAAATCAACCTTCTTCATAGTTCTGTAATCTATGTCATTTCTGATCTGTATTTCTTGACTTGGAAAACTAGTAAGATATGGGCATATTATAACCCTTCTAATAATACTAATATAAATATACATATTAGCACCAATTTGACCGTTCAAGGAATTCTCTCTCTCTCTCTCTCATTTCTCTCTCTCTCTCTTTGTCTCTCTCCCTTTCTCTCTCCCTTATTACTAGCATGGGCATTGAACATAAGTCTCTTGAGCCATACCCCTTTAATTTTGCATCTCAAAAATGTTTCTTAGGCTGGCCTTGAACTCATAATTTTCTCTATTTTCCCAGGAGTCAGGAGTTAGGATTGAAGGCATACACTGCCATAACCTGCCAAGAAGTATGTCTTAATTTCTATACAGATTATGTCATATCCCAATTATTCAACAATGATCTATGCATTCTTAAATCATTTTGAATGCTGATGACAATCATAAAATGCACAGTTATTCTTGAGCTTAGACAATTAAAATGTGTGCTTATGTCTGTTACCAAATTAAAGGAGATTATCTTGTCTGATGAAACTATGACATTTCCGCTTCATATTCTTTATTATACAATGAGTAATACATTTAAAAGGGAAATTATCATGGATCTTTCCAGGGATGTTACTGATTATATACCTTATAGTCTCAATCGCACAGACTGAATAAAATAAAGTTTGTTCTAGACCTTCACAGATTTAGGCTGGATTATAATGGTATGATACTTAGATTATTTGAATTAGAACACTTTTCTATATGTACAGATAATTTTGGGGTTGGGATTTCCTTCAAAATCTTTTGGTCAGTGTTTCAGCATTTCTGTGTCAGCTAGCTTCTTTATTCTACAATTAGGATAGAGTTCAGTGAAGGTCACAGTTTTATTTTCTTTTGTAGCATTTTTTTTCAGTCTATATATATTCCTATGTAATTTTCTTGATTTGATAAACTAAGATTCAAGAAAAAAAAGAAACCAATGAAGTCTGAAAATAAAGCATTGGTCAGATGGGTCTTAAGAAAATGCATCTCTTCCTCTATGGTTACTTCCTGACTATGGTTATTATAAATCAATATTTCAGAAGTACAGAAAGTAAAAGTTGTTAGAATATTAAAGATATTAGACATAAAAATGTTTTGAAGAAGTTTATTGTAAATGTAAATGTTGTCAAATATGTAAGAGTTGGGAAAAATAGGGGAAAAGTATCCTATCATGTTTTTCAGAATAAAGACATTCAAATTAAGAAAATCAGTTAAGATAGAAAAACAGCAGGCTTCATAGCTTCAAGGCAAGAGATAATCAAAAAATTCAAGAAGAGAGAGCAAGGAAAGTGATGGCATTGTCCATAAACAAGTGTATTCTTTAGCAGACTTATGTAACATTAGCCTCTTCACAGTTAACCTTTATGATAGCAGTAATAAATAAATAAATAAATATTTCAAGAAGAGACGGAAAGTTCTCTTAGGTTGCAGCAAAGTGTAAAATATGAAGTTTGTCAGTGTTAGCAGAAAATAATACATGGAGAATACATAAAGGATAAAATGATAAGAGAAATGGAATACAAACTTTCACTGCAGAAAGATGAAAACATTTTTCCTTAGTTAATAGAGCTCAGAGATAAAGGCAAAGAGCATAAGCTATATTGAGCACATATTTTTGGTAAATACCCACAAGATGGAAACAGTACAAATTTTCAAATATTACCACTTAAAGTTTATACTCTGTTTTTCCCCGAAGGTAAGTCAAAACATTTGGGAGTGGGAAGAAAATATTTCAAGTATCAAAATAGAACCTGAAATTATTTGTTTACCTGACTTTGTATATACATTTATTTGTTTATTTGAAATAGGGAAGGAAACGGGGAAAACAAGATGATTGGGAGGGATGAGGGAAGGGCAAGGGGGATCATGAGAAGGGGTATCAATGTTTGAGAAGTATGGCAATCATACCAGATAAATGTAAATGTAACTCCTCTATATATTCCCCTGACATTAAAATAAAATAAAATAAAATATTTTTTTCTAAAAAAGTTATGTGAGGCCGGGAGTTTGGCCTAGTGGTAGAGTGTTTGCCTAGCATGCACAAAGACCCGGGTTTGATTCCTTGGTACCACATACATAGCAAAAAGCCAGAAATGGTGCTAAGGCTCAAGTGGTAGAGCTCTAGCCTTGAGAAAGTCCAAGGACAGTGCTCAAGCCCTGAGCTCAAGCCCAGGACTGGCAAAAAAAAAAAAAAAAAGTTATGTCATGCTGAGATCTGGTGGCTGGTTCCTGAAAAACTAGCTAGTCCAATAAACTACTCAAAAAATCCAGAAATGGAGCTATGTTTCATGTGGTAGAGCACTAGCATTGAGGAGGGAAAAAATAGCTCAGGGACAGCACCTGCATATTGACACTGAGTTCAAGTACCAGTAGGATAAATGATACTGGTATTATGAAATATTATGTGAAAGATATCTGTGCACAGAAGATATAATAGACCATCATTAGCAAAATGATTCAGAACTTTCATAATGATAATTTTTGGTCAAAAGCTTTATGACAGCAAAATTAAAACAGTTACATTAAGTTATTCTGTTAAATTACTGAAACTCACATTATATAGAGAGCATATATTCTATGTTAGGATACTGGAAAGAGATGTACCTCTGACTAGATAATACATTGTCTTTACTGAAATGAAGAGAGAAAAGTCAACAAAAGTAAATATCCTGAATTTCCAAGGAAACATTTTGCAACAATGCCTCTTACTCCACCCAACTCTGACGTTTATATTGTTGAGCAACTGGATTTTATTTTATTGCATTATCTGAATTACATTTGAAGTGAATCTTGGTGAAGAATATATTTTCATCAAGTAAAACATTCAAATGGAAAGAAGTCCAGTGAACAAAGTAATTATAAACACATGTTGTTTAGATCATAGCAATATTTATGTTATTGGATCCATTTTAGGAACAAGAAACTATTCAAACAGCCACTCATCAAAATCTTCATCATTCTATTTTTAGGAATAGGTAAAAAGAAAGTACTTAGTTGATTTGCTCTACTCATTTGTAACGTGTGTGTAAAATGTCTTCTAGGGAAATAAATAAATCACCTTCACAACTACCATCAAAATGTGAATGGACAGCCAGATCAACATTTATAGAGCTTAAACATTCAGAAAGTAAAGTTAGGTTTGAATTACGCATTGGTTTCCAGGGAACAGAAGTTTTCTTAGTAAAGGAGATAGCCATGTAATCTTTGGGGATCAGGAGAAGGTAAGACGTTTTTCTCCTTTCATCTCTCTAGAGTGTGAATTAGCATTATCATTTGGGTAATATATTTGCCAATTAGTTGTTAACACAAAATTCTGTTTGCAGAACGCAAATCTCTAATCGCTCTTGAGGAGTGAAATGTAGACTAGTGCTGGTTTGTTTTTGTTTCTTTAATTGTTTTCCTACTGAGATGGTGCTTTGCAGTTTCCAAGAAGATATGATGGGGGAGCTGGAATTGCCAGGTTTAGAAAGAAAACGAATTCAAAAGTCATATCAGAAAACATCCTAGTACTCACTATGTATGGGTTACCAACACATTATCTGCTCTGAAAATAAAGAAAATACAATGATAATGGTTTTGCAATGAGATCAATATCTTGAAGAAATCAATACTGTTATCTTCTGTTTATTACCTAATAGTAATACAATGATGGAGACCAACGATATAATGAAGCCTTCCAGAGAATTACTGGAGAGAGAATATACCCATGTGGAAGAAATAGACTAAATAACAGGCTTTGCATGTGTCTAATGCATTTTTTTTAAGTTTCTAGCACAAATGGAGAAACAAAAAGAAAAACAACTTTCAAGTGGAATGTATACCATCCTTTCCGGCTTTATAACAAATAAATTTATGATAGAAGTTAAAGAGGCTATGGAAGGACATGATCACCTCAATTCTAGAACAAAGATCTGTGGTGGCTAGATAAGAAACTCTCCTTTTTTTACCTGGGAATAGAGGCATCAGTATACTCACTAACTGTCTTGAGGAACTATTTTGTAGGGAAAAAAAAAACCCACAACAGACCAGATTAGAGGGAACAGTCAAGACATGAGACTAATCACTACTCCAGCATAGGACTTAATCCCCATGTAGGTACTGTTATCAAACTTTCAGAGTGAAAGCTTCCGAGGTGCCACATACAAGCCTATTGTTTTCAGGCCATACATTGGCAACACTAGTTTGAGTGTCACCTCTAGTGTAGAGAAGAACGACCTGATTTTTTTTCCTGTTTTTGTTGTTGTTGTTTTATTTTTTGTTTGTTTGTTTTCAACTTCCAGTGCTTGCTCACCTGAAAAACAACTGGTATTTTCTTCATATATTGTACTGTTCAGCAAGCTTCATGAATTCACATACATTCTTGTCTGTCTTAATTTAGGGATGAATAAAATGCAAATACACCTGATTTAGTTGCATTAGTAATATTGATTTATTTCTTCTTTTCACCAATTTCCATTATCCTCTTTCAATATTTTTAAAATGTATGATTATATTTAAATACTTACATTAATTTAAAGTAGTACTTGATCTTTTCTGAGAAAAGGTAAGATTACATTGGTAAAGTTGCCAATGTTTTACTGACTCTTGGAAGAAATTGGTTCCTATTAGGTGGTAGTGTTATCTATGATTTTTATTATCTTATACCAAGGATGTTCATTTCATTTAGAATCACAAAAAAGACATGATATATCTTTTTTTCCGGCAAAGCTTGGGGCATTACTCAGATTTTTGAAGTAATGAAATAAGTACAGTGTTTATCTTTTTATCCTTCTATAGCACTTATAAACATGAAAGTAACTATGTCAACTTAACTACAATAATAGTGCTCAATGGATTAAACTCAATTTAATTATTCATCCTTTGCAGTACACAATAAATTTCACTGAACTCAAATGTTGTTCATATTGCTGTAAGATGACAAAAATAAGCATATTCCCATGGATTTTAACACTGTTTCACTCAAAGAAATCTTTTCTGGGAAGGCAAGTCTTAGGTTAATATCATTCTTGGCTCATTTTATTTTCTTAGGTAAATGTCAAAGATGAGCCACAGCCTTAAGCTCATAGCTCTACTACTGCGCAAACTCAGCTTCATTGAGGTTCCGCGCTGGTTGTCTTCCAGATGTTCAATGTGCTCTCCCTACCGAAGGGTGTGACAAAACCCCAGAGAGTAAAATGATGGCAGTCTGTCAACCAGTCATCATTATATATTTTTTTTCATTTTCCATTATTTTCCACCTTATGTCACTGTTTTTAGTGTGCAAATTGCTCATTGTTTATTTCTGCACATTTCTTCCATGAGTGTTTTCATTTTTAATGACATTCAACTGCTGAGGAGATTCTTCTGAGCAAAGCTACACTTTTCTTCCTGGAGGATGAAGACAACAAGGGCACATCCATTAGGCAGAGAGATCCAGAGATGCTGAGCATTCTGTGACCAGCAGCAGGAAATGTGATGGATGCCCTGATTTACATTTTAATCCCATCAGATTGTTGCTGAAAATTATGATAGAGTAGTTATTTATCCTCTAAAACTCTCACAATTTAATTAGAAAAGATTGAATTTCAATCATCCTGCAAGCAACCAAAATTTGGTTTTAGTATTTGAAAATATAAAAGGTGAAGTGGTTACTCCTTTTTTTTGTTCACTTCTTGTGCAGGTCTCCTTTATGCATATTAAATGCCATAAATCAGTAAACATTTAAAACTAAAATTAAATGGCATATAAATTAATAATTAGAGGGGACAACAAAACATGACCATATCAAAGCTCTTGGTCTCATAGATTATATATCTTGTCTCATAAATAACATGAATAAATTCTTTATAATAAAATTATGACAATGGATATATATAAGGTAGAAATAACTGTGGAAAATAGGGGACGTAATTTACATGTCACTAGAGGAGATATTGTATCTATAAAAATAGCTAAGAAAGGCATGGCACACATCATTCCAAGCTCGTCTTCTTGCATGGCCTCTGCTGAGAAATCAGTGGTTATTTTGGTTGGTTTTCTTGTGTAGGTGATTGTTCTCTTCTACGTGGCCACTTTAATGGTCTTTTCGTTCCTTGATCTCTAAATGATCCTGTATGGATTATAATGTGATGGTGGGATGTCCTTTTCTTTTTAGGTCTGTTTGGGGTACTAAAAGCTTCTTAAATCTGGATGGGCTTGCCCTTCTGGATATTTGGGAAGTTCTCTGAGATGATTCCCTGAAGTATATTTCTAATTCTATTAACCTCCTTCTCCAGGCTCTCTTCAATACCAATTAGCCATAAATTAGGCTTCCTAATTCTATCTTAGAGCTCCTGAAGAGATCAGTCATATTTCTTGGACTTGGTTTGAATCATTTTCTGGTCTTTCTCTATAAATTCTAGGCTATCTTCAACTAAGAAAGCTATTTCCATATATATATATATATATATATATATATATATATATATATATATGTTCTATGGACCAAGGAAAATGTGATATAAAGTAACAAAGAAAATAAATATTCGTTTGATAGGATAAGATACAGCTAATTTATTTTTTCTTTTTTATCGTAATTAATAGAAGGGTTACATTATAGTCGCCAGATAGAAGGTGCATTACTTAACAATCATTGCTACCCCTTCTCATGTTTTTATCCCCATTTCCTTCCCCCACCCCCTCTGCTCATCTCGTTTTCCCCCCCTTCCCTATCCTATTTCAAATAAACAAATAAACACATGCACAATATATCAGATAATAGGGAAAGATACTGTAAAAAATATGAGATAACCAAGGGACAACAAAGGAGATGAGAAATAACATAGTACATTAAGAACAATAGTCACACCTTATATGGCTCTTGTTTCTATATCTTGCTGGTCCTTTCATTTAAGGATACAGCTTGTTTAGTTTAACAATAGGAGATTAGGATTCAAATTTAGTGACAGATATATTGTGAAACACTTAAAATGTGGAACTAACTTTTTTGAAATGAATCTAATAGGAGTTTAATCACCACCATCCCATCCCCCACTTCCTGGTAACTCCACCATTTACCTTGTTTATGAATGAGCACCATAAAGGATTGAACTTTAATCTCATTTTATTCATTCTCTAAATATAAAATGAATAGAATATAACATTTGTGGCATAACCCTTGGATAGAAACTTCTTATTCAATTAAAACATGAGAAGGGATATCAGTGTGTGAGAGGTAATGCACCTACTCTCTGGTGAATATAAATGTAACCCCTTTATACAATACAGTAAAAAAAAAAAACCTCTTGTTCTGTTCAGTTATGTTTTGGTGCATCTCTGAACCTTTCATTCCCCCACTGATAAAGTAATGAATGACTAGAACAGTACCAATAGAATTCATGACATGAGAAAGTTTTATTCTTTATCACAGTTAGTATGGTGCAGAGAGAGTCCATCAGAAAGTACAAGATGAAGCTGACTTCATATATTCAGGACCTAGGGAAAGGTTGAAGATTGTGTAAAAAGATGATTTTTTTTATTATTTCATAAAATTCCAGATGAAATTTAGGCATCCAACTTCCTGTTACTGAATCATCAAACATGATGAGAAATTTTCAAAACACTATTCGTTAGTAGACTTTTCAGAAATAAGCAAAGAATTAGATTAAATAATTGATATTTTTGTATGTGTCAGAGACCCTAGTACTCTTACTCCTTAGTAATAGAGTTAAGGTAACTTTCTAATTTAGCCTCCATGTGTACATCAGAAAACCAATTGTTCTTTTTCCTCCTGATTTCTAATTACTATGAGCCAATTCAAACCCAGATTTATCAAACCCGAAGACCATAGCCTAACACTTAAATTAATGCATTTGAATCTTCTTATTCATTCCTATACTAGGTAGGGACCAAAAGAGGTTATCAATGAGGCTACTTAGTCTGTATTTATGTCTATACAAGTACACAGCTACCGGTAATCAAATAAGCAAATCTAAACTTAATTCCCACTAATTTCCAAAATATAGAGATGAGATGGATTGTAAGTGATATGACATTGGGCTTTTCTTGAGGAAATGAAAGATAATTTTCTTCAAATCAATCAAATATGTTACATGAAAACAAGCTTCTATTTTCCTTTTAATGTGAAAACTGAAAAGATTTATATATTCTCAAGCATTTGATGAAATCAGTCATTTCTGTTTGATTAGCACTCAACTTTAAATGTATTCCTGCAATTAAGTGAAAAATTTTACTAATGAATGACGTTTCTTTTAAGAGAAAAGTTTCCAATTTTATTGTACCTAAAGTGCTACATACAGCCAAGTGCAGAATCTCATCAAATTTTTTTATCTTAGCAAACCTGAAATTCCCATATAAATCCAACAAAACATAAATATACAAATTTTATGTGTCTATTTATTTTCATTTGATAAAAGAACTATTTTCACATATAAAACTAATTTATACATATATGTAATCTTATTCTTGTAGATGTCTCCTAGGAATTGGTTGAAAGTTGAAACTTGTCTTTTCTCTTTTAGGCCTTTAAGGCTCTACTAACATCAGAGCTATTCTGCTGTTACTACAGAGGGAAATGGCAATTTGAAGGTAAATGTAAATTGAGTATGCCAAGAAATTCTTCTGCTTACTCATACACAACAGACAAGACTGGAGGGGCACCGTAGTGTTAAAAATTGGAAAAATAAATTAAAACCTGTGATATTATGAGCTGAGATCACATAAATAAGGACATTAAACACCCCAAAAAGCAAAATGAGACATATTTAGTGAGTTCATTCCTTTAGGTCCTTTTGTTTTCTTATTTGTTTTATTTCAATTTCTGAAATCCCCCATTGTCTACCAAGACAAAGTGACATAAACAAGATAAGTGTGTATTTTTCAAGAAAGCAGAATTTCTCTTTAAAAGACACTAAAATAGGAACAGCACAGAGAATCAATAGGTTTCAGCCCATGAGATGGAGACCAGACTTTTGATTTGGAACCACTCATAGATCTCCAGTGAGAGATGTTTCCTTTATCCCCCAAGATACCCTTATCCATGAAAATCAGGTTAAGTTAATTCCATTTCATGATCATCCCTGGAAAGGACACAATGTGTTCCTCTCATTGTTGGACTCCTCACATTCACTCGCATGCATTAACCTTCATGGTATTTGTCGAGTTATTCGACTCTTTGTATAGCATGAATAATTTCATTAAACATTAAGAATTTACCCACACTGTATCTTTGTGTATTTTTAAATATTTACAATTTGTAATACTGAATAAATATGTAATAGATGGGTCAGGGTTTCTAGAATTTAATATGGCTTAAACCTGTCATGTTTTATAACCTTTTGGGGCTTATATAATATTCAGCTCCTTAATTCAGCGTCAGAGCCGTTATCATATGTTGATGGGAAAATAACAGCCATGTTGGGGCTCTCCAGCCACTAATAATTCCTATTTTGATTTGATTAGCATATAAATGTTCCTTGATTTATGCAGTGTCAGGGGAAAATGTATTAAAAATACTCCTCAGGGTTCTCTCTTTCTTTCATTTTAATCAGGCAAGAGGAAAGAATCTTGTCATGCATGAAGTCTAACTTGCCTTTGCTTCAAATCCTTGACTGGCAGAAGGTTTCACAGACACACAAAAATTGGCAAAAGATGACATCATATAAGTCTTTTTTCACAGTTTATGAGCAAGGATTATTGATGAAATATATCTTTCCTTGTTTGTCTATATTTGTTTGTCTATTCTGTATGTTATGTTAACTATGTAGTTACTCCTAGAGTAATCTCAGTAGAGCTGGGCCTGATCAGGAACCAAATGACACCTATGTTTTTAGAGTAATCCTTAATAATGATAGCCTAGTAAACTTGTATTCTAAAATGAATTTCTAGAACACTAAAATCAAATGTACCTATTTTGTTTGTAGTGGTAAGACTATTTTATCTGTCTTTTGTGATATCATAAAAAACATTATTACATATGTAAAATTTTCAGTATTTATTGATCTGCAAAATATAAACAAACTTGGAAAGGAAAAATTAATGCTAATAAAGTTTCTGGATTGGCATTATGTCCCATGAAATTTTAAAATACCTTATGTAGGTAATATGCCCAGAGTTTAAGTGAGTACTATGTTTCTCAGCCCTGACTGCTGAAACAGAACTTATAAGACAGGAATGCACCCAATAATTATAAAGCATGTATCATACTGAAATGTCAGATTATATCTACCTCGGGTAGATGAGTCATCTCTCAGAAATTATGGTAGATTACAGAAAACCTGGTTTACACTAAAGTAAAGAGCAGAAAAGCATCAAGGAGAGAAATCAAATCTAAAGCTTAGAAAAATAAATTTAGTGAAATAAAGCAGCAATTATATTTAGAAAAAACCCCAGAAATTACTATCACACTTATGCAGTTATGTTTATATTAATCTTCCTGTTTAATTTTGTATTTTTGTGTGTCTTTATATTTTTGTGTGTCTATATGATTACTGATGATAATCATATTCTCATTTCGTTTATGGTTTCCTTTTTTTGGTAGTACTGGGAACTGATTCAGAAGTTCATCCATGCTACATAACAATTTTGTCTTTCGGCCAAACTCCACTCCCCAAGTCACATTATTTCTTTATGTATTTCTAAGGTCTTATTTTGAAGACTGAGGAATTTATATTCCCAAACCTTTCTCATTTGTAAATTTTAGTTTTTTTGTTTATACTGTTCTACATTCAAAAAATAATCACTATTTGCTTTCATGCAAAATTTCCTTGTGTGTACTTCTTTTTTTGGTATTTAGAACAATTCTTTAAAAAGTTTAGTTCTGTGTCGAGAGTTTGGCCTACTGGTAGAGTGCTTGCCTAGCATGCACGAAGACTCGGGTTTGATTCCTCAGTACCACATACATAGAAAAAAGCCAGAAGTGGTGCTGTGGCTTAAGTGGTAGAGCTCTAGCCTTGAGAAAGTACAAGGACAGTGCTCAGCCCTGATCTCAGGCCCAGGACTGGGGGAAAAAAATAAAAAGTTTAGTTCTTTCTCATGAAAGACTCCTGTATACAAGTTTAACTGATTTGGGAATGGGAATTTGGAAATCACAGAAATGGTGAGACAAAGGACAAAGAATGAACCAGTACAACAGTGATTATCACAAGATGTTATGTTGGTCATAAATTTTATAATGTTGGGAAAGGGAGCTCAGAGGGGGTGGAGGGAAAGCAACAGAAAATGAGGGAAGGGATAACAATGTGTAAAAGAATTATATTCATTCCCTTTCTAATGTAACTGTAACTCCTCTGTAGACCAACTTTACAATAAAATTAAAAAAGAAAGACTCACAATATACTTCCACATAATTCTTTAAAAATATCACTTTAAAATATTATACTTTTAAATAATAGAATTTTCTGAAAATTGCTTATATGAATTTGGGTGTGATTCCAATTTTTTATTTGTAAATTTAAACCCTGCACAGTTTGCCAGTTGCCTTTGTTAGTTGAGGTTTAGATTTAAACTTTATCTTAGACTTTGATGTTCTAGAATATGTCATAATTGCTTTGTCCAGAGGTTCCTGTCTGTTACATTTAGATTTATTTTCCTGTCACATTAGTCTCATTTTTACACTTACGTTTTCAACTTTACTCCACTGCTCACTGTGCATAATTACAGCTATACTCATAGGAATCCTATGGTTTCTTTGCCTTTCTTGAAGACAAAATTGTCAACTAGTATATGAAGAACTTGCAAGTTAAGTAACCAGGATATACCACCAAATTGTATACCTGATAAACATCTTGCAAATATTAACTACATGGAATTATGATGATGCTTATAATATACTTTAATAAACAAAAGGACACTGGATTGAATTTGTAAACTGACTGAAATAAAATAGGACTGAATTAAGCTCTGTGCAGCATAAAGACCTATATTCATCAGATACAGTTTACAAGATTCCATCATACAAAGACCAGAAAATGCAAAAGACATGTTCATACGAAAATTCAGAAAATAAGCAAGCCAATATAGATTTATCAGTATAATAACAACTGTGCAAATACTATTCTTTTTCTAAAAGCACAGGGTGGGCC
The DNA here is from genome assembly GCF_031878675.1 of Megascapheus bottae. Classification (NCBI taxonomy): domain Eukaryota; kingdom Metazoa; phylum Chordata; class Mammalia; order Rodentia; family Geomyidae; genus Megascapheus; species Megascapheus bottae. Next base: position 23,447,934 of record NC_143527.1, read on the forward strand.
TGTTTTAGTCATCTATACGAGGAAGTGGAGATTATGAACACACTGACCCGTTGGTCTAAATACGTGAGATAAAATTCTGATAGTGTTGGCATTCAGGCTCTCTAAACCTAAAGGATGGTTGATTTCGAATACAAACAGTTTTAACAAAATTTTACAACACCTGATATGGGCCTAAGATACGCAATCCTAGCGTTGTTTTCATGTGATAAGATTCAGTAAATGGTTTTAGAAAATGTTGATATTAAATAATGAGCAATGGAAGCACTACAATAAAAACTTCCTCAACTTTTTCCTAGTCTGCTTTTAGACTCAGGAGAAGTTTGGTTAGATATTCAATGTATGTTTGTTGAACTAAAACTAGGGAACTTGAGGGAGATGGCTAGGGTTAGGAGACAATGGGTGGAAATATATGAGAAGTGTGACATTGATCAACATTCATAGTACTAACAAACCAATATGTTAATGAACTCCCTTACACCAGTACTTAAAAATAATGTCAAAAAAAGTAAACATAAAATTGAATGGCAGCACATTCTCAAAGTTAGCTCAGATCACTTGATCTGCTAACACACTGTATGGTAAGAGAGTTTCCTTTGTGCATGTGTGTGTGTGTGTGTGTGTGTGTGTGTGTGTGAGTGATGTGTGTGTATGTGTGACATGCTTGTACACTCACCTGTGCTTCTGTACTATGATTTGAATTCAAGAGTTAGATGCTGTCCCTGAACAGTTTTGGTAAAGACTAATATTACCACTTGAGCCACATCTAACATTTCTGGGTTTGTTTGTTTGTTTGGTGTGTGTGTGTGTGTGTGTGTGTGTGTGTGTGTGTGTGTGTGTGTGTGTGTGTGTGTGTAGTAGTTATATGCAGATGCATCTTTTAGAAGTTCTTGCCTGGACTGGCTTTAAAACATGATCCTCAGACTTCAGACTCCTGCATGGCTAGAATTACAAGTGTGACACACTGTTTCCCTGCTATGGATATTTTTGAAGGATTGTTGAATTAGTTACTCAAAGAGCAGTCAAATGATATTAACAGCACATTGAAAGGGAAAACTAAGAGATAATCTTATACCCAAGAAAGGAATATAAATCAACAAACATCCAACTGTTTAAAATGAGAAAAAGCAAGTATCACAAGTGTCAAATACAGAAAACAGTAAAAGGTCAAATATAAATAAAGAATACATAATTAAACAAAGCAACCAGCTTGGAACCTTAAACTTTAAAGATGATATTGATATTAAAGAGAAAATCAACACATGAGGATAGGGGTAAAGAATACATCAAACATTATTGAATGTCATTAATGTTACAGGATTGGCAAAATAAAGGTAGAGAACCAATTAAGAGATTTTGTTTGAGTAGGAAATGTTCCCTCAAGCTCATGTGTTGAACATATCCACTGATGGTGATCTTTTGAGATGTGCAGCCAATTTTTGGAAGAGGCTATTTGGAACAGGTAGATATCAATGCAGCAAGGGGGAAAACTCTGAATGTTATACTTGGTCCCTCTTCCTTCTGCTTCTTATTCACATTCTGCTCCCTAACTGCCATGAGGTGAAGAAGTTTCTCTTCTGCATGCTTCTTTAGTCAATCCATGGGGCCAGGCAATTGTGGCATAAACTCTCTGAGATCCGCAGCAAAAAAGTCTTTCTTTCTTTCCCTTTCTCCTTTAAGATATTTATGTCATATGTTTTGTCACCCACATTAAAAAATCACTAGAATATTAAGTAACTGTAGTCAAATCAAAGTAAACTTTCAAAATATAACAAATAGAAATAGAGGTAGAAAGTATTGTCTAAAAATAAAGATACAGACCCAGAGTTTGGCCTCATAGTAGAGTGCTTGCCTAGCATTCATGAAGAGCCAGGTTCAATTCCTTGGTACCACATATAGAAAAAGCTGGAAGTGATGCAGAGACTTGAGTGGTAGAGCTCTAGCCTTGAGAAAGGCCACGGACAGTGCTCAAGCCCTGAGTTCAAGCTCCCAGACTGGAAAAAATTAAAGATACCTTTAAACGCCAATCTTTATCAAATCCATGTGTTTAAAGAAATAAAGAAGTGGAATAGTAATTGAAAAATAACTGTATATGAATTTGTTATCTTGTATATTGTATATACATTTATTTGTTTATTATTTATTTATTTGAAGTAGGAATTGGAAGGGGAAAACAAGATGATTGGGAGGGCATCGGAGGAAATGGGGACAAAAACAAGAGAAGGGGTATCATTGTGTGAGAAGTAAAGTACCTACTATCTGGCGAATGTAACTGTAATCCCTCTATATATTACCCAGACAATAAGAAATAAAATAAAATTTTAAAAATAATAATAAATAAAAAATTAAAAAGAATTGTACTCATTACCTTATGTATGTAACTCTAACCCTTATGTTTATTATGTTGACAATAAATTAAATATAAAAAATTTAAATGCAAAAAAAGAAATTAGAACCAAAAATAAATTAACTTGTTGATATGTTGGATATTTACACAGGTTTAGACAAACTAATTAAATTGATTAAATGTCTAGAAACAAATATACTCCATATTAACAGGTGTTTTTTTTTTTAACAAAGATGTCACTAAAGAAGCTGTGATCTTTAAAATAAATAATGCTGAGTAAATCACATATGTAGAGAGAGGGAGAACATAAAAGTTTGACCTCTACTTGACATAGTAAACCAATTCTGGATGTATTTGTAGTTCTAAAACTGAGAGGTAAATCAATACTTCTTCTAGTAGCTAATCCAGGATACAGTTTTGATATCGACATAGATAAAAATTTTCTGAGCAGTACCCATTAGGCATAAACATATGGGAGAAATATAAATTAAACTATACTGAAGCTAGGGAATTCTCTATATTAAGAAAAATGAAAAGGAAACAAAGTATTTTCATTCTGTTTTCAGTATACATAAACAACAAAGAGACTTATTCAGAATATATTTTTAAACCTACTGTGAATCAATGAGATAAAAATAGGCAGTAATGGAAAAAGCATCATTCCCATATTCACAGGAAAGAAACTGTAATATAAGATGAACAGAAATTGTGGGTAAAATTAGGACATATGATGTTGACTGGTGTAAATACCAATAAGTTTATTTCCTTAGCAATTTTTTTTGCCAGTCCTGGGCTTGAGCTCAGGGCTTGAGCACTGTCCTTGGACTTTCTCAAGGCTAGTACTCTACCACTTGAGCCTCAGCACCACTTGTGGTTTTTTGCTATGTATGTGGGGTACCGAGGAATCGAACCAGGGTCTTCGTACATGCTAGGCAAACACTCTACCACTAGGCCAAACTCCCGGCCCCTTCCTTAGCAATTTTAAAGGAATTTACTGGGGGGCCAGGCATAGCCTGATGTTGGCACACGGAGCTCTAGAGAGGACCCAGTAAGAATGCACTCCTCAAAGCCACAGGTAAGAGCCGAAATGTCCTAAAAAAGTTATTCAGTGATTTTCTCTGTAGACAGAAGGGTAGCATGGCAGTGATCAAATGGGTCTCGCTTCACTACTCGTTTACTGTCCATAAGCATTAAGAAATAGGTGAAAGTGCAACAACAATAAAACTGTATGTGCCAGGAGTCCATTGCTCATGTTCATAATCCTAGCATCTGAAATCTGAGAATTATGGTTACAAGGCAGCCCACCCACACAAATCTGTGAGATTGTTGCCTTCAAATAATCAGCAAAAATGCCAGAAGTGGAAATACGATTCAAGTAGTAGAGCACTACTAATGAGTAGAACTCTAAGTAGGAGTTCAAGGCATAGAGTTCAATTCCCAATCCCAGAGGAGGGAGAAGCCATGTATGTACACTGAGAGTATCAGTTTAAACCAGATGCAAGTAGAATTAAAAAACAGAAGTCATTGCTAAAGCTATGTTAACCTGTCCAGATACATCCACTGTATTTTCTCTAAATTAAGAAGAAACTTTCCTCCACAGTGAGATGGCCATCTGAACTCTGACTACACAATGTAGCTGGCTTTTGTTGGGGACAGAAAAAAAAGTGTCTTTCTCTTAGAAGCAAAAGTACATGGCAGGCAAGCACTCTACCACTAGGCCAAACTCCTGGCCCTCAGCTATGTTTTTTTTTAATATTGTATTTGTATTCATAATTGCTCTTCAGAGTAGTTTCTGACCTCTAACATGTTTAGTAATGAAAAGTAAATTTTTTCTTAAATTTTCTTCTTTGCTGGACATGAAATCTTTATATTTTTCTTGACTTTTTAGTGGATATTTTAACTTGTAGAATTATGGATAAATTTAAATTTTTATTTTCTCTTAGTGCTTTAGTGTTCCATTATTCTCTTGCCTACATGGATTCTTTTGAGGGTATGTTAAAATTGTTATTCATTGTTTTTACTGTGTCAGGCAATACTCTTTGTTTCTGTTTCTAAGTCTTTCTTTGTCTTGAGTTGCTACCAATTTGAATAGTACATATTCAGTAGTGAACCAATTAAGCACAACTAGAGCAAAGAAAGAACTATGAATAGTTCTAAAATTGTAAGGTTTTGAGAGGGGGGAGGATGGAGGAGAGAGGGGAGGAGTGAGAAGAGAGGAGGATGGAGAAAAAAATTTTACAAAACAAAGTTTTGCAGACATATATATAGCCAGATGTAGATGAATAATTAAGTAAAAAAGAAGTTCAATAAATATAGGAGGAATGAGAGAAATAGAAAGTCATCATTAGAACACCACAGTAATAATTACTTTAGGCAAGATCTACAGATGAAAGCTAAAATTACTGGGTAAAACTTAAAAGAGGTAGGAAATTTGCATATCCTCATAGAAATTTCCCATTTTATGTATTAATAAATGGCTGAGGTGTTTTTTTTCTTACATATGTTCACAAATTATTTGATACTTTTCCTAGCAGGAGGTGGATCGCAACTTCTCTTCCCTTTATTTTGAGCTTGACACCCTATCTCACATGCGAAGAATATACAGAAATAATATAATAACTCAACAGTGGAGCAATCTAGCAGACCACAATCCAGTGATTAAAATTAACCTCAGAAGTAATAAGCCATTTTGATATTGAGTACTCACTGATATGATCCAGTTTAAAACACTCTTCACTTCAGCATATTTTGCAAAAATCTATAGTTCCTCTCTGATCAAGGGAAAATTCTATGCCATTCCAAACTGAGTTATGCTATGAAACACCTGATAAGTTCTTAGCAAAGTGTCAATTTCATGGCAAATAAGAACCTACGGAGAATCTATCACAGAGTCAGTGAGACTAGAGAGACATGACCATTCCAGGTAATTAATATTCCAAAGAGTAAAAGGACATCATGCAGCCAAGTGGGGAATTACTTTAGCAACTGGATAATTAATCCACCTGCTCCAATTTTTAGCATTTCCTGTTTTGATCAGATTTTACTTGTTTGCTAGTATATACATTTTTACTGATAAAAAGTGTATAGCATGGGCCTGCACTCTGGCCAAGTGTGAGTCAAGTGCTTGCCTAGCATACATGAAGCCCTGGATTCGATTCTTTGGTACGGCAAACATAGAAAAAGCCGGAAGTGGTGTAATGGCTCAAGTGGTAGAGCTCTAGGCTTGAAAAAGCCTAAAGACAGTGCTCAGGCCCTGAATTCAAGCACCATGACTGGACAAAAATTTATATAGCTGTCAATCATATAAATATTACCTGCCTCCATTCATTACTGTGTTGTCCATCCACATGATTGTTTTATGCTCCAGTGATGTATAAGGAAAAAGGAAAACAGTATATATGACTTCTGGTAGCTTCTTAAAAACTGTGCTTTTCAGATTTTTCTTCCCTTCCATCTCCTATGAAGTGTCCTGTCACTTTTGTGTCATTTCTCAATTCTAACCTGCATCAGAGCCCATCCTGAGTCACGAAGCATGAGGCCTCCATAGAGGAAGGGCTGAAAAGAGACCTGGATGTTGTTATTCCTCTGATTCAAAGTTAAACTTAACTGGTGAATATTTCTTTGTTTCAATTAAAAAGTATTTCTCATTATTAAGACTATAAATACTTGAAATGTCTGTTCTACCTCTTAAAAGGGGACAAAACTCGAATACATGAGAATAGGTAAAAATGCATTTTATTAATTAGTCATCAGTCTGCTCCCCAAATACCCTAGAAAACACCTGCCATTGTAATTGTCATAATTTCCATGAGCAGATATGCAGATCATTGAAGCTGAAGTATCAGACTACTGTTATCTAGGCAATATTATAGTATATTTCATTAGGTATGACTTCTCTGATTCTTAAGGTACTCTACTTCTCTGATTCTTAAGGTACTCTACATCTGCATAGAAAATATGAAATTGCAAGACATGTTTTCTGTTAAGAATCTAAGTAGTTGTTTGTGTTGCTGTTCATATATTGATATGGCACCTTTTATTGATTTGTATGCTCTGCTTATCACTATGACATTAATCCTTATTAACACTAATGCAGCTTACCATAAGTCTAATTAAGATTCACCAGGATAAAAATGAGATTGGGACAATTCTTATTTTTCCTTAAACCAGCTTGTCCATTCTCATTTGTTGAACTTTCCCTATTCATTTGTTGAAATTGTTGCTTTTCATTAACGCTGTAAAGTAATGTGTCGTTTTGATAGAATGGTGGCTGAGAAAATCAAATGGCATTTTAAAAATTCATTTACCAAAAAAATGGAGATAAATGAGCATACAAAATGAATCAAATAGTGTTATTACTGTTATTAATAACAATAACTATCTTTCTGAATTTTTCTCCATATATAGGGATCTTAAGTTTCAAATTGTTAGCTGGAAAACACTCTGCTTGGGTACTGGATGGAAACCAATGTAAATTTAAATCTTGGGGGGAAAGAATAGAGAGAGATTTTAATCTGATCATAGGTTACTCAGTTTTAAGATGTCAATTTTTGTAAATGGATATCCTAGACCTTATTTTTGCTCCATTCAAGGCTCCTTCTAATCAGTAGTGTCGCAGTTTCAAACTAATTTTACTCCAGTTAATGTTTTATCAATTATCACCATGACCAAGTGTTGTGTACTCTTCACCATTGTATAAACTACAGGCAGCTACAGAGGTTTGTCTATGCCAGCAGCATTTCAAACTCACGAGCCACATATTGTGCCTCTACATCCTAAATAAGTACATAAAATTTCATTTTTGACAGTAAATACATGAAATTCCAAACTGTGTCTTAAAATACATGTAAATTGATTACAATCATAGGGTATTATTCAAAATGAGGAAAGAAAATTATTTTATAAATTATCTTTTATTTATGTCTGAAGATATTTGTAGGATTAAGCAAATTGCATTCACTGTTTCAAAACTGTATTCACGCTAAAAAAATTGATTAGGTATTGTCAAATTTTACTCTACAAAGCTATCTATTTGACCTCATCACAATTTATAGAAATCCTCATTGCCTGAAAATCTTCCCAATACTTTAGTAAACTTTGTTCATTTTCAGCAGGTTCAATCATATAGAATATCTGATTGTTTTAAAGTGAATTTAACAGTCTTGTTTCTTTGCTCATTTTGGTTCTTTAACTTACTAATTTTTAAATTTTTTTTTTTTTTTGCCAGTCCTGGGCTTGAGCTCAGGGCATGAGCACTGTCCTTGGGCTTTCTCAAGGCTAGAGCTCTACCACTTAAGCCTCAGCACCACTTCCGGCTTTTTTTTCTGTATCTGTGGTTCCGAAGAATTGAACCCGCGTTTTCGTGCATGCTAGGCAAGCACACTACCACTAAGCCAAACTCCCGGCCCAAACTTACTAATTTTTAAGTCATCATATGTATACATGTATATACATATAAAAAGCTATATTAAGAAAATGAATTCCTTTTCTGAAATAAGAATTGCAAATGTTTTACATAGAAAAAAAGCCAGAAGTGGTGCTGTGGATAATGGTAGAGATCTAGCTTTGAGAAAACCCAAGAACAGTGCTCAGGCCCTGAGCCTAAGCCCAGGACAGGCAAAACAAACAAACAAACAAACAAATAAATAAATAAACCAGAGAATAAAATATTAAGTTTAAAAAAGGATTATAAATGTTTATAGTTTATTTGATCTTTATTTGTATTTTTCAGAAAAGTTTGATTCATATGTAGTTGAACATTAATATTTCCTCTTATGCTTTCTGAATGACTATACCAAAGTCCACAAAAATGTAAGAACATATTTGAAAATCTATTATATTCCTGTTATATTATCACTTTTTCTACTGTCACCATTCTAATGTTTCCAATTTTGATCTAATTTTCTAATGTTATTTTTGCATTGACTTAAAATCAAAATTTAATTTACTATTCTATAAGCAGAATAACTTATCTCCAAATAATATATTCAATTAGTTATTTCAAGTTCTATATTTGCCATGTATAAAACAATAGTGTGAAAGTTAGTCTTTAGGAATGCCTACTCTAGGCAGGCCTACTCTCATCTATTTTCACATAACACTTGGTTTTATTTTCAGCATCAGTATTTTCTAAATCTAAGCATGTCTCACAAGCTTATTCCCAATTCCCAAGAGCCAATTGTTAAATAGCCAAGCTTATGAGAACAACTCTTAAACACAGCTAATGTTCGAAATCAAATTACTTGCAGTAGAAGTTATGTACATTTTACTAAAACAGAGTAATATTTTGAATCATCTTTTATTGCTTTACTGCTACTTTTCTTCCTGAGATATTCCATGTCTATGCACCTCTATGATATGTACATGCACATCTTTCAAGTAACTGGTAACACATAATTTATAGCTCTAGATTTACTATTCAATACTTAGTCATAGAAACTGATAAGGACCTCCAGGATATCGAAACAAAAGCCATATAACAAATGTTGTTGTCTTTAATGTACTATGTTGTCTCTCATCTCCTTTGCTGTCCCTTGGTTATCTCATATTGTTATAGTATCTCACTTTGTTATCTGATATATTGAATTTATTTGTATTTGGTTATTTGAAATTTGATAGGGAAGGGGGTAAAACCAAGACGGGTGGGGGGTGTGGGGGGGGAGGGAAATGGGTACCAAGACATGTGAAAGGGTATCAATGTACATGAATTAATGCACCTTCTGTCTGGCAAATATCATGTAACCCTTTTACTAATTACAATAAAAAAATGCAAAAAAAAGAAACTGATAGATGTTCAAAATGAAGCAATGTTTCTCTTCCAGATTAATGTTTAATTATAATAAACACTTAGTAAATATTATGAATATTTACTAATGTGAAATAGGCTAATTATATAATGTGCTTTGGGTTAAACGCCTCTATGTCCATAGGTAGATATTTCTATGTGTCTATTGTTGTACATTAGTTTCAGATAGTTCATACATTTGTACTTTGTTTTCACCTCTTCTTCAGCTACTAACAATAATATTCACTTTGATTTTTGTGGTTTTAGATGATATTTCAGTTTTCAGTTTGAGTATCATTGATCACTTTTTATTCAGGACTTTTTGTTTGTTCTGTAAATGTTTGTAAACTCTACACTATGTTATCTTAAAATAATTTTTCCTCATAATTAGGGTGCTATATCTTCAGTGGGATTTTGTTAGATGCATAATTATTCACCAGTATATATATACAATGCCGATTATTTCCCCTGCCCCCAGGCAGAGTATTATTTCTTTTCATTTACTTATACCTATATATCTTATCTTTTACTCTATTGCTTATACATAAACTATATATTTACATATACATGTGTATATATGTGTCATTTGTTTATTTACATGTATAGTTTTGTACTTTTTTTTTTACTAAGAAGCTCTTTGAATCTTTATTTTTTCCTCTGCACTCATTTTAAATCATGCTGTTACCGTTTGTTTCTTAAAGATTTGGTTAGCCTCTTTATTTATTTATTTATTTATTTATTCATTTTTGTGAAGCCTGGGTCTATTTTTCTTGTTTGTTTTGTTTTGTTTCAAGTGTGGGAGTTGGTAATGGTAGTAGTAAATCACTCGGCTTATTTTCTCTTTTACTTCAATGGAATTGGCCTGTTTAGATTTTTATTTTCTGAGTTCAGCTTTAATAATTCTATATTTGTCATGGAGATAATCCATTTCATACACATTCTCAAACAGATGTGAGGAAATCCATCCAGGGCACAGCAGCAATCTGTGCCCTGCCAATGTCTCACGGGAATTCTCCAGACAGCATCTTCATCTCTTTGCAAGAGGCCTTTGTCTCAACCTTAGGATACAGCCTAGAAACGCCTGGCAATTAATGAATGGCAACTGGGATCATTGCTAAAACAATGATTGGCAGATGCTGATGTGTGTGTGTGTGTGTGTGTATGTGTACTTGACCAAAAAATACATTAATGTTGACTTTGTAGTTTAAATTCTTTCTCCGATTAAATTTTACGTACCCAGAGGGCTAATTCCACTGATGACAATCCTACAGCCTTCTTTAGCCTGGGATATTTTAAGGGGAGGGTCTTTATATACTGTTGGTTAGAGCTTGAATCTTGTTACCTGTGCTTTCCTGAGTTCCTGGGGATGACATCTTTGGGCTTCTCGCATAGCTGGGATGACAAGTCTACACTACCACACTCAGCCACTGATTGAGATGGACTTTTACAAGTTTTCATGCTCAAGCCAGCCTTAAACTGTTATCCTGGATCTCTGCCTTTGATGTAGGTGGGATGACAGGCTGCAGACACTGGTCCTGGTTGGATTATTTCTTAAAGTGGTAACTGGTTGAGCTTATGGTAGTAACAATGTCAGTATCCATTGTAATTCAAGTAGAATCTATCATAAAATTTCTCTTGTAAGTTTTTTTTTGTTCCTATGTCTATCCATTAATAAGATGGTACAGAATCAATTATTTATGAATAGGGTAGAATATATATACTTTGTAGATACAAAACATCTTTTAAAATTTTATATAAGTTTGAATAACTATAGATTTTGAAGATTAATGCTTTATTATTTTACCTTTCTATCTTTGATACTACAATTATGGAGAGGGGGAAAACTCTTTGATAAAGGGTGATATGCAATGAAAATGATATGGTTTCTCTTGTCCATAAAATGAACAAATGCATGTGAATGTGTTAGGAAGACTTTCGTAGCCACCAGCTATGTAAGAGAAACCATATCATTTTCATTGCATATGTTCCTTTATCAAAGAGTTTTCCTCCTCTCTAACTTCATGATAGAGTACTTTATATTACCTTAGATACTATACAACCATTAGAACATACTGAACTATGTGAATATTTTAATAAATTACATAAGAGCTTTAGAGTTTAAATAGATAGTGTTATTACCACCTTCAAGTTAGATAATAGAGTAATGTTATGTTGGATTCCTTCTGCCAAATACAGTAAGTCTCTTCACTCACAGTTCTAATGATGTCAAATACCAGGGATAGGTTATAAATGGTAATGGATTATCATTCTATTATAACTTTGCTGTTTACACACAAATTGTTTAATTTTGAATAAAATAGTTTGTGGATATCCCAATTATAATATCTGTAAAATAGAGACATTAAGTCCTATTTTGTGATGCTATTATTAGGATTAAAATATATGGATGTATATGAACACACAAAGAGATTGGTATAGTTTGCTCTTAATATTCAAAATATATTCTTTAAGCATCTAGGCTGTAGATTCTATAATTGTTATTGATATTTCAATCTGAATTTTAAAGAATAAATCATAAAGTTTACTCATATATGGTGGTAAGTTGATATTCTAGGTTTATTTGTAAGTTGAGGAACTATTCATAAAACAGAAAAATATGATTCCAGAACTGGTGTGCCAAAAGATGAGTCATATTTTAAATTTAAGACATAAGGACAGAAACAACCTGTGGAAAATTGAATTGTACATATTATTTATTAATATACATTCTCTTCTCTCATATAAGCCAACTGGTCAAAATATTGGGTTTATTTTTATAAATGAATTTGATAAATAATTCAATATGAAACTGTCCCATCTATTCTGTCCTTGGATTCCCAGGTTATTAAGAATTCATGCCTTTGTTGACCTGTGAGAATCTAGTCCTAGCAGGTGGCACCATCAATGACAAGACTTTCTGCTTATTCTCCAGGCTGAGTGATGTTTCTGTGATGTGTAAAATGTTGACTGAAGGAAGGACTCTGGACTCATTTTCATTAATGATCTAAACATATTTTTTAATTTTTTTTTGCCAGTCCGAGGCTTGGGCTCAAGGCCTGAGCACTGTCCTTGGACTTTCTCAAGGCTAGAGCTCCACCACTTGAGCTTCAGCACCACTTCTGGCTTTTTTCTATATATGTGGTACCGAGGAATCGAACCCGGGTCTTTGTGCATGCTAGGCAAGCACTCTACCACTAGGCCAAACTCCCAGCCCCGATCTAACCATATTTTGAGAGTAGGGTTAGGGGATGAGCAACAGATGATTTGCTACTCAATACGACAAAACCACTCTTAGTATCTCTGCCTCCTGGCAGAGATAAGCCACTTGTGCATGGCTGCAGTAGATTGGATTGTGACATCTAGGTTACTAGGGATCATCAGTGAGTACCAACTCTCCACGAGCTCATCAGGCCAGAAAAAAAAACCTGCAGAGACTAGGCTTCTTTCTCCAGTCACCTCAAATCTGTTTGCACTTACCTTGAGTTGTGTGCAGGTAAAGAATATAAGTGGACATTCAGTAATGCTGAACACAGATGTATTTCTCTTTAGCAAATTATTAAGTTCTTCTATGGTTAATTTGGTCAATCTCTAAATATGTGCTATGAACACAGGAGAAATGAAAACTTGTTTCTCCCTCTGCAAGTGGCCAAGTGTCATTATTTTTTTTGTCTTACCTGCAGGCTTTGGATTCATCATGACTATAAATGGACATTTTATAATCTCCTTTGGTTTTTAAAGTATAAGAAAGTCAAGGAAAAACAAGAGAGTAGATACATTGCAGCCTGTGGTTTGAAGCAAGTTCAGCAAGATAATGATAAAGATTGCTTTGGATATTATAAACACCAGAGAGACAAAGTAGCATTGCATCCAGAAAGTTTCACACTATTTGAAAAGGGAAATAACAAAGTTTCTGTCTCCCATTCCCAGAAAATAATTCAGTTCTCTCACTGAGGGAAGTTTCTATCACCGTCCCTGTCTTCCCTCCAAAAAGAATTTTTTTCTGTTAAATGAATATCTTTAAAATCTAGCACAATGGATCAAAATTGTTCAAAGCCCATTTGAACAGCAATTATATTAATTTTCAAATTGCTTTTGAGATTGTTGGTGAACTGAATTGAGCCCTGGGCACAGCTATTTAGCAGTAAGCCAAGCAGCATCAGGGACAGCCATTCAATCTTTCTCTGAGGCCCTGTGGGAGATGATCACTGCCCCAGGCTTTCTGCTGACCTCTGCTGAATGTGTGTGCACATCTCTCAATCTCCCCACCCACCCACTCTGCCAGCCACCCTCCCTCCCCTCAAGAGAGAGAATACTTTTTTCTCTAAGTTAGCCTCTGTTTTAATGGACCTGGATCCAGGGAAAGAGTGTAAGTTTACTGAAGAGAGCTAATTCCCCAGACTCTATCCAGAAGTTTAAGGGAAGGGATATAATATCCATGAATCACCACTTTTAATCAGTATTGAATTGATTCAGGCCCAGGATCATGGAATAGACTGGACCCAAAATATTTGTGAGGGGAGAAAAATCTGATGTTTTTTTATTATTATTACTTTAAAAATGTCATTTAGTGTTATTATAAAGGTGATATACAGAGCACTGTCATTACATAAGTCAGATAAAGCATATATATTTTTTAACAGTCACCATTTCCTTCACTCTCTCCCAGTTTTTCCCTCCCTATCTAATCCATAAATCATATGATTCATTTCCAACATAGTGTCTAGTGAGTATAACTACGAGAGTTGTTGACCTTTTGCCCCATTTTTTTTCTTTTTGCAGATCTTGGGGCTTGAACTCTGGGCTTGAGCATTGTCCCTGAGCTTTTCAGCTCAAGGCTACTGCCCTACCCATTGAGCCACAGCCTCACTTCCCCTTTTCTAGTGATTAATTGGAAATAAGAGTCTCATGGACTTTAGTGCTTGGGCTGGCTTTGAACCATGATCCTCAGATCTCAGCCTCCTGAGTAGTTAGGATTACAGGCCTAAGCCACAGAGCCGATCTTGCTCCACAAGATCTATGCCTCCTCTATCCTCCCAAAGACAGATATAAAATAAATAAGAAATATAAACAACTAAGATAAAGAAAAAACAACTATTGTTTCCATTTTCTGAAGTTTATTTTGATAAATATTATTTTATATGATCAGATTCACAAAGCTATTGAACCCATGGGATTCTCTCTAAGACCCTCCTTTGGTCTCACCCTGTGAATGCTTAGAAACCTGTATAATTTACCATATCCCATTGTATTTTTTTCTTTTACAATGAAATGTGTTTACTCATAGATTTATTTTTTTGTGCCAATCCTGGGGCTTCAACTAAGTATCTAGGCACTATCCTTAAGCTTTCTCAAGGCAAGTACTCTATCAAAGAAGCCACAACACCACTTCTGGTTTTTTCTGTGTATGTGGTACTGAGAAATTGAACCCTGGTCTTTGTGTATGCTGGGTGAGCACAACAACCCTGGGCAACCTTTGCTTCTCTTGTTCTTTTCTTTATAATGTTCCTAACACAGCTGAGGTTATATCTCATTCTTGTGTCAATGTACACATGATTGGTGAGATTCAACATTTTTGCACAAATTTATTGAACATCTGTGCATCTTTTTTTTTGAAAAATGGCTTATTAAGATTCTTTGTCCATATTTGACGGGGTTATTGTTATTGTCACGTGCATTGTGGAAGTATGATATTATTATTATTATTATTTTGTGTATCAAGTCCTAATCATAGGGATGGATTTCAAATTTCCTCCCCAGTCAGCAAGTTTCCTTTTTATCTGATCAATAATTTCCTTTGTTTTTCAGAAGCTTTCATGCATACTCACGTTTGTCTTGTTTTCCTTGACTACATTTTTGGGATGTAGTCCAAAAACTTACTATCCAACCCAATGACAAAAATTTTTTTCCCTTACATTTTGACATAGAAGATCTCCAACACAAGGACATTTTTTTTAAATACAATGCCTCAGTTTTATCAGGATACTGCAGGATGATTCAAGTTTATGATCACATTTAATATTCATAAAATTCCCATGGGCTGGGTGTTGCTTTTAACCGTATTGATCAGGTGGAGCTGGTGGAGAATCTAAGGTGGAAAAACTTTAAGAACGTGCCCAAGGTTAGCCAGTCAGTGCACAGCAGAGTAGGGACAAGAATCCAAGTCAACCTCACTAAAACCCACCTTGTACCTTCAAATCATGCTGCCTCCTCAGGTAAGAGGTTGCCAAATTGCTTGCCAATCGACTTGGCAGCCTCTCACTTTGGCACTCTCTCTCTCTCCTCACTACATCTTTCTTTACATCCTTCTGTGCTTCCATCAGGACTAAATATCCAGATATGGTTTTCTGTCAAAGACTGTGGGTGAAGCAAAAAAAATCAAAACAACACACCACCCCCAAAAAAATACAGAGAAGACATTTTCTGCTCTCTAGGATTATGTATTTTATTGGCAAAGGCAAGTGCCATAACAGACAGTATTTACAAGAGTAATGACAATAAGTGTGATTATGACTTGATAGTGTAGAAAATTATGTCCTGTAATTTTTTTAAATATAAAATTCATGTTATACACATGGTATAGAGATTTCATCTATCTAGCAAAGATGTCATGCATCAGTGTCAGAAGTAAAAGTTTTTAATTATGATTTTTGCTCAACAAAATCTGTAAAATATTGTGTATCCCCAAATTTATGGGTCCCATTGCTTTAAAGGGAACCATTAAAAAAGAATAGGATGGCATAATGCAACTAGAATTATAATATCTAATGTTAACATTATGTCTAGGCATAATGTCTAGTCTCTGGGAAGATCAAACTGATTAAAGCAGAAATGGCTCACATACAATACATATACACTATGTACTAGAAATAATGAGTCAAAATCAGACCAGCACACTAGAATGTGAGAGTCCTCAGAACACAAAGATAAACAATAATCTGAATGACACTATAAAAAACTTTGAGGGGCCGGGAGTTTGGCCTAATGGTAGAGTGCTTGCCTAGCATGCTCAAAGACACAGGTTCGATTCCTCGTTACCACACACAGAGAAAAAAGCCAGAAGTGGTGCTGAGGCTCAAGTTGGTGGTAAAGCTCTAGCCTTGAGAAAGTTCAAGAACAGTGCTCAGGCCCTGAGCTCAAGCCCAGGACTGGCAAACACACACACACACACACACACACACACAACTGAATAAAAGACACATTTAAAACTGAGCTTTAAAGGAAGAAAAATGCAAAGGGACTAAACCTGAAGACTGATATCGAGGTAAGAGCACAATTGGAAAGTTGGCATGCTGTAATTCTCCACTATGTTACAAGTTGTAAACCATATAAATTAAGATTTTTTTCACTCAAAGAAAAACACAGGAAATATTTATGTGTCTGCAACATCGAGAATTGTTTACTTTTTTATTGTATGAGTGCACAATATTCACATCACCTCAAAGGGTATATTACCAACCCAATAAAACAATATTTTACATATGTTCTAATTTGTATAGAAAAATAATGCTTCTAAATTGAAATACTAAAACTTTATAAAAATAAAGACATTAAGCTTCAAATAGGTGGGATGTGAAAATAAATTATTTTTCAAAAGTTTTTGAAGGATAGACATTCACCCAGGATATGGTAGTGCATGGTAGTGCAATTCCAGGACTCAGGGAAGAGGAACTTTGAAAATTAAGGCTGGAATAACAGACCATGTCAAGAACCTATCACCAAACATACCAAAAAATCAATGAAGACAAAGACAAAAAATAATACAAGTTTGTGTAAATGAGGTAAACCTATAAGCTAATTAGACTTTTTAATATATTTAGTTTAAAAATAGGATCTCTAACTTCTCTAATTTGTCAGAATTACAGTATAATACTTTTTTCATATATTTTTATTGTAATTAATAGAAGGGTTACATGATATTTGCCAGATAGATGGTGCATTAATTCACATACATTGATACCCTTTCACATGTCTTGGTCCCCATTTCCCTCCCCCCCAACCCCCACCCCTCATCTTGTTTTCCCCCCTTCCCTATCCAATTTCAAATAACCAAATACAAATATATCTGACATATCAGGTAACAAAGTGAGATACTGTAACAATATGAGATAACCAAGGAACAGCAAAAGAGATGAGAGATAACATAGTACCTTAAGAACAACAATCATTCATTATATGGCTTATGTCTCTATATCCTAGAGATCCTTTCATTTAGCGTCCTACTATATGGCCTTTTGTATCAAGGTTTTGCTCTATTACAAATCTCTGCTAGGAGAACCCAAGGTTTCTACTGATTATGACAAATGAGGGAAACCATTGAGCCTAAGTTCCTTTGAGTCTGGCTTACTCCACTTAATATGACTTTTTCTAAGTCTTTCCATTTCCTAACAAATGGGATGATGCCGTTTTTTCTGACAGCAGCATAGAATTCCATTGTGTACAAATACCACATCTTGTTGATCCACTCCTCAACTGAGGGGCATCTAGGTTGGTTCCATATCTTTGCTGTGGTAAACAGTGCTGCAATGAACATTGTTGTGCTAGTGGGTTTAGTATGTCTTTGTTTCTGGATGGTTGGGTAAATGCCAAGTAGTGGAATTGCTGGGTCATAGGGGAGCTCTATGTTTAGTCTTTTGAAGAACTGTTATACTGCTTTCCATAGTGGTTGAACGAGTTTGCACTCCCACCAACAGTGTAGTAGTGATCCTTCCTGGCCACATCCCCTCCAGCATCTGTTATTAGTTTTCCTGAACCTGGCCATTCTAACTGGAGTGAGGTGGAATCTTAGAGTTGTTTTGAATAATACTTTTTATTTTTACTTGTCCTCCCCAAAGGCATACAGCACTATTAAACTTCTAGTAAACATATGAGATCACTGAAGTTCTGAGGCATACTGAACCATTATTCTGGCAAATTTTATTTCAATAGAAGTTATGCTTGCACTGATGCAAGCTTTAAAGTTTTTAAGATCTTTAGACAACTGAACACCATGAACAATGTATACTAATTTGAGTTTGCTAACAAATATTTATGTGTATCTAGATAAAATCCTGAAGAATAATAGGGGAAGGGAAGGGAAATAACAAAATGGTGAGACAAAGGACAAATAGTGAAACAATGCAACAATAATATTCACCAGACAAGAGGTAGGAAGTGAGAGGAGAATCAGTCAGGACATGAGGGAAAGTGTGAGAAAACAGGAAAGGATGACAATGTGCAATAAAAATGTCCTCATTACCTTACTGTGATCCCTCTTAAATATGATCCCTCAGACCCTTAAAATAAACCAGAATAAAGTTCAATTTTAAAAATTATAATAATCTGAATACTTTAAATTTTCATGGGATATACAGTTAATTAGTAGAGATTTGACACTACAATGTTAGTTGTGTATCAGTCCTGTGGCTATTATTTATGAAATTATACTGTAGTGGCAAAGATTATGAGTCATAATTTTTTTGACCTATTTTTGGGGGGGTGGGTCATGGGGCTTTTCTTGTGGGTCACTTGGCCTGGGCAGTATCCCTGAGCTCTACACAGCTCAAGGCTACTACTCTGCCCCTCGACGTGGATGCTGTCCCTGAGCTCTTTAGCTCAAGGATACTGCTCTACTCTTTTTTTTTTAATTTGTAATTTTTTTATTGTAATTAATAAAAGTGTTACATGATATTTGCCAGACAGAAGGTGCATTAATTCACATACATTGATACCCTTTCACAAGTCTTGGTACCGAGCCAAGCCCCACTTCCTGTTTCCTAGAGGTTAATTGGAGATAAGAGTCCCAGGCACTTTTGTGCCCAGGTTGGTTTTAAACCTTGATCCTCATATCTCAGCCTCCTTAGTAGCTAGGATTACAGGCATGAGACACCAGGCCCCACCTTCTTTGCCTTTTTATTGTGAATTTCCATCTTCTAGGCCATTGATTTTTCTATCAGTACTGCACTAAATCCAGTTTTTAAAAAATTAGATTGATCTCAAATTATGAAAATTATCTTCATTATCTTGTTTCCTGTGTTCTATCAAAAAGATTTTTCTTGTCAGTTACATTATTCTTGCAATTGGATCTCGGTACATTTACTTTTGAAATGTACTCACCAGTGCTATTTTAAGTAATTTTGTCATCTACACATATTGTGTGGCTGATTGTTCCAGTGTAGTGCTCTCCTGAAATCTCTTGTAGTCCACTACAAGCTAAAGTATGTCCTCTTAAGGAAAGATTGACTCCCGGAGAGTAGCCACTACTTGTATCTGTGAGTGTCTCATGGTATCCCTTGAACAGTGCGATCATGCCAAAGGCATAAGTCAGGGTTTCCAGAAAGTAGTAGAATTCATGAAGTGGGTCTGCCAAGATCTTAGAATGAAAGATAATATACATACATGTATATTTGGGATAAGATAAAACTAAGTGAAAAATAATTAAGAGCAACCAGCGTACATACCTATAATCCCTGCTACTTTGTACAGTAGGAGAGTAAGATTTGGTTCAAGGCCACTCAGCCAAAAGTAGGAGACTCTATCTAGCAAATTAGTTATAAGCAAAACACTGAGGCATTGATACGAGTGTGAGATTCTACATTAGATTCCAAGTACTAAAATAAAATGGCTAACATAGGAACTATACGACTTAAGAATAGTTCAATATTTAGCCTCGTGATAAAGATAAACTAATGAAGTAGACTGGTGAAGCATGCACTCTTGAGTTTACACTCACATCTCTACCCTAAACCCTATCATTCACACTCAAATAATATTTTTTAAAATTAAAATCTGCTGGGGCTCTTTGTCTGAAGGCAATCTTTAATTGCTACATTGTACATGTGCTACAGAGCAAGCTGCATGTGCCCAGTCATAAATATCCATTGAGACAAACTTCAATAAATTTTAGACTGAGGATAATTACTACATGTTATGGGCGATGTTTGACAATGTCTTCTTGAGGATAGTTCAACGAAAGGAGACAAAAAAAATGACAGATTTGAAACTCTTATCCTAATTAAAAGCATGTGTATGATTTTTTTTTCCTTTTTGCCAGTCCTAGGCTTGAGCTCAGGGCCTGAGCACGGTCCCTTGGTCTTTCTCAAGGCCAGAGCTCTACCACTTGTGTCTCAGCACCACTTCTGGCTTTTTTCTTTGTGGCACCAAGGATCCGAACCCGGGTCTTCGTGCATGTTAGGCAAGCACTCTACCACTAGGCCAAACTCCCGGCCCCAAATCTTATGTTTTTATATGTTAAGATTTGTATGCATCAGTTCATATGTAATCAATGAACTGGTATGGAAGGGAGGACAAAACCTGTTGATGTTTTATAAAACAAAGTCTTTTTAAAAAAAATGAGGAAAATTCCAGGCGGTTGCACACGCCTGTAGTCCTAGGAGATTGAAATCTGAGGATCAAGACCCAAAGCCAGTCGGGGCACCAAAGTCCATGAGACACTTATCTCCAATTAACCTCTAGAAAAATGGGAAGTGGGGCTTGGCTCAAGGGTAGGGTGGTAGCCTTGAGCTGCAGGGCTTAGGGTCAGCGCCCAGGCCCAGGGTAGGGCAGTAGTCTTGAACTGAGGAGCTCAGGGACAGTCCCAAGGCCAAGTTCAAGGCCCATGCTCTCCCCCACACACAAAAAAGCCTAGACCTAAACAGAATAAGAATAAAGCGTATTAAGTGTTACTGATAACAATTTTATACATATTGTATTGCCCAAGTTTTTAAAATAGGAGTACATTGTTTCTAGATCAATAAAATCATTTCACATTTAACAGATAGACCAATGGAGGAAAATAAGTATAAAAAGAAAACTCACTACCAGCTCAATAGAACTACCAACATTAGAGGGAATTACAATGAAAACTTTATGGCAAGAATGTAAGCAATGAAGATAAACAAATTCCTTGAAATTTTCATTTACAAATAATTTAGAAAGAAAAAAATATTGAATAGATGTGGGTAAACAATGAAACTGAAATAACAATTCAAGATTTCTCAAAAATGAATACCTAAAAAATCTAAATCTCTTCATTATTGAATTCTGAAGAATATTTAACAATGACTTAACAGACCTTCTTGATCCATTTCTTCATTGTATGAGATGTCTTCTGATTTTAAATTTGTGGATGATGCTTCAATACAGTTGAGTATTCAGGTGTGTTTCTTGTATATTAAGTCAAAGAATAATATAGCTTACATAAATATATAACTATTTTTGTTTTATTGAGGAACATCTGTATTGATTTCTATTGGTTGCACTAGTTTACAATTTTCATCAATAGTATATGAAGATTCCCTTTTCCTTCTTCTCCAGCATTTGTTATTTGTTTTCTTGAGATTTGCCATTCTGACTGGGGTGAGACAGACAATTAGGACATTTTATATTTGAAATATCTTTATGGATTAGAATCTCAAACATTTCTTTATGTGTCTATTTGCAATTTGTATTCTTGAAAACTATCTGGTCACCAAGGGTGTCCAATAAACTCTGAATGGATTAAAAAAATATGACGCATATATACAATGGAACACTATTTAACCACAAAAGAGAAATAGAATATTGTCATTTGCAGATAATAGATAGAACTGGATATTGTCATGTTGAGCAAGAGCAAGTCAAGATTCATCCAAAACACAAAAATTTCATATTCTCTTTTTTGTGAAACTTAGGCCTGACACACCATTGATTTAGTGACAGTATTATTATTATCACTAATATAAATAATAATATTGAAGATAAAATGAAAACTGTCAAATGGAGGGAAGCATCAATGGGGAAAGAGAGGAATAAGAAGGATATCAAAGAATGATGAGGATTAAAATACATACAGAGACCAGACACAGACACATGCACAGACACACAAATGCATACACACACACACACACACACACACACACACACACACACACAAACATAGCATAATGAAATTCCATGAAGGCAGAATGGAATGGGATTGTAAAGTGGTTGAAATTGTGCAATGTACAGTGTACACACTATTGGGTTATAACAAGTATGACTTGTGTTATTAATATATGATAATTTAAGTGAAAATGAAATTAATAATGAAAAGACAAGAATCTTTCTCAAACCCTTTAGAAAATTTTTAAAATTTCCTCTTCAATAAACCTATGAAGTTGGTAGTATGGTGATACTATAAGCAAAGATAACTTTGTGAAAAAGGAAACTACAGGTAAGTACCATGCTTCAGTATAGACAAAAAGTCTTTGGTAGTTTTTTTTCAAGAAATGCAGCAATAGTATTTCATAGTGTCCCATACCAGGGCAAACTGTGGTCCCAAACCATTCATTGCCTGGCTCTACCTGTGGGCTACTGGCACTGAATGGGGTTATACAGAGGAAAAAAAAAAAAGAAATGCAGCAATATAAAAAATATGCATCCTGATCAAAGTGGATTTATTCTAGTAATGCAAGATTAATTCAGTATATAGGGAAGCATTTAATGTAATACATCATATTTACAGAATATAGGCAAACATTTACATGATCACCTAAGTGGAGAGAAGAAAACATTTGAAAAAGTAATGGAGCCTCTCAACAAAGGAGGAATAGACAAAATTTCTCAATATGATGAAGTATATCTTTTACAAACCTTCCACTAGCATGGTAATTAAGGAAACTCTGAATTGTTCCTCTGTAATAAAAGGAATGAGTCAAGAATGTTCACTTTTGCCATTTCTCTTCAACATCAAGCTTCAGATTCTAATCAGTGAATTTAGAAGACAAAATTATATGAAATATATTTACAAGAGAAAACAAGAGCAAAATTATATTTATCCACACCTTATATGATACTGCATATTGGAAATTCTAAGAAATCCTCAAAACAAACGGCATTCCTGGTAATCAAATCATGAGCACTAAAGAAAAAGTTTAACAAAGACACATAATTCATATATGCCAATTTTTATTTTTATATTCAGTGATAAATAGAACAGAAAGTAAGAAAACAATTTCATTCCCAAATGAATCAAAAAGAATGAAATGTATAATAACCTTTAGAAAAATAGTGAAAGACCAGCACGTTAAAACTGCAAGATATTACTAACTCAAAATGGAGTCTGTTTTGATAAATACTCCATGTTCGTGGATTGGAAAAGTTAATATCATCTATGATTACAATGGTGAATTATTCCATAGATTCAACAATAGTTGCGAATGATAAGCTGATGAAATACTCTGTGTAGATTTTGAAATTGAATAGAGATATTGGTTATAATACATGAAAGAAAGTACAGATTAATGTGCCACAAACTATTAGTAATTAGGAAAATGCAAATTAAAACTGAGGTTCTATTTCACAGCCATTAGAATGATTACAATAAAAAACAACACTTATGACTCTGTAGAGAAAATATAAATGTTAGATGCTACTGATAGAAATATAAAATACTAGGGGCAGCTAGCTGGATGTGATAGTATATGCCGTAATTCTCAGCTAGGAAGTAGAAATAGATAGCTAAAATTTGAGGCAACAGGGAAAAAACTAGTGAAATCATACCTTAAAAACAGCGAGAGCCAAAAGAACTCTATATGGTTGCTTGAGTTGTTAAACATTTGCCTACTGAGTAACATGAAATGATTTCAATCCCCAGCATTGAAAAATAAAACTAAATAACAGCTGCAAAAAATAATAAAACAGTAAGGCCCATTTGGAAAATTCCTGTTATATAATTACCAGGTATTTGTTTGAGAAAATAAATCACATGTCTTAAAAAAAAGAATTATAGTCATTATGTGTGTGCGAGCACATTATTATTCACTGTAGTCTAATATTGGAAATAGCACCATTAACATGTGGACAGTTAGAGAAAATACAATATATGCATATGATAGAAAGCTAGAGAATAATGCAGAAGGCAGGAAATGCTAAAACACACTGCAGACAATGTGATCTACCTCAAAACGCATACCAGGTCTGGAACTGGCTAAGTTCATTTTCAAAGTTCTATATTTTTTAAAGATAGGCATGCTGGTTACAGAGCAT
The DNA here is from genome assembly GCF_031878675.1 of Megascapheus bottae. Taxonomy (NCBI): domain Eukaryota; kingdom Metazoa; phylum Chordata; class Mammalia; order Rodentia; family Geomyidae; genus Megascapheus; species Megascapheus bottae. Next base: position 23,472,044 of record NC_143527.1, read on the forward strand.
TTGCCTGGCCTATGTGAAGCTTTGCTTTCCCTCCCAAGCTCTGCAAAGAAAGATAGCAAAAAAAAAAAAATTCAAACGGGTTGAAAATAGGCAGAAGGCAAGATCATGCCATGTGAGGTTAATTTTGCAGACATCTAAGCCAACTGAAAGAAGCCAGAAGTAAAAAGGACCTTCTTGTCTGATACCCTATACGGGAACTTCAGAAACTGTGAAACTGGAGACCAGGTTTGAAAGTCTAAGGCATTTAAGGGATGTGTCTGAAATAATGAAGATATTGGCATTAAACTTAGTAAACTATTTTGAATTTGTACATTTGAAATGGATTGATTTTATGATATACCAATTATATTAACTGACAGTACTTATGAAAGACCTAAGTAAATATGGCAAACTGTTCACAATTTTTAAATATGTGTAAAAGATATATGGATGTAATATCATTTAGTTTACTCTTCCATGTTATTAAAATAATTCATAATTAAAATATGAAAAGTAATTATGTTAGGTTCTCATCTCTCACTTTGACTACAAATGGAAAGAGATTCAGAGAAGTTACATTACTTATTTGGACTTATACAGCTAATTAATATTAAAGCAAGACTCCTGTTTCAGTCTCTTTGTGTTCATTTCTTCACAAAAAAGTTCATTTCTTTATTCATATTGATCAGAAAAATGGAAAATCAGAAAAAAGATTGTTTTGTTTCTTTTCCCAATTTCTCCATGTAGATTTGATCCATAACAAATTGGTTTAAGTAAGAGTAAGGTCTGAACCAAATTCAAATGTTAGCAGTGAAAAGGTGTGTTGGCCTCATTTTTTATTTTTTTTATTTTTTTTTTTGGTATTAAACAAGTCTGGGGCCAGGAGTTTGGCCTAGGGGTACAGTGCTTGCCTAGCATGCACAAAGACCCGGGTTCAATTCCTTGGTACCACATACATCGAAAAAAGTCAGAAGTGGTGCTGAGGCTCAAGTGGTAGAGCTCTAGTCTTGAGAAAGTCCAAGGACAGTGCTCAGGCCCTGAGCTCAAGCCCAGAACTGGCAAATAAATAAATAAATGGATGAATAAATAAATACATAAAAATAAACAAGCCTGAAATATCGGAGTATTAGAAATGTTGGAAGAAAATCATCTCAATGGCATTATGGATTTTTTATTGTAGAGGAATCTTCTTCTGTGAGTATTAATTCAATATATTGGTTTCCCAGGGGTACTATCTTTTGTTAAGCATGTGTAATCTTCAAGAATGCAGTATAGAAATTGTTTTCAGAAAACTTTCTTTCACAATATATCAATGTGATTATTTTACATTTTAAATACCACTGCCAAATTTACCAAATGCCAAAAAGAAAAACATTTTTATCTATCCCTGTTTTCACATGCTTTCAGAATGACAGAATTATTCAAATGTTAGATTTACGCCAAAATGATTTAACAAATGATGGAGAGTTCAATACCCATGGTGGTTATTTATTATTATTGGTATTGATTGCATTCCATTTGTATGTTTGCCTTTGACATTTCTTTAGATTTGCAAAAGCCATCAGCATAATTTCATTCTGTATTGATTTATATAGCGTGTTGTTTGTGTTCTAGTATCCTAACTTCATCTCTCATGAACAATAGCATGGGCCATTAAGAGTGGTAATCAGTATCACCCAAATTTTGTGTCCAAATCATTATTTTCCTGTTTTGCAATATGTTTATAAGACTTTCATACACTTACTTCTTTCTAAAAAGGAATGAGGAAAGGGTGGCAAAAATATGAATCACATTTTATAGAAATAAGCAATTATTTCTCCCATGAACTAAACCCAGAAGCATGCAAAGGGAATGGAATTTAAAGAATATTTACAACCATTTCCCTTTCTCTCATCTTTAATAGGAAACAAAACTTGAAAACAGAATGAGACAAAAATGATAATATTAACATCAAATAAACAAATATCATAGATCAGAAATTGTATCACTTTGTCATTCTTTTGTTGTTAACAAAAGTGACAAAATTTTCTGACAGCATCCTCCACCACACTGTCCTTCTCCCTCAAACCCCAAATACACAGAATCCTCCTCTGTCATTATATCTGTGCCTCTCCTATGATCCATTTTCTGTGCTTGTGTTAAGTTATGTGAGGACTTGTGTGTCAGAGGCTCATGTCAATTCATTTAGCAGAAACTTGGGAAAAGACTCTTATTTCATCCCAATGAGAAAACTTTTATCCTGAACTTTGTCATTTAAATGAAAGCCAGGAGAACAATGAATCATTTTCCAGTGCATGTCTGAAGATTGCCCTGACCCCACTTTCAAGTCAGTAGGACAGCTAGTCCTACAACTCTAGATATTTTTTTTTCACCTCTGGCTAATCAGGAAAGAAGCCTGGATAATGAGGGCAGATGAATGTAGATTTGGAATTAAGCCTACATGGACATTGAGTTTCCTACCCTGGTCAATGAGACAGTAAAAGTCTTTCAAAGGTGGTGGGGTCAATACTTATTGCTAACCTCTGCAGCTCTCAGCATTGGCCCAAATGCATCATATGATATAAACACCATTATTCATTACAAAATTGTTTAGCCCTTCTACAAAACCATCCTCTAGTTTTTGACTTTATGACCTATTCTTAAAGTGACTCTTAGGGGTTGACCCCATGCTGTGGGCAGAGTACAACTTTGCCCTTTATTGGTTAAGCTTATTTCAGTCATTAACCTTTTGCATAAACCTAGGTTCACCCCCTACCACTGGTTTCAGCATCTGAGACAGAAATAATTGACCTCTTTTCCAGAATCATCCTAATAAGAAATCCTGCTGTAAAGCGTTCTTGGAAGTGATCTCTTCAATTGGACATAAAATATCTTGGTCACCGTATAGTGTTAATACCTTCTGCTCTAAGAGTAAGGGCAGGGAACCCAAACTGCTCAGCTACTCAGCAAATTATCCCACACATTTGGGAGTCTAGGTATATTTTCATCCCTGAACTGCGCTTTCTCATCATGATTTCTATAACAAAACAAGGAGATCAAAATTTTGCAATGAACAATATTATCATTTGGAGCCAACATTCTGGGTTGAAAGAACAAAATTATGCTATTTTTAGGAAACAAAAGGAACTAGAGCTAATGACGCTAAGCAAAATAAACTAGATTCAGAAAAAGAAATACCACATTTTCTCTCATATGAGAAACTTAGATCTAAGCAAATAAATAAGCAATGGTAAATATATAGAAAGGGGGATATTTCTTTAGTGGGTGATAAGCCAAAGTGAAAAGGATAAAGCAGGAATGTTTTGAGTCTGCATAAACTTCAAATCACTTTCATTTTGGACCACTGATATCCCAAATATAGAGCTCAGAATTATTGTCATCAGGAAACTTACCAGAAACCTGTACTGTAAAGCCAGCTCCAGGACAAATAAACTGGAAAAGTTGAAGAACTTTGTATTTTTAATATTGAAAGCTAACTTACTTTTAACACCATGTTATGTCGCTTTTTCTGTTCTTCAGCTACCTTGAGAGTAACTTCCCACTGTACTTAGATGATGGAAAGGTTTTTAAGACAAAACCTCTAATACTCATAACCCCAGAAGAATTGGGATTAGGTACAAGGTTAATTGATTTGGTGTATAAGCACATGCTGTGAATGTATGGGACTGTGAAGACTTGTGGTGTTTCCATAGTTCTGGTAACAGTGCATAAAGTATTAAGTAGACTATATTATATAAACCTGGATATTATCTTCTTTGTTTACTTCCTCTCCATCTTACAAAAAAGAAAATTGGCAGCACAGGGGTTTGAAATCAGGATCTATCATTCACTTTTGCCTCCTTGCTTAGGTAGTGTTCTACCATTTGATCTATGCCGTCAGCTGAATTTTTGCTGGTTATTTTGGAAACGGAGTCTTACAGACATTGTCTGGACTGTTTTCAAATTTCAGTCCTCTGGATTTCAGTCTCATAACAAACTACATTTATAAGCACAAAGTCCAGCTTTCTTTTTTTTTCTTTTTGTAAATTCAACACCTAGCAAAATTTGATTATAAAATCATACTTTTCTCCTATATACATTCTGGATTTAATCTTTATAATGATCACATATAGATTGGACTCTATGGCACACAGATATAGTTCTTGCTTTCTCTGGGGCTCTATAAACCATCTGGCATCACTGAATAAGGAAGCCAGAATCTCACAACTACCTTTAAGGGCACTTCAGGGTGGATGATGCTCTTGAGCTATATGTAAGCCATTCTTCTTGGGTTGGGATAGGTTTTACGAACCTGTTCCCATTTAATTGTGAGTTGATAGTGTCATTAAAGAGCTCAGGAAATTAGAAGTTGAAGAAGCTTAGAAATTAACTTGGAGATTTGTTATACCATTTTCATCATTTAGAGATCATTAACTCTAGCTGGTAAGAAGGACTTACTGGTTCTTCTGTTGATCCCATATACAGTGTACATTTTAACTCCATTTTGACCCCACCAGAAAGAAAATGTACAGTTAAAAAATAAATTAGTGCTTAATTCTAACCCATGACTTATGTGTATCTTCCTTTGGCCATCACTTTTGGTATCTGTCAGGTAGTTGAAGTCTTCTTGTTCATCCATCAGTAGTAGCATGTTTATATATTGATAATTCCTCCAAGTTTATTGTTTTCTTTTAGTAGGCTTTAGGGAATCCCATTCTCTACCAGTATTATTTTCAATGATGGAAATGGCCAGAGCATCAATCACAATATTGCCTGAGTCACTACAGGGAGAAGGGTACTGTAGGCTGGGTGTTCAGGGAAGTTTTCCATATAAGATGGTGATCCAGCTGAGGCCCAAATGTTGAAAAGTAGTAGATTAGGTTGAAATATATAGATTTGGGAAACAGAGCTCCAAGAATAGAAAAGTCAAAACAGGTGAGGCAGTAAAAGTTTCTCATACTAAAAGTAAAGCAAGAAAACAGGGCAGGACCTGGTGTAGATAGGAGTTAGGCCTGCAGGCAGTGGGTCTTGATAAGTAGCTTAGATTTTATTCAAAGTGCATGAGAAAACTACTGGAGGGTTTTAAGCAGCGACATGATTTGATTTAAGGGTTCACTCGTGCTACCAGTGGAGAATGGCTGGAAAAGGGATAATTGAAAGAAAGGAAAACCCAGTTAGGAACAAGAAGCAAAAGTACAGGTGAGGCAGAGTGATGGCTTGGTTAGTTAGAGAGCAGTAGAATTGAGAATGGCCCCATTCAGCAAATATTTGGTAGATGATGTCTTTTAGACCCTTCCAATGGATTTGTTGCACTTCAATAAAACAAGTGAGTTGTATCTTAGTGGAATTAGTCATTGAAATGTTGACTCTTTAAAACTGAACAGCTTTAATTCAAATGAATGCATCGTTAATGGTGCAATTCTATTTAGGGGCATATTAGGGCAGGTGTCCTTTATAATCCTTCAAATAACAACCATAGGTGGACCAATTGCACTATTTAATGCTCAGTAAGTCACTTAACCAAATCCAGACTTTTTCTCATCTGCATGACAAACAAAGGCTAATTATGCTTGCTGGATGACTGCAATTTACTGAGAAATAAATAACAAAAAGCTCAACTAAAAACAATACAAAAAGTGGGGGAGGAGAAATTAAAGAAGAAAGTAAAACATTACAAATAATGTTTTATTCCTGTTCATACACCAGGTTATTGCATCTTTGCTTTAAGCTGTATAGGGGGACAATGTTTTCTGAGTCCTGTTGTCTAGGGTTGTAACCCCTAGACAGATTCAGTTTTAAAGCATCTTGCCCAAGACGGAAGCAAACCCTGTTAACTTCAGTTGACCTTCTGATCACTTTCAAAACAACCACAATAACAACAGTAGTCACAGTAGCAGCAGCTATAAAAGCCCCTGGCCTGACTCTCTCACCCTTTCATTTTATTCCTCCTCCTATGGCAGTGAACGCAAAGGACAAATCTGTCATTAACTATTTGCAAATGATCAGTTACCACTGCAGCTGTTTGCTTGCCTGCCCGATAGTCATGCCAAGCACAGCTGCTCAGAGGCACCAGCCCAGTTTGGCTGTGCCTGTTACCCACCCTCTTCCCACAGCCCCCACACTGCCTCAGGAAGAACAGCCCAGGGAGAAGTCAAACCAGCCACATAAAATCTGCTTTGCTCAACCCCCAAAGGAGCCCCACATTTCTACATCCCCAGGCCTTTTTGGACCACATGAGGAGACTGGCTAAGAAGCAGTAGACCAGAAACCTTCACTCACAGGGATGCTGCTGGTCTGTGGATGAAGTAATAACGATGCAGAGGTTTTTGGCCAGTTTCGAAGAGAGATAGTCTAACTGCTACCGGGGATCTCTGCGCTCATTTTTTTTTAAAAAGTACTCTGTGTGTGTGTGTGTGTGTGTGTGTGTGTGTGTGTGTGTGTGTGGTGCTTTCACTTATTAATTTTCGCCAGCTTCTAAAGGTCAACGACCTGGCAAGCCGAGATTCACAAATAACAGGTGCAGAGACTCTACCGTCTGCCTCCATGGGACATCGCTCTGTCACTTTTATTTACTGAATCAATCCACCAGTGTCCAGCAGGAGAACAACAGCTAAATGGCCATTAATTGTGGGCTGATGTGCAGATGAAACAAATCTCCAAAGGGACTGTAAACCTTTGTTCCTTCCCCTCCTCCTGTTCTTGCTATGGGATTAGCAGTAAATCATTCAACAGTAGCAACTTATTATAAATTTACCATTATACTCATCCCAAGCAAGTTAATACTACCCTCTATCTCTTTTCTGCTATGACTTCCCTTCTTTTTTCCTTCCTTCCCCTCCCTCCCTCCCTTCTCTGCCTCCCTCCCTCCCTTCCTTCCTTCCTTTATTCCTTCCTTCCTCCCCCTTCCCTCCTTTTTACCCTTCTCTCTTTTTTTCTATATCTGTGTCTATCACATTCAACTTTTCAAAATTTTCCATTTATATATATTTTTCTCTTACCTATGCATATCTACTCCTAAGCATAATGGACTTTTCATAGTCACTTCCTGTTGCAGGGAGCACTATTTTCTATCTATTCCATCGTCTTTTCCCTTTTTTTCCCATGTAAGAACATAGAATGTACCTACAGCTTGGAATTACTATGAAAGACAACAACAAAAATAGAACAAGCTAAAGACAAAAGTTCTCTTCAACAAGAATACATCCTGTCTTCCTCCTTTCTGTCATTATTCTTAAGGAAAGCTCGTTAACTCCTCAGTGTCAGAAAGGCGCTTAATTAAGGTGTAAAGGGGAATTTGAAAGTAAGAATAGACAAAGTAGAAATACAATGGATTTGCATTCTGTTAAGTGTCTGGGGACTGCAATGTCAGCCCATTTTATTATCTTGAGCACTTGCTGACTTGGTCCCTGATGGTCATTCATTGGTCCAGTTTGATTTGACTTGCATGGAAGAGGCAGCCTTACAGCTCTGTTATGAATCTCCAAACTGGCATCATGAGGAACCCAAATTCATAAAAGATTTCAATATGTTTGTGTGTTTTGTTTACTAAACAAAATCTTTCCTTGTGGATTCTTATGGGTCTTATGTTGATCAGTCACTTAAATCATAGCATATAGAAATTTTTGAGATCATCAAAGGACTAAGAAAGCAGACATACTGGTTGAATTCAAGACAGTGAAATGATTTGGAAAAGCCCAAGAGAAAACATTTCCTTAGCAGAAAGATGCTAAAGAGGAGGGGTAAGGCTAATAAAGGTAAATTTTCTAAACGTCATACCAGACTTAATGAGTGAAACATACAGGTCCATTAACCACTTCTATGAAGAGGAGACTCCCAAATCATGCCTGTTCAGTAACCCAATTCCAAGGTGAACAAAAGCCTATCCACAATGAGTTATTGGTGCCATACCTTTGTGCAAATGCATGGCATTATACAATGCATGACCCACCAGAATTGTAGTAAAATATTGATGGCTAGGAATATTCACAGATGGGATTTCCTGGTTATTCAAAATTCCAGGGTAACTGAAGAATAACCAGATTTTAAAAATTCATATTGGAAATGTATATTTAATGTTTTTCCCTTAATAATGCTTATAAAATGCATTGGAAAGGAAACACAGTATGATTTTTAAGAATATAGTCTCTAAATCTAAACAGCCAGAGGTTATGTCCTGTATGTATTGGTATTTGTACCCTGTATATTTTGGACTTTCAATTTATGAAATAAATAGAATGTGATTTATGGATTTCCATTCATAAACAGAAAATGACACTGATGTTGCCTTCACCAGACTAAGAGCCTGATGATAAAATTCTGACTGTTCAAAGGGCTAAGAAGTACAAAAAAACATGAGACAGAATAATTAGATTTGACTTATAGGAGAGGGACAAGTGGCTTACAATATTTTCCTTATATAAGGAAACTTTGGCTCTACGTTTTCACCACTCTCTATGTGTTTAGGAAAGTTTGCAGTTTGTTGGGGATTCAGAGACAGTTGCTCTTACTGTGAGCAGTGTATTAAATTCACTATTAAAGGCTTTTGATTACTGTTATGTTAAAAAAAGTTTGTAAACAAAAGAGTTAAGGAATTATTCACTATGACATTTTTATTCTCTCATCTATTTTAAGCATATAATTATTATAATAACATTTATCTTTGGATAGTTGTATAGCTCAGAGCAGGTGTTAATAGCTAGTCTAAAATAGAGTATGCAAGCAGTTCTGAAAACCAATCATAGAATGATATGCTGAAAGATGTAGCTAAGAGCACACATTCAACATTCAACATCAATTCCAACTTGATTTCCATGAAAAGCATTTAGGCCTTTGAACTTGCTTTGTGTGGAATAAAGCTGAATTCTGATCAGTGTTGATTTATATTTGATCCCTACTTGGATATTTATGAAGTTGAATATATTTCTGGTATATGTTATTATAGGAAAACTGAAGCTTGAACAAATCATGAGGACTGATAGAAAATCAAGTTTAGAGAATAGAGAATACATTGGCAAAACTTACGCTAAGTATACATTTGCTCTGAAATTAATACATCTCACTTTTCATTGAATACATATGTACAATGGCTTCTCAGCATCCTTGGTGATAATGCCGAATCAGTTTGTATAACAGATTGCACAAAAGGACACACCAACATCTTAATAAAAAAATATTGTCCCTCATCTTGCTTCATGCAAGAATTATCTGTATTCAACTTCACCTAGAATATTGTGGAATAATCAATATTTATTGACTGAACTGTCAGCTTATTCAATAGTTCATTTTTGCCAAACAAAATTATTAAGTTCTTATCAATTTCCATGTCTACTCCTAGATACTGATAGATAGAGCTAAGTTTCTGCCACATTAAAATTCATAAACAATACTGCATCTAACTGGCTCCATCTTGGCCATTGGATTTGACTGGTGCCATTTATTCTTCATTGACATTCCTACCTACAGGGGATGGACAGGTCTGAATTTCTGGAGGTAGGGGACTTGGATGATATGTTACTGGAAGTATCAGTCTTGTGCTTTGAACACAGGAGAATCTCAAGTTTCCTGCGACCCTGCCCTCTGATGCTGACCATATTTAGGCACAGACCAGCTCAAGTACCACATCTCTTGGCTCTCCTCTTAGCAAGAATCTGCAAACATTGCCTAATAGTACAGAAAGACTTGTAATTCTTAAGAACGCTGAAGATATTCAAATCTTCAACTTTTGTCTTGATTTAAACAACAGAATTCAGAACATAAGCTTTACCAAGTTTGAAAGAGAGTTCTTTCTTATAGTATTTTGACCAAAACACACACAAACACACACACACACACACACACACACACACACACATACACACACACACACACACACACACACACACAGGGCCATTACCACATATACTTAAACTTCATCACAATTAAGGGACTAGAAATGAATATTCTTTAAATCTTTGATCATTTCAAAAGGTTGAGATGGAGTAGGAGGAGTCTTTCATGTTGGAAATTCCTATATCATTGTCCAAGGTAATAGATAACCTACCTGCCCTCTTCCGAGAAAATACTCCCTTGCCTTTTAAAAATTCAGCCCTAAAGAATTTTCCTGTGATATGAGACCTGGAAGAGAGATAACCAGAGGAATTATTTAAGTAAAGGAATCTTAGGTTTTATTGCTTTGCAATGTAACCACTGCCAGAGCTAAGAAAGAAATAGCTATTTAATTAGATTAAACCAAGAATGTACTTTATTCCTAACAAAAGAAACTCTCAGGGGAGGTTGACTATCAATACCTGATCAAAAGGCAGAAATGACTTCACCATATGCTAGATACAAGCACTCCTCATACTATTTTTATTCATAATTTAGAATAACTAGTATCTGGAAAATAGTGGACTACCATCAGTTCATCACACTGATGGGATTCAAATTACAATAAAGTAACTCTAAAATGCTTAGAAGAACAGCTGTGATTTAAAAAGAAAGTGACTGTTAAAAGGACCAGAGCAGAACAGAAAGATTACCAATTCTTGTGAAATTTAAGGACCTCACGAAGACATTCAATTTGAAAAATATGATTTTCTTTGACCCATTGTTTATTCATCACCAATGAAAGAAGTGATGTAGAGAGATTAATATACGTACAAAATGGGCATGAGAATATTGCATAAAATATATAAAAGGTTTTCTTCGGATTTGCAATGTCCACAGCAGGTGGCACAGGCTCATTCACAGTTTAAGATGAGGGACAACTGGTAAGTCTTTTTGTTTGATGACAACGATGGGATCTTAGACAGAATCCAATGAGATGGGTACTATCACATTTCCTTATCATTAGTATGGGTTCTTTAAGTGGACTGGAACTTCAGAAATACCTGGATGGCTTGAAGGAAACACAAAGATGCTTGTAATGAAAATTCCTTTACTAATAGAAACATTTTGTCCCTAGACTTTATAACCATTGAGGATTTTATTGTTTTGTAAACCATGCAAGACAGCATCTAAGCTTCAATTACAAATTCATTGCTCTTCTAAATCCCCTTGGGTGACTTTGCCCACTATCCTTAACCTCAGCCCCCTGCTGTATCCCATAGTGCCATCCTGATGAAATCTTTGCACTTGTTTTCACTTAAAAATACTTTAAAATGGTTTGCTCTTCTGAATACAGCTTGCTTTGCTTCCAATTACTTTTTTTTTTAATTTCTTGTTCCCCATTTCCCTCCCCCTCACCCCTACCCCTCATCTTGTTTTCCCCCATTCCCTATTCAATTTCAAATAACCAAATACAAATATATCTGATATATCAGGTAACAAAGTGAGATAGTGTAACAATATGACATAACCAAGGGACAGAAAAAGAGATGAGAGATAAAATAGTACATTAAGGACAACAATCATTCATTATATGGCTTTTGGTTCTATATTCTAGAGGTCCTTTCATTTAGCGTCATACTATATGGCCTTATATATCAAGGTTTTGCTCTATTGCCGATCGCTGCCAGGAGAGCCAAAGGTTTCTATTGATTATGACAAATGAGGGAAACCATTGAGCCTAAGTTCCTCTGAGTCTGGCTTACTTCACTTAATATGATTTTTTTCTAAGTCTTTCCATTTCCTTACAAATGGGGCAATGTCATTCTTTCTGACAGCAGCATAGAATTCCATTGTGTACAAATACCACATCTTCTTGATCCACTCATCAACTGAGGTTGGTTCCATATCTTTGCTATGGTAAATAGTGCTGCAATGAACATTGTTGTGCTAGTGGAGTTAGTATGTCCTTGTTTCTGGATGATTGGTTAAATGCCAAGTAGTGGAATTGCTGGGTCGTAGGGGGGCTGTATGTTTAGCCTTTTGAGGCATGGCCATATTGTTTTCCATAGTGGTTGAATGAGTTTGCACTCCCACCAACAGTGTAGTAGTGATCCTTCCTGGCCACATCCCTTCCAACATCTGTTGTTGTTAGTTTTCTTGATCATGGCCATTCTAACTGGAGTGAGGTGGAATCTTAGAGTTGTTTTGATTTGCATTTCTTTTATGACCAGAGATGTTGAGCATTTCTTCATGTGTCTATAGGCCATTTTTGTTTCTTCTTCAGAGAAGACTCTCTTTAAGTCTTTGGCCCATCTTTTAATGGGATGGTTGATACTTTGGGGATTAGTTTTGAAGTGATTCAATTTTTTGAGCTGTTGATATATTTTAGATATGAAGCCTTTGTCCGTTGTATGGTTGGTGAAGATCTTCTCCCATTCTGTAGGCTTCCTAATTAATTACTAGCTATGTCCTTTGCCATACAAAAGCTCTCAGTTCAATGCAGTCCCACTTATCCAGCCTTTCTCTGATTTGTTGTGATTCTTGGTCCTTATTAGAAAGTTTCAACCTGTACCAAGGAGGCATAATGTATCTCCTATTCCTTCTTGTAAAGTTTTCAGTGTGTCGGCTTTTACCTCGAGGTCTTTGATCCATTTGGAGTTAATTCTAGTGTAGGGTGACAAAGAAGGATCTACCTTTAGTTTTCTGCAGGTGCTTAACCAGTTCTGCCAGCACAACTTGTTGAAGAGGCTATCTTTCTTCCATTCTATTTTTTCGCTCCCTTGTCAAAGATTAGGTGGCCATAGATCTCTGGTTTAATATCTGGGTCCTCAGTTTTATTCCATTGTCTTCAGGCCTGTTCTTGTGCCAGTACCAAGCTGTTTTGATAATTATAGCTCTGTAATAGATTCTAAAGTTTGGAATTGAAATTCCTCCTGTGCTGTTCTTTCTGCTACGTAGTGTTTTTGCTAGTTGGATCAAAAAGCAAGATCCATCATTCTTCTGTCTTCAAGAGACACATCTTAACCCCCAAAAACAAACAGTTTTTGAAAGTGAGAGGTTGGAATAAACTCTATCAAGCTAACAGCCCCCATAACAGGCTGGAGTTGCCATCCTCTTATCAGATAAAATAGACGTCAAACTAAAATTAGTTAGAGAAGACAAAGAAGGTTACTACATACCGCTAAAGGGATCTTTCCACCAGGAAGACATAACCATCCTAAATATCTACACACCTGATCCTGGAGCTCCAAACTTCATCAAGCAAACTTTCACTGAAAGCATACATAGATCAAAACACAGTGATTTTGGTGACTTTAACACACCACTCTCACCTATGGTCAGATCAACAAGACAAAAGCTCAACAGAGAAACCTTAGAATTGAACAACTGTGTAGATCAACTAGATCTAACAAACATCTGCAGATTATTCCACCCAGCAACAACACAATATACGTTTTTTTCAGCAGCACATGGAACATTTTCCAAAGTAGACCACATTTTAGGCCATAAAACAAACCTGGGCAGATTCAGAAACACTGAATTTGTTCCCTACACTCTCTCAGACCACAAGGGCATCAAATTGGAACTGAACACCCATCTCTACCAAAGAAAACCCTGTAACTCATGGAGATTGAACAACACATTGTTGAATCATCAATGGGTCATCAAAGAGATCAGAAGAGAAATCCAACCATTTATGAAATTTAACAAAAAGAAGCACACAAAATACCAGCTCCTTTGGGACACGGCAAAGGCAGTATTCAGAGGAAAATTTATGGCTCTGAGTGCCTACAATAACAAATTGGAAAAATCACAAACCGACAATTTAATGTGTCATCTTAAGCTCCTGGAAAAAGAGCAACAAACCAACCCTATTCCCACTAGAAGGAAGCAAATTATTAAAATCAAAGCAGAATTAAATGAATTGGAATCCAAAAACCTATAGAAAGAATCAACAAAACCAGGCGCTCGTTCTTTGAAAGAATTAACAAAATTGACCAACCCTTAGCAAATCTTATCAAAAAAAGAAGGGAGCATACTGAAATAAACAAAATCACAGACGAAAATGGTAATACCATGACAGAAATTACCAAGATCCAGTGTATCATGAGGGAATACTTCTCAAACCTTTACTACAACACATTTGAGAATCTAGAGGAAATGGATGAATTCCTAGCCAATATTCACATACCCACACTGAACCAAGAAGAACTAACCCAAATAAACAGGCCTATTTCAAGTCCTGAAATAGAAATGGCAATAAGAGACCTTCTACCTATGAAAAGCCCAGGGCCAGATGGATTCACAGCTGAGTTCTATAAGGTCTTCAAAGCAGAGCTCACACCAATACTCCTCAAGCTCTTCAGTGAAATTGAAAATGAAGGCTCTTTACAAAACTCATTCTATGAAGCCAGTATTACCCTCATCCCCAAACCAAACAGATTCATCAAAGAAAGAGAACTATAGACCTATTTCTTTGATGAACATCGATGCAAAACTTCTCATCAAAATACTGGACAACTGTCTACAACAACTCATCAAAAAAATTATACACTATGATCAAACAGGATTCATCCCAGGGAGGCAAAGCTGGTTCAACATACGCAAATCAATTAATATAATTCAACACATCAACAGGAGCAAGGACAAAATCACATGATTGTCTCAATAGATGCAGAAAAGTCAAGATTCAACACCCCTTTATTTTAAAAGCTCTGGAGAAACTAGGAATCTATGTAACATTCCTCAGTATATTAAAGGCTTTGTATCACAAACCCACAGCTAGTATTATACTTAATGGCAAAAAGCAAAAGCCATTCCCTCTAAAATCAGGAATGAGACAAGGATGCGCACTCTCTCCACTACTCTTTATCATAGTACTAGAATTCCTAGCCAGTGCAATAAGGCAAGAAGCAAGCATAAAGGGGATCCAAATAGGGAAAGAGGAAGTGAAACTTTCCCTCTTGCAGATGACGTGATTCTGTATTTAAGGAGTCCTAGACTCTACTCCCAAGCTCCTTGAGCTGATTCAAAACTTTGGAAGGGTAGCAGGGTATAAAATTAACCCTCAAAAATCAACTGCCTTCCTCTAGGCCAACAGTGAGAGGAATGAGGCAACAATCAGGAAAGCAACTCCTTTTATAATAGCCTCAAAGAAAATAAAGTACCTAGGAATTATCTTAATGAAGAATGTAAAGAACCTTTTTGATGAAAACTTTAAAACCCTGAAAAAGGAAATTAAAGCAGAACTGAGGAAATGGAAAAACCTCCCATGCTCCTGGAATGGAAGACTCAACATCGTGAAAATGACAATATTGCCAAGGGCTGTCTACAAATTCAACGCAATACCCATCAATATCCCAATGTCATTCTTTAAAGAAATAAAAGAGGTAATCCAAAATTTTCTCCCAATTTCTTATTTTTTCCCTTTTCCTTTTCTATTCAAATCCATCTCCAGTTTAGTTGTACACTTATATCCAACATTATTTCTGGTTTAAGAAAAATCCTCTGCTTTCTCAATTAGGCTAATACTCTCTCTCTCACTTCAATGTGGAAATGCTGTAACTCAAACTAGTACTTCATTTGTTTAACAAATACTTGTTGAACAACTATTGGGCACTAGGTGTAGTAAACGATTACCCTTTAAGTTAACATGGGAAACATGCAATATCACAGTTATATGATCTAATATATGAGTTTACCATCAGAGGTTATCTGGATAAAGTATACTTCAAGTAAGCACAGTTCTTGTGCTTTAATAAAATGCTCATTTATTATCAAATGAGTCAATTAAATGCCAGGTTCATTTTCAGAAGCCCTTAACTCAATACAATAAAACTATCTGCATGCTTTGATATTAAATGACTATCTTCTTAGGTACTTTATGTTTCAGGGATTTTGAAAAATCATTAATTGGCTAACTCATTCATCAAATCAATTTTTGTAATTGAATCCAGAACTTCCCATTATTCTTTTCTTTTCCTCATAAGACCTCTTTTGTTCCTTGTCCTCCAAGAAATTTCCTTAAGATTAGTTATTCTGAACTTTCTTTTCTATTCAGGTAAATGAAACAGAAATATGTAGCTAAGGAGGACATTTTAAGGATCACATTCCCATTACACTAGCAGAATACATGGTGTATGGCTCACGGACTTAGCCATTCCTATTCCACATTAGATTTCTTGGAATTATACAATTGGAAGATCTTTGACCTGAAGAACTCTTAAAGATTCCCTGATGCCTTTTCCTTTGGTTTCTTTTCTGATAAAGCACCTAGACTTAATTTCATTGTCTCTAACATTTTAAAGCTTATTTGCTGTTTTTAAAGTAGCTTTTCTTTTCATTTGTTCTTATATTTAGTCAACTAATCTTTTTATGATTTTCTGGTACTATGAATTAACATACACCAAGCTGTAAAATATTTCAGGAAAATGAAAAGTCTTGTCTTAAAAACAAGCATGTAGAGGAAATTTGTGAGTGATTTTCCAGGCTAAGTTCTTGCTCAAAATTTTGTTCCTCAGTATTCCAGGTTAAGGGGAGAGGTATCATAGTTCTTAAAGCAATTTCAGACACTTGGCAAATTTCTGCTTGGTTCCATCACTCGAACTAGAAGATTTAACTCACCCCTTTTGGGTAATTAACTTGCCTGTTGGATGTTGGCCATTGACACAGTTTAATTTCTTAGCTGTCAGTTAATCAACATTTACAGAGTGACTGCTGAGGCAGAACTCTGTTCTAGGCTCAATTGAAACATTAACCAACAGTGGCTAAGGATTCACATATCCCACCCCTTCATCCAGGGGCTGGTGTTAAAGGGAGCAAGGAGATGTGATGTAGCCCTTAATATCTCAGTCTTGATATTTTTACCATCAAATTTGCAGAAAATCTCACTAAGGAGAGTAAGTTGTCTTATGGAATTCTCTGGGACTTAGAGTATAAATACATAGTTAAATTACTCTTCATAATTAGCCTTGTCACATTATACTTTTTCCATTGCAAATATACAGATATTCTAATCCTAAAGGAAGAATGTTAAGTGACTAGCCATATTCCCTTCACACATTGAATGTATCAGTCAGGAAGGAGAATCTGGATATATTGGAGACCTTAAGCCAAGATTCCTTGATCCATCCAGGATGTACAAACAGTTTCATGCTTTAATTCAGAAATTACATGAAATATATTATATCCTAAAAGATTTTTGTGTAGACAGTTCCTGATATTCACCAGAAAACAAAATGTAGATAATGTAAGCTGCACAAAAGCTTGACAGTCAATAGGTACGAGAGAACAGCCAAGAACCTCATCTAGTCATTCGTCATTCAGTTTACAGGTGTTCTTCATATACAGCTTTCTTTTCTGTTACTCAACTAAAGTATAGAATAACACAACTAAAGTAAAAGCAAATGCAAAGTAATAAAATTTTGTGTGTGCTTATTGTTCTGTGAGGATGCTAGAAAAAATCAAAATGAATTCAGAGCTGTTGAAATTTACAAAGCAGAAACAAAATAGCCAGTTAAAACCAGCTGTCATCATTTACTAGTTGAATATAAATATGGATTAAGTGAAACAAATGTGTTACAAACAAAAAATGGCTATGGGTAAAGTAGTAGCCAAACATTATCAAAAAGCTTTGCTTTATAGATGTCTAGTTTTCTTATGTGTTAGTTGCTCTGTGAAAAAAAAGCAGTGTTGAATATGGTTATCATTAATTAGTTGCACAAAGGAGATCCCATTCAACAAATCAGTTTATGAATGCAATACACCTTGGTCAATGTCAACCCTTTCAACATTGTTTTATTTGTGTGTGTGTGTGTGTGTGTGTGTGTGTGTGTGTGTGTGTGTGAGTGTGTGTGTGTATGTGTGCTGGAGCTTGAACTCAAAGACTGAGTACTGTCCCTGATCATTTTTCTCATTTCTAACACTCTATCACTTGAGTCACAGCTTCACTTCTGGGTTCTTGGTGGAACTGGAGAAGAGTGTCACCGATTTTCTGCCCTAACTGGCTTTGAATCCAGCCCTTAGATATCCATCTCTTAAAGTAGCTAGGATTACAGGCATGAGCCACCGACATCTGGTGCTACTACAAGTTGAGAAAAAGGGTGCTTAGAAAAGAGGAGGAGGAAGAGGGGGGGATGAAGAAGGCAATAGGGAGGAAGAAGGCGATGGGGAGGAAGATCTGGAAGGGAAGCTGAGGAGGACATTTGAGTTCATGTGTCTTGAGAGCCAAATGAAACACTGGTAAAAATCTTAGCTGATGCCCATGGAAAATAATTTGTTAGTGGCAGCATCTGACGTAAGAGCCCGTGGCAGAGTTTTCTTAAGAGAACAAATGGATAAAAAGAGTCATTAAAACAGTAGGTTTTAAGGCAGGAAGGGGGTGACAGAAAGTGATGGAGGTCTCAAATGAGTTCGGGGATTTAGGAAGGAGTTTAATAGACTGAGCACAAGACATCAGTAAGCCTGAACAGTGTTAGCGTAAGAGCTGCCAAACTAAAGCAAACTGAAATTAAATAGTTTATTATTCCTCTAGCTGCTTCTGCCAATAATAATGTGTTTCCCCTCAAGAGCCACGTATTTTGAAAACCCATATTATTCACTGAGACCAGTTTTTGTGCTTATCCCCTTCGCGTGCTACTTTCAACCTGGCTCCTACTTTCCTAGACCAGCAGGAAAGGCTGTGGTGCCATGGATCTCCTAGGCCACGTATTTCCATTTCCCCAGTGTCTGATAGGATCATGAGGAAATGGAGCTCGTCCTGTCCTCTAACCATTACAGGACTCGACTTAGCCTTTCATTGTTAGGAGTATCTCATCGAGGGGACAAGAGAGGGTACAGGTGATCAAGGCAGGGCCAGAGAATGTTTTTCTCTAAGTGGACTGTGGTGGTACACTGATGTTGCTTTCATTCCCATCTTCCTCTCCCCCGCCCACAGCAGTGCTTCAAATTGTCCAGAGTACAGAATAGAGAAACACTTGAAAACCTGTATCCATCCTGCAATCCCATTGGTGTCCACTGCACAATAAAGGCAGAAGATGTCCTGGGCCTCTTTGGTTTGGTGCTTGGTGCCTGTTATCAGTCAGCTTTCTATTGCTGTGACAAAGTACTTGAAATAATCATCTCATAATGAAGAAAAGATGTTAGTTCATGCTTTCAGAGGATTGGTTCAATGTGAGAGAGGGGAGAGGAGAATGGGTTACCCAGTCAACCTATCTTCCTTTCACAGGAATCTGAGATTTTGTTCACTGTGTGCATATTATCTTCATTGAGTTCAGGCTCATGCTATTTCAAGGTGATGAACAGCAGCAATAAAACATCAGTTCCTGATGTCTTACCAGGAATGGTCCGTGCTGTTGAAATATGAACATCCAACTTGCCCTAAAATCTTCATCTTCAAGATTGCAATACCTCTTCACAAAGTCACAGGTTGGCAATCAACACATATCCTTTGGGGGAACATTTAAGATTGAAACCATATTAACTCTTTAAGTTTGTCTGTGAAGAAACTATTCTCAACTCAATCTAGTCTATTTTTACTTTTCATTAATGTATGGGGTAAACAACAGAAAGATTTAGGGGAGATCAAAAATAAGACAAATTCCCTTTTGGTTTCTTGTGTTTCAGTCTTTACCATTCTCTAATGCTGGAAATTTGAGCAGCCTAATCCTTCAAGAACATATATTTTTCCAGCGGAAGATCTTGTGGAATCCTTCACCTGAACAGGAACTAGGCTGCAGGACCTCTTATGAATATTTGATGATTACAAGAGGAAGGTAATGTACCGAGCATGGGAGAATAATGTGAATTTAATTCTCACAGCTTCATGGACTCTAGAGATGCAGAATTTATTCTTGAATGCAGTTCCCTTGCTTGATGCCTTTGACACTATACATGAATTGTTAGATTTTCTGATTTTAAAATGGGTTGTTGCATAGAAGAAATGATCTAACATGAGCACTAGACAAGAAAGAAAACAGTAAATCTCATGTTACATGGGTGTTACAGATTGCTACTAATATTCCATTTTTGTTATTGCCATTGTGTCATAGATATATTTAGAAGCTTTTACATATGTTACATATTTTATCTAAGCAATACCATCTGGTATGTGTTTCAGTGTGTAACAGGCAAAGTCAATATATTAATTTAGATTTCTAGACCTCATATTTCCTGACTATGTAAGTAATGGAAGCTTACTGAAAGCTACAGTATTAAAATTTCTGTCATGATGACAGAAAATATTGCAAATAGCTGAAATTCTAGATAATTGATACTATCTTTCTTTTATTTATTTCTTTTTATTACTTTGTTGCTGGATGCCATATGAAATCATCAATATTTCATTTTATTATTAAAAAGCCCTACAAGGCATCTTTGCTTATTATTCCCATTTAACAAAGTAGAAAGAGTTTAAATTTTAAATCAGCAAGTATATTGTTAGTTATCCAGCAAGTGATAAAGGCAGAATTTGCAACTCTGTTGCAACCATCACATGACATTGCATGTAAGTATAAATATGGAAGGGAAATTGGCATTGTTGTTACAGTATCTCACTTTGTTACCTGATATATCAGATATATTTGTATTTGGTTATTTGAAATTGGATAGGGAACGGGGGAAAACAAGATGAGAGTTGGGGGTGGGGGGGAGGGAAATGGGGACCAAGACATGTGAAAGGGTATCAATGTATGGGAATTAATGCACCATCTATCTGGCCAATATCATGTAACCCTTCTAGTAATTACAATAAAAAATATATGAAAAAAAAGCCAGAAGTGGTGCTGTGGCTCCAGTGGCAGAGTGTTATCCTTGAGGAAGCTCAAGGATAACACCCAGGCCCTGAGTTCAAGCCTAGGACTAGCTAAGTGAATAAATAAAAGAAAAAAGAAAAAAAGAATAAAAAAAACTCATAAGTAGTGACAGTTAATAAGATAACCTTTTGCTGGGGCCAGCCGGCAGCAAACCAGGGTTCGCAGATTGGGATTCCTGAAATAGGGGCAAGGACTAGGAAAAATTAAAAGAGAGACAAACAGATGGAGTTCGGGAGGACTACAGCTCAAGTCAGCAGTCCAAGAAGGCTGTGAGCTCCAGACTGCCACCTAAGACTGTCCTGTTTATTTTAAGTTTCAACCTTAAATACTCTTCTTAAAACTAGGGAACTGCCAGAGGCTACATTCATACAAAATAGTAAACAAGTCACATATAGGATAAATGAGAAAGGATTAACATTGCTTAAAGTTATCCTGATAAGAACTGATTGACTTTGCTTAAAGTTATCCTGATAAGAACTGATTGACATTGCTTAAAGTTATCCTGATCAGAGTTACTTCCTTGTGTATACAGTTGTGTAGGTCCAAGGTCAGGTCCAAGGTCACTGACCCCACAGTCGGTCCCCAACAACCTTTAACACTGAGGCTCTGAATAAAAGTGATGGAATCACCAGTTTTCTAATCTGAGTGAACAGACTAGTGCTATCTGGCATACATTTTTTTAAATATTCGTGTGCAATATCTAGTTTGTCTTTCACTACATACCTTTGAGACAGTATAATTGGCATCTGAGACATAAAGAAATGGAGACCATAAAATGGCTAAAACTAATACAAATGAAAATCTTGAAGATCTTTGAAATATCATGATCACTCATGCAATTCTCTTAACATTTGTGATGCCCTAATCCTGCAAAATACACAAAAACACATCATGAAGATATTGTCACCTTCCTCTCCAAAAGTAAATTTCAGTTGGTTCTTGAGATTTAAACTCTGTATTTATAGGCATTAAAAACCACGAATGGCAGAATAATAAAATAATAAAATCTAAAATATTGGATTTTATTCTGTTTTTAATTTTAATATTCTCATTCGCTAAACATGCCTGTGGGATTATTTCTTCTATGCAAAGGATTTTTGCAGAAATTGATAAAGGTGATGGATATGTTTTCTGATATAGACTTGAAAGTCCATGAGTAAAATAGGACATAAATCATAGCAGAGTTATTGTAATAGTGATGTGACACAGGGTTATGATATCACTCTTTAGTGATTAAAAATGACACTTCTTAGAATATATAAAAGACACAAAAGAGAGCTGATAGTTTAATAGCTGAGACTTGTGAGGATGATAACCAGTGATTCATTAGGTAGAAAAAGGTTATAAATTAAAAAAAGGGAAAGAAATGGGGATTTTTTTTTTGCAAACAAAGGACTAAATACATGAATTTATTGTCATCCAAATCATCTCTCTTGTTAAGATATAGTATTTTCTGATATCTGAGTCTAGAACCATTTAGCCAAACTTAATTCGTCCTCCCCACCACAAGTAAATTAAAGAAGAACACAGACTTGACTTAAATGTTGAATTTCTGTTCAATATATTAGCCTTGTAAAATCAGGGGATTTATAACACCTTATCTCTTTTTTTTTAATTTGTTAGCAAATATATTGGCTTAAGTCTTCAAAAATATGTTATTATGTTGATATAATTCTCCAAATCATGACAGAAACAACTTTTCCTCGCCAGATTCTAGGGGTGATCATATGATCATTACTCCCAGGCGTTTTTTTTATAATTATGATAAATTGAACAAATGCTGTATGCTAACTGGCCTTCAAAATACATCCTGCCACCTGCATGGTAGGATGCCCTTCTAATAGTGTCTGAAGAAACCACCCATTCACTGACCTACTTTCATTACCTTGGGTATTTCAGACATGTCATTTCATAAAATTTTAAGAGGCTAATAAAAATTTTAGAACGTAATTTTTTTCAGAATGGACACACACAAACACACACAAAAGCATTGGAACTAATTCCTATCTTCTAATGAGCAAAATATCAGAACTCACAGAAGAGAGAGTTTTTACTAAGGTAAATCTACCTCATGCTTGCAGAATTCCTTAGACTTCAATGGCTAAAGCCTTTACCTTGCAAACACATAAACCAAGGACTATTCATCCACCCTATATAAATTTAAAAAATAAGTAGAATCATATTATCCTTGTGTTCATTTGACATAACCTTTAAATTTTATTGAGTACGTAAAGTGGCTATTATTAAGTAAACTCCTAAAAAGTTACAAGAAGTATAGATAAGACAGATTATAGAACATACATGGTAGTCATAAATGTATGAAATTGTGAAACAGGAAACAAAATTTGTGTGGTAGGCAAGGCAAATACATAAAGTACAATGCAAATATTGTTTCTATGTGTAATCTGGGGAAAATATGGTAGTATTACTTAGGGAAATTCAAGAATGAATGTGTAGGGCTGGGTGCAGTGGCTTGCATCTGTAAATCTAGCTACACAGGAGGCTGAGATCTGAAGATCGCGGCTCAAAGCCAACCTAGGCACTAAAATGTCCATGAGACTCTTATCTCCAGTGAACGACTAAGAAAACCCAAAGTGGCGCTGTGGCTAAAGGGATATGGCAATTGTCTTGAGCTGAAGAGTTCAAGGACAGTGCCCAGGCTGAAGAGTTCAAGACCCACAGCCAACAAAAGGAAAGAGACAGAGAGAGAGCAAGAGGGAGTGAGTGAGCTAGCTAGCGAGCGAGAGAGAGAGAGGGGGGGGAGGGAGGGAGGGAGGGAGGGAGAGAGAGAGAGAACAAAGAAAGAAAGAAAGAAAGAAAGAAAGAAAGAAAGAAAGAAAGAAAGAAAGAAAGAAAGACGAGTAAATACATAGGTAAAACTTCGTATTTAGTATCAAATGTAATGGATATGAAAAAAGTGTAAAGAACACCACACAGAGTTTTTTCAAGACATAAAAATATAGAAACTATATCAAATATCTGGCTACTTTGGGCTCTGGTGTCTCACACTTATACTCCTAGCTACTCAGGAGGCTAAAATTTGAGGATTGTGGTTCAAAGCTGGCTTAGGCAGTAACAGGTGTAAGACTCTAATATACAAAAAGCTACAAAAAAATGCCAGAAGTAGATCTATTGCTTAAGTGGTAGAGTGCTGGCCTTGAGCAAAAATATTTTAGGAATAGCACCCTGACCTTGAGTTCAAGACCCAGGAATAGTACAAAAGATAAAAAGTAAAAGAAAGGAAAGGCAGAGAGAGAGAGAGAGAGAGAGAGAGAGAGAGAGAGAGAGAGAGAGAGAGAGAGAGAGAGAGAGAGAGAGAGAGAGAGAGAGAGAGAGAGAGAGAATGGGAGGGAGGGACAAGCATTCTATATTTCTCATGCAGATGAAATTTAAATCCATAAGAATGGGTTACATTTTCAAACAGTCATTGCAAAAGGACTAAAAATGGAATGTCTATCTTTAGGACACAGCAGTTATATTAAAGAATAAGAGGATAAAGAATAGCAAGAAAAGAGAATATAGTGTTGAAGAGAAGAGGAAAATATGTAAGTATAGAAGAAAATATAAAGATTAAGTTTAGAAGAGTGTTAAGGAATATATCTTTTAGGGCCAGGAGTTTGGCCTACTGGCAGAATGTTTGCCCAGCATGCACGAAGACCAAGGTTCAATTCCTCTGTACCACATACACAGAAAAAGCTGGAAGTGGTACTGTGGCTGAAGTGGTAAAACTATACCCTTGAAAAAGCTCAAGGACAATGTTCAGGCCCTGAGTTGAAGCCCCAGGACTGGCAAAAAAAATGGTATATTTTCTGTGATATTCACAACACAATATTTTGAAAATGAGCTTTACAACTTGGGAGGGCATGGGGGGAAGGAAAGTGTGAAAAAGTTGGGAAGGGATAACAATGTTTGAGAAATAATAATATATTGACTACCTTATGAATATAAATGTAACCCCTGTATACATCTCCCTGATAATAAAATTTAACTTAAACAAAAAGAATATATTTTCTGCTGTAACCTTCAAACAAACAAACAAAAATGTCTTGCATTGCTTGAGTTCTGTGAGAAAAACATGGGCGATTAAGAAATCTGGAGTCAACAATCAATGACGTAGATGATTGACCAACTAATTTTCAAAGCAGCCAATGGCATGGAAATGTAGAATGTTGTATCATCAGGAATCCAAGATTCATTCGTTCTTTGTCATTGAGTTCAAGCTCATGCGATTCCAAGGTGTTGGAAAGCAGCAACACAGCATCAGTCCTTAACATCTTACTGGGATTGGTGGTGCATGCTGTTCAAATATGTAAGCCAAAATGTATGTCAAATCACCCCACTGGCAGAACTCTAGCTTCTTTTAAACACAAAACTATTAAGTATGATAAAAAAGTGAGTAGTAAAGGTATTTATTTTGTAGCATGGTTATTAGCATTTTAACAGCTGCTTCTAATCCAGAGCATAGTATTTATTGTACAATTCAAATAGGTGTAGTGATGGTCATAACTGCTACAAGTGCTAGGTCACTAGTTTGGGTGAGGTACTTGGGACAATCATTTATAAATTCTATTTGAGAATGAAGTTCATAAATGGTGGACTATCACCCTTTGAGCTCATTTGCTTTCAGCAAGCAGGATAATAAAACTGTATAGCATTTTCCTCACTTAAACTACTTGGCCAATATTATTTAATTATTTCTTCAAACAAATGAGCTTAGGTGACAAAGTAGAAAGATCTCACATTTGTTGAAATGGAAACAGAAATTGGACAACATTTGGAGAACAAAACAATCATCTGCATTATCACTTAATGAACAAAAACCAGATAAACTAGACCGTAAGTCTCTCTAGGAAAACTGTCATTCAAATTGGATTCAATGATTTATTTTTTCTTATTGTAAGACAAAATAATCTTATTCCAATATGAGTCTTCAGTAAATGGTCTGCCTAAGGAAATCAAATCTTACTCAGTTGAAGATCACGCTGGGATTGAAGGTTAGTACTCAAGATTAATTCACATATCTGTAGACACAGAGGAAGTGTCCAGCTACTTGATCACACTGAAACATTTTTCCATTTTTTTCCTTTTGTATCTATATGCTCCTCCTCTGTTAGCTCCTGCTCATTGACATTTTATGGAGAAACAACTCTGAACTGAAAATGAGAAGCTATTTAGATGATAGCGGGTCCTCTATTTTAATCTGATTGTTATGCCTCTATCCCAGCAATTTCCATGTGTATTACCTGTTCTACTGGGTGAGCTCTGTATAAGCTATTGTAGTATCTGTTCTTCAAGGAATGATATGCTAGTGCAGGAATTAGCATACCATTCACACTAAATGGGCCTGTCCAACATTCTGTATTCGCAGTAAAGTCTCTTGAAAGAAGTTCTCAATATCAGAGAACAAATACAAAATGCAAGCCTTATCTTTGCTTATGCCTTTCCCTGGGACATATAGGGAAAATAGTTATGTTAGGGAATATTTTGCAAAAAAATGGTACAAAAGTACACACACACACACACACACACACCAACAATATTTTAATACCTTGAAAATATCTTGATTGCATAAAATGGAATAAAACAAGTTGTTAATACATGTAAAGAACAAGAGAAGCAAAGTGAACTGATGTAAAGAATTGCACAAAGGTGAAAATAAAATACATGATCTAGAATTTAGATATGTTGATTCTTATTTGCCTCTAGGACTATAATTCTGCTTCTTCTAATGTCCTGTTTTTATTCATATAAGTCAGCCCAATGTCTGTATAGGTATCCAATTATATTATTAGGATATGTAGATAAGTATGCTTATGAATGAATTGTAAATCATGTCCACCATTTCTTTAATGTTAAACTAGAAGCAGAGACGGCTGCTGTTATAGCGGGTTATTATTTCTGCACAGAGGATGACAGGAAAGGCAGAAACTATTTGGAGCTCAGACTGAATTGTAGTTTTAAGCACATCTGATGTAGTGCATGTCTGGAGGTGGCATTTCTAACCTTTTTATCAACTAGGTTCCATGGATCAGAATAAATGATAACAATAGCTCACCACCTTCTGCTGGACAGATTTGCTACTTGAAAAATGATCAGGGCCCTATTAAGAGAAGCCACACCGCCCTAATGGGGAATGGATGACAGGCCAGGTCTCTGGGTGCCTCTCTCTCTGTGTGTGAAGGGACATGACCTTTCCTGTCATTTTCCCTGGGATCAGTTGAATGATAGACTTCTTTTCTTTCCCCAAATTGTTATAGCAAGAGGAAAGGAAGGATTGCAGATTTTTTTTTCCTTCCTTCAGAAAAGAGATGTGGCCCATTTTAACATCCCTATTATCTATGAGCCGGTCCACCAAAGCTCTATTTGAAAGGACCTTTTGGTTTCACAGTGATGACAAGCCCTTTCCAATAGGTCTCTTCCTGTTCATGGTATACCTAGGGCTCCATTTTCATACTTGGAAGGATAGCACCTTTACTACCTGCCCCTTAATCTTCCTTCCACTAGTCCACCCCTCAGATTTTCTTCTGTGCTTCCGTTTCATGAATCACACCTTGTCTTTCCTTTTATGTCCACATTTTTTAGTTCACCTTGAAGTCACAGTTCACATTCTACTTCCTTTCTGAAGTAATCCTTACCCATTCTGACTCACAGTGCTATTTCCTTTTTTGAACTGGGTATGTTACTCTCAAGACCTAGTGTCCAGACTGAAATTTATTATACCCTGTTCACTTACCATATGACAATACAAGAACTAATCTTGTTATATATTATTTATTTTCCCTTCATACCATATGCTCACTTTCATCTATTCTAGAATCACCCAATCGTTTGAGTTTTACCTATAATCTTAAAAATTCATTTATTTATTAAAGTTGTAGAATGTTATTGTGTTGGATATATAAATCTTTTTATTTCTGCAAATAGTATTATGCGCTATTTATTTTTTCTTGTTCATATTGTAGTTTATACTAAATCAGTACAAAAGCATAAGATAGATGATAGAGATATTACAATTACATGATGGGTAGATAGATTCATAGATAGATAGATAGATAGATGATAGATAAACATTTTAGTATTAGTTTAGTTGGCACTTAAAAACCCTGTGAAACAGTTTACTAATAGTGCCAAGTTCAGAAAAATTGACAACTGATATTCTTTCAATTATGTCACCACCACAGACATCTGTAAATGATATAATGTGGCAAGGTCATTTTTTTAACTGAGGTTGGGTATGGAATCCAGGGTCATACTTTTGCTAAATGGACATTTTTTCCACTTGCACTGCCCCTTAGAGCATTTTCATTATGTTGGGTATTTCTTAGCTCTATGTGCTTGTTGTACAGGATTGCAGTTCCACTTTCGCTTCTCTGTGTATTTTTGGATCTCAAGTACACATCGCTAAGTCCAGCCCCTTTTGG
Organism: Megascapheus bottae; assembly: GCF_031878675.1. Lineage (NCBI taxonomy): Eukaryota > Metazoa > Chordata > Mammalia > Rodentia > Geomyidae > Megascapheus > Megascapheus bottae. Next base: position 23,500,041 of record NC_143527.1, read on the forward strand.
TCTTGGCTGGCCTCAAATAGAGAAGCCCTAATCTCTACCTTTCAAACAGCTAGAGTTATTGGCTTTAGCCACTATGCCCAGCCCATGTTTAAAAGCCCAGTGCAATTCAGTATTTGCTTCTATCTTATGCTTATCTCATCACAATTTAGACAAATTATTCTGCCCTTTTTTTTTTTTGCCAGTCCTGGGCTTGAGCTCAGGGCCTGAGCACTGTCCTTGGATTTTATCAAGGCTAGAGCTCTACCACTTGAGCCTCAGCACCACTTCTTGCTTTTTTTCTATGTATGTGGTACCGAGGAATCGAACCCGGGTCTTCATGCATGCTAGGCAAGCACTTTAACCATTAGGCCAAACTCCCGGCCCCTATTCTGCCTTTTTAATGACAGAACATCTGTGTCCTCCATATAGTTTTATCAGAAATAGAAATATGCACATTTGTTCAATAAATGTACATATTGAACTCATAAAAACAAAGAACACATTTTTATGCCATTCTTTTTTTTGTCTTAACGATTGGCACCATTGTTTCTGCTCTATTCCCTCTCCTTTCAGCAAATGGAAGCAAACGCTAGAGCTTCTTATATGTAAAAACAACAATAACAACTTCCTTTTGAAAAATAACACACACTTCAAAGCTTAAAATATGTTATTGGCCTATTACCAGATTGTGTACCTTTGTAAAATGTCTTAACTCTATAAGGTTTATTCCTGGGTAAGATATGAATAACATAATTTTCAGCATTTGAAAGTGTGCAAAATGAAGCTCTCCCTGCTGTCCTAGAGTTATTCCCGTGTCTCTGTGGAAGAAACTACATGTACTGGTCTCTGGCCTCTGTAACACTCAGCACCGTTCATCTGTCAAGTTCTTTCATTTGAAAATAATGAGCAGCCAAGAGTTTGAAAAACTAAATCTATTAAGAATATTTATGCAGAAGAACTATCACTAAACACCTCCATTCACTCATGTAATGAGATTGGCATCACGATAAAATTCTTGTCTTGTAAGATAATGATCTTATGGCTTTTTCTGGCTCTTAAACCAAAGATAATTGGGTTAATCTCTGCGGGAAGTCCATCTGTTTCCAGTAAACCATTTTAATTGTGGATGACTTTATTTCAGAAACGTGGAAAAAAGATCTTGCCACTTGCTCTCTGATCCTAGGAAATACAAGAATAGATGTCAAAATTTAAAATGTAGATGTGTGGAAAATGTAACTGCCACAGTGGAATTGCCTGTCTGTAGATTGTGATACTGGTAATATTTCACATTTGTTGAATGCTTTTCATTAATAATTTAAGTGATAATTTTCTGGTATTAATAACTTCTAATAATTGTACCATGTTCCTAGCATAAGAGTAGAGAAAAATATTAATACTGTTCAGTAACATAAGATTGCATACAGGATAAATTGTAAAATTAAGACTATAAGTTGAATTTGTACTCATTTCATACATACTGTATAGCTTGTAGCATTGGATCATATACAGCAATACATTGTGTTTTGTGATAATGGGGTCTCATCTTAGAATCCAATTTAATTAACTTAGTTTTGTAAGTTCATTGGATACAGAAACTAAATATAAACAGTCCCTTTTATAGCCCACAACTACAAGATGCTTAATATATTTGAAATATCCATTTAATGCACGATGGCCTACTTAACATATGTACTTGATAAGAAACAATTCTCTTAAAAATTTAATCACTTTTTCATGGTAAATTAGAAAAAAATGCCACAAATGTTTGCTAATATTATGCTTTTCTTTTAAGGTGTACTGGGATGCTGTTGCTTTGGGAGGGCATGAGTATACATCTGTACATATGTATATGTTTCTATTCAGGTATGTGATACCTATGCATAGATAAGCATGTGTGTGTAGGTACATTTTTCTCATCGAGATTGTCATAAATGATGGGTTCACATCTCAGCATTATTACTTACTGGTAAAGTCAACCTGGCTGAATTAGTTCCATGGAAAAGATATTTTTATAACTTTGAAATCATTGCAAATAGACAATGCATTTATTAAACAACAACTCTCTCCATTTACCTTTACTTTGACCTGGTAAACTCTGGTACATTGGGACTGTTGTAATATATTATAAACTGGTTAGGTTAAAAGAGCAACACAACTGTGTTCCTCACAATTCAAGTTCAAGGCAAATGGCATGTTTGATGAGGAGGGCCTGCTTTGTGATTCATAGCTGCCTCTTTCTCACAGATGATGGAAGGAATCAATACCTTTTTGACTGGCGCTAATCCCTTTCATGAACTAATTATCCTTCATGGGTCTTTTCCCTTAGTTTCATAAATGGAGTTTTATGTCTTCAACATATGGATTTGGGAGGTTTACAGACATTCGGCTATAACTTCTGTAAGCTACTTTCTGTCGCTATACATTTGCCTAGTCTAGGTAACTCACATAAATGGAATAATAATTTTTATCTTCTCATAGTTCTCTTATTTCAATTAACATTGTGTTTTCAAGGTTTGATCCCATTGTTCCATTTGCGTGTGCATGTGTGTTAAGTGAAGGGAAAGAGTCCTTCTAACTTCTCTCCACAAGTATAATAGAACCTATAATATCAGAGAGACAGAGACCCTATCTGAGGCTATTGTTATTTCCATAATGACATCCATAATATAGTCTGTAAAAAAAACAGTAATAGTGGACAGAAAATAAAATGAATTCAGAGGGTGCTTTAGAGTTGCCACTATTGGCACCAATGAGCTCACTATTTTTACTGTTGGACAAAAGACAGACAGAAAGCATAATAATTAGTTCACTTTAATACTATAATTATATGTGCAAATATACTGTGTCAAAAGATGAAAGTCCTATTAAAGAATTGTGATCGCTGCATACAAACCATGGTTCAGATATGCATGTCAGATATGCATTATGTAACAATGAGAAAATAAGATGAGATCTCAGGTTTAGACAAGACCGAGGAGAGCCATGGAAGCTCAAAGAATAGAAGAACAAGTGGGAGATACAGGCAATCAGAATCGAGTAAGTTAGATGGATGTCACCTGACATGGTTTCATGGCTTATATGGACAGAAAAAAAAATTAACCCAAGAAATGCAAAGCCATTGTGTTTAAAAAATGACAAATTACACCAGGCCCAAACAAAACCTGGAAAAAATGGATAAGTATTTTCTCAAGTAAAGATTGGGGATATCTCCACATATATTTAGACAGTGATAATGCAAGAAGAGAAAAATCAATTTAATGAAAGACAATCCTTCTTTAAACCTATCCCTTAAAATGGTTAAGGTAGGCACTCTTTTGCTCTGAAATGACTCCATGGAGATGAGGAAAAATATTTTGTTATTTGGAGCAAATAACCTCAGTTCAATGTGAATAGATTTTACCGTTTTCTAAAGAAGTTGAATGTATTTGAAAGTCTGAAACAAATAGCCAGAAAACAAATGCTTTCTGGAACTGATGAGAAACCTTAGATCTGACTACTAAAGAGCTGAAGTTACTTCACACTGCCAGGAAAATTGCATTAGTTTATGGGGCAACTAATATCAGTGGGTGAAGTAGATAAGTAATGAGGCAGAATAAAAACAAGAAGAAGACTGGATTTACAAAGCAATCCATGGTGAGGCAAGATATTGATTTGAAATTATGGAAGATTACACTGGTAGGGGGCAAAGAAGGCAGCGATTCCTCAGGTGGTGTGAACAAGTGACATTTCAAAGCTTTTCTTGTGTATTTGAACTCAGATGTTCACTGGGCCTCACAGTGGCACAGAGAAAAGAGAGTGAAGTAATTGCATGAGGTCAGCTCTGTTAGCTTACAAACACTTTGTGGTTAGCATCATCATTGGAATAACTGTGCATGAAAATATTTTACCTTAAAGCCACATTATTATTCTTTGTATTTAACTTCAAGCTCTCCTATAAATTCATTCTGATTCTTTTTTTTAACTGTATATTTTTTTTTGTCTTTTCTTTTTTGGCACTGGGCATCGAACCCAGGACATTGCACTTGCTAGGCAAGCACTTTGCCACTGAGCTACATCCCAGCCCTCATTCCGATTCTTCAACAGTCAGTTTATTACTGACTTTAGAGTGGAGCAAACAAAGCACCCAATGTAGCACATTACTAAAAAAAACTTATTAGAGAATGCAATATTGCAAGCTAAGGACATCATAAAAAAAACAAGTATCTATGGACCAAGGTGACTATGGGCAGATATATTCTTGCAAGGTGTTTAATACTCTACCAGGCATGGAGAGCAAACAGGCTTTCAGTAAGGCAACTGTGTAAGCACAGAAATGACCACATTGCTGAGGTATAGACAGAATGAGTGTCTAGGATTTCCAATGGAGTCCTGGTTGGAAGGTTGGAATGAGGTTGTGTATGAGAGGGATATCAAGTCTCCGGCTATACATATATAACTTTCTGATGTAGGTATTTAGGGCCTCAGTGATTTTTGAGACAGCTACACATTCGTATGTGGGAAAAGAAGAGATTGGGAGGTAATCTGAAGTAGTAGCAAGAAACTTAGTTTCTTTGGGCAGTGGTACCATGTAAATGAAGAGAAATTTAAGTTATAGAAAGAAGCACAAAACTGGAACTGGTTGAAGGTGGAAAAAGTCTACTCTCTAAGGTAACTCTTTGATGCTACATGATGGTTGAGTGTGCCTAACCTCCTTGAACTATGTCTGGAACTTCCTGGTTATAAAAATCTTCATACTAGAGCCACATGAATGTTGGGAGGGTAGAGGTATGGTTAAAAGGGTTAGAACTACTGGGTAATGGCAGCAAAGGGTACAACCATGGTTAGATGAAAGACAACAGGCACAGGAATCCTCAGGGCTTAAACTATGTGAAAGGATGCCACTTGCTAAAATTTGCTTTCTTCCTCAGCAGCCACGTCTATGAGATTGTCATTCAGTTAAAGCACAGACCTTATTGGGTTTTGACTCTACAGAGATAAATTCTAGTGGGTTTAGTTGATGAAATTAGTTTTGTAAGGGACAAATCTGGCTGCTAGCAGGCCTACACTTGTGGAGGATTACAATTATTCTCAAACCTACCTACACTTCAAGATCACTGCCGAGGCTTTACAAAAGATAACAGAGCCCCCACCTTCCTCCATCAATGCAATTAAATAAGTCTTCAGGGATGGAGTAATATTATTACTATTATTAGTTTTAATTGCACAGGTAATTGAATGGGGCATACAGAGTCTAGATTCATATTTATGTCAATATGAATTGCTCATGTCATACTTACTTTGGCACTTGTTAAAAATGAAGATATCTTGGGGTGTCTGGGGATAGTCTTAGGAGGCTCCAATTCTAAAAGAGTTATATTTAGAAAACTAGTAGCTGATGTAGATGTGGATGTGGATAGGTCCTCCTAAAGAATAATCTAGAAGAGTTCTCAAAAGTGAAAAAGCAAAACTAGCCCTGAAATTTTTCTCTAAAATGTACCAGTGTGTCTAGCAGTTTACATCCTGAGCAGAAAGGGGCTCTCTTTTGTTATAAAATCAAGTTTTCCTAAAACTGCTTTACATTTTGATTAAAAGATGACTGAAATCCTTGAATTCTATACATATTAATGGACCAACAGCTGTATCTGATGATATTGTCACCTGCAGATATTGGTTATGTCCTGCATGTAGGGCACAGATAAAGGACTTTGATATGTCTTTAATCATGTCTTATGGAATATTAATTACATTAGGAAAAGAAAGCCACATTCCAAAAAACCATTTTCCCTAGCTTCATGTTTCAGCATTCTTTGACAAAAACTGAAGTCAAGGAACTGGTTTATCCAGTTATTGTTTCCATTTCATAGGAACCCAACCTGACATGTCACTTGATTCTCTGTCCAACAGAGATTTTCCATATCTAAGGCAACCAAACTCTTGTTCTTTCTGAATAATGAGGGCTTTAAAAATGTATAACTTTCATTCTGAGTAGAAATCATAAACTAATGAATATAGGCAATGTTCCCAGGGATGTCTCAACGTATCTGTCTTCATTGTGGTGGAAACACAAACCCAAGAGGGACTTTTACAATTTACTTCACCTCTCATTGTGTTAATTTGATTATATTTACATTTGTGGAACTTTCATGAGACAGAATCAATTTATTCACCTATCCATTTCTGTTTATGTTACTTTCTGTTTATATTCCAGAAACCAAGCAAGAAAAAGAAAAAGAAACACTTTTACTTATCTTTATACAAGTTTTATTGTCATTGATTAAACTTCATAATTTCCAGAAATATGAAACTAAATAGGCCTCTTGCTTCTACAAATTATCCAATCTTTGTCATTCTATTATTACAGCAGAAAATAGACTAACATGGATCTCTAAAACAAGACCTCATAGATAATACCTTACAAATAATACTCATTTGTTTCTCAGAATTTAGAGTGTTGGGCGTTCAAGCTCAAGGTGCTGGCAGCTTCAATGGCTGTTTAGAGCTGTTTCCCTGATTTGCAGATGGACTTTTAGATGCTTATCCTCCCATGGGCTCTCTCTTGTTGCAGGCAGGTAGATAAAGTGGGAGGCCTTGTTTCTCTTCCTCTTCTGTAAGGGCATTAATTCCTTCATGAGGCCTCCACTCTTACGAATTTTTTCTTTCACTAATTACCTCCCGAAGGCCCCAGATCTCATTACCATCACATTGAGATTTAGAGTGGCACTGTATGAATTTGGGAAGATATAAATATTCACTTCAAAACACTGCCTTACAATCTACACACCGGAAAGCTTCCTATTGGAATCTGGGAACATTTTGTTCCTCAACAACCTTGTAAGTCATTTACTTTTGATGTCTATTTCAAGAAATTGTGGGCCAAGGATCTATTAAAAATAATAAGAATATCAGAATTGTTTGTTAAAATCAGCTTATGTACAAGGAAGTATATAGATTCCTGCTATATATGTTCAAACTGAAAACAAATAGACAGCAAAACTGGGTATACATAGATGTTTGCCTTGCTATATTGCAAAACTGAGAGTTCCTAGGACAGCAATTTTTGTTTTGTACCTGGTCCTCAAAATGTGAACACTGAAATCAGTATCATACAGAAAAGAACCCTACATATGTGGTCCTAGTTTTTTTTGCTGGTGGGACATGAACTCTGTGCCTGTGTGTTATCACTGAGCTCTTCAGCTCAAGGCTACCACCCTGTCCCTGAAGCCACAATGCCACGTCTGGTTTTCTGGTGCTTAATTGGAGAAGAGTCTCACAGATCACAGACATGAGCCACCACATCCCACCTTGTGATTCTGTTTTATTTTGTTTGCTTTGCGGTAGCTTTACTTACTCATAAGATTCTTGGCAAACTGAAGACCAATTTTGGTTAGCACCTGAGTCATTGAGGCATTGGATGAATATTGGCTACTACATTCTGTGCCCAAATTGAAGATCCAGCTTGTGGAAATGGAGAGGTTGAGCGATTCCTTCCGGCCTTAGGAAAACTCAACTTCAAGCCCACTATATCACAAAGGGTATTCTGGCTAGGAACGGCTGTGCACAGGATGGATGTTCTCAGTCCAGGACTTAGCAGAATTTCATAAGTCAAGATGGAGGTCCTCAGACACACTAAAATGTCATTAGTACTATTTACATAAAGTAAAATTAGAGGGAAGAAGAGAACAATGGAAATAGCTTAAAAGCAAAAATTGGCTACTGGTTTGTAGTTAGGCTGTAGTGAAGAGTTTCATGTGGTTGCAAGAGTTAGCATGCCCAGCAGATGGCCAAATTTTGAACTAATATGATTAGAAAGTATTCTAGAAAGTTTAGTAAATGACCGAACATGTGGTCTGACTTTGACTGGTCCCAGAGAAAAAGGGAGAATCTGAGTAAACAAAATGTTTTTCTCAGCACAACTTGTTGAAGAGGCTGTCTTTCTTCCATTCTATTTTTTTGGCTCCCTTGTCAAAGATTAGGTGGCCATAAGTCTGTGGTTTAATATCTGGGTCCTCAGTTCTATTCCATTGGTCTTCAGGCCTGTTCCTGTGCCAGTACCAAGCTGTTTTGAGAATTATAGCTCTGTAATAGAGTCTGAAGTTTGGAATTGAAATTCCTCCAGCGCTGTTCTTTCTGCTAAGAAGTGTTTTTGCTATACGGGGTCTTTTATTATTCCATATGAAATTTTGGATTGCCTCTTCTATTTCTTTAAAGAATGACATTGGGATGTTGATGGGTATTGCATTGAATTTGTAGATAGCTCTTGGCAAGATAGTCATTTTCACAATGTTGATTCTTCCAATCCAGGAGCATGGGAGGTTTTTCCATTTCCTTAGTTCTGCTTTAATTTCCTTTTTTAGAGTTTTAAAGTTTTCGTCAAAAAGGTCCTTTACATTCTTAGTTAAGCTAATTCCTAGGTACTTTATTTTCTTTGAGGCTATTTTGAAAGGAGTTTCTTTCCTGATTATTGCCTCGTTCCTCTCACTGTTGGCGTAAAGGAAGGCAGTTGATTTTGGAGGGTTGATTTTATAGCCTGCTACTCTTCCAAAGTTTTGAATCAGCTCAAGGAGCTTGGGAGTAGAGTCTATAGGATTCTTTAAATACAGAATCATGTCATCTGCAAAGAGGGATAGTTGTATTTCCTCTTTCCCTACTTGGATCCCCTTTATGCTTGCTTCTTGCCTTATTGCACTGGCTAGGAATTCTAGTACTATGTTAAAGAGGAGTGGAGAGAGTGGGCATCCTTGTCTCGTTCCTGATTTTAGAGGGAATGGCTTTAGATTTTCACCATTAAGTGTAATACTAGCAGTAGGTTTCTCATACACAGCCTTTATTACATTGAGGAATGTTCCATGGATTCCTAGTTTCTCCAGAGCTTTTAACATAAAGGGGTGTTGGATCTTGTCAAATGCCTTTTCCGCGTCTATTGAGACAATCATGTGATTTTTGTCCTTGCTCCTGTTGATGTGTTGAATTATATTAATTGATTTGCGTATGTTGAACCAGCTTTGCCTCCCTGTGATGAATCCAGTTTGATCAAAGTATATAATTTTTTTTTGATGAGTTGTTGTATACGGTTGGCCAGTATTTTGTTGAGAAGTTTTGCATCGATGTTCATCAAAGATATAGGTTTATAGTTCTCTTTCTTTGATGAATCTCTGTCTGGTTTGGGGATGAGGGTTATACTAGCTTCATAGAATGAGTTTGGTAAGGAACCTTCATTTTCAATTTCGTTGAAGAGCTTGAGGAGTATTGGTGTGAGCTCTGCTTTGAAGACCTTATAGAATTCAGCTGTGAATCCATCTGGCCCAGAACTGGTTAAGCACCTGCAGAAAACTAAAGCTGGATCCTTCTTTGTCACCCTACACTAGAATTAACTCCAAATGGATCAAAGACCTGGAGGTAAAAGCTGACACACTGAAAACTCTACAGGAAGGAATAGGAGATACACTAGGCCTCCTTGGAACAGGTCGAAACTTTCTTAATAAGGACCAAGAATCACAACAAATCAGAGAAAGGCTGGATAAGTGGGACTGCATTAAACTGCAGAGGTTTTGTATGGCAAAGGACATAGCTAGTAAACTAATCAGGAAGCCTACAGAGTGGGAGAAGATCTTCACCAACCAAACAACGGACAAAGGCCTCATATCTAAAATATATCAACAACTCAAAAAATTGAATCACTCCAAAACTAACCTCCAAAGTAACAACCATCCCATTAAAAAATGGGCCAAAGACTTAAAGAGAGTCTTCTCTGAAGAAGAAACAAAAATGGCCTATAGACACATGAAGAAATGCTCAACATCTCTGGTCATAAAAGAAATGCAAATCAAAACAACTCTAAGATTCCACCTCACTCCAGCTAGAATGGCCAGGATCAGGAAAACGAATGACAACAGATGCTGGAGGGGATGTGGCCAGGAGGGATCACTACTACACTGTTGGTGGGAGTGCAAACTCATTCAACCACTATGGAAAGCAGTGTGGCAGTGCCTCAAAAGGCTAAACATAGAACTCCCCTATGACCCAGCAATTCCACTACTTGGCATTTACCCAACCACCCAGAAACAAGGACATACTAAACCCACTAGCACAACAATGTTCATTGCAGCACTATTCACCATAGCAAAGATATGGAACCAACCTAGATGTCCCTCAGTTGATGAGTGGATCAACAAGTTGTGGTATTTGTACACAATGGAATTCTATGCTGCTGTCAGAAAGAATGACATCGCCCCATTTGATAGGAAATGGAAAGACTTAGAAAAAATCATATTAAGTGAAGTAAGCCAGACTCAAAGGAACTTAGGCTCAATGGTTTCCCTCATTCGTCATAATAAGTAGAAACTTTGGGCTCTACTAGCAGAGATTTACAATAGAGCAAAATCTTGATACATAAGGACATATAATGTGAAGCTAATTGAAAGGACCTCCAGGATACTGAAACAAAAGTCATATAATGAATGATTGTTGTCCTTAATGTACTATATTGTCTCTCATTACCTTTGCTGTCCCTTGGTTATCTCATATTGGTATAGTATCTCACTTTGTTATCTGATATATTGAATTTATTTGTATTTGGATATTTGAAATTTGATAGGGAAGGGGGGAAAACCAAGACGGGTGGGGGGTGTGGGGGGGGAGGGAAACGGGTACCAAGACATGTGAAAGGGTATCAATGTATGTGAATTAATGCACCTTCTGTCTGGCAAATATCATGTAACCCTTTTACTCATTACAATAAAAAATGTTTTTCTCAATTCCTGCTTTAAAAAACAATCTGTTTTTCCTTTTCCTTCTTTCCTTCCTTCCTTCCTTGCTTCCTTCCTTCCTTCCTTCCTTCCTTCCTTCCTTCCTTCCTTCCTTCCTTTCTTCTTTCCTTCCTTCTTTTCATACTCTGATCCTTATTTATTTTTAGATTTAAGTGAGCACATGCACATAGAAAAAATTCTGCTTCAAATTAAGTTTAGGATAGATTCTTTCACCTACTCTGTGAAAAATTATTCAGACAAAGACTAAGAAAAATGTATTTCAGCTTTAGAATGGAGTATTTATTGTTTTTCTGATTGCTTCTTTTTCCCTCCATTCGTTTTCCCTTTGCACAGATAGGTGTGAAGGTAGGCAGTCACAGATGTCCAAACCATAAAGCAGCTTCCCCGGGGTCAAAGCAAATCACTGCATAAATCAACATACATGAGAATTTCACAGTCCATGGGCCTCAGGAGGACTTTTGAAAAGTGACATGTTGGAGCTTTTCAAGTCGCCTTTGTGTAATTTGCACGGTATTCTCAGCATTACTCCTTCTCTACTTCGTAAAAAAAAAAAAATGTTAGAAAACTTCAGACAGCAGCTTTTGCCTTTGAAACTTTCGGATTTTTTTTTTCTACTCACGGCTTTGTTTTTGAAACTCCATGACCACATGCAGCCTTATCAACTAGATTGTCAGAGCCTGGGGACAGCACACCCTCTCCGTCACTCATATATGTAGGAAATTTTGCTAAAGAAATCCCCCTGACAGACTCTCCCTGTACTGCAGTGAGAATTTTTAAAGGACTCCAAAGTCCTCTCTCTTCTCTCAAAAACTATGCACATGGAGCCTGGAACAATTTGTAAAACTCAACAAAAGGAATCAAGATAATAACTCTACACACCTTCAGGGGAGGTTTTATCTCATTCATACATGATTGCAATGGGCATTTCTCTAGCTCCTTTGGAGGTACTGAGCTCTAAGGAAATTATTTTATTGAATCTGTCTGCCTCCCTGTCTATCTATCTACCTATTGATGGGGAGGTCGTGCCATTCTTAAGATGTTGAAAGGAACAACAACAACAACAACAACAACAACAACAAAAAGCTTAAAAAATCTTGTGGGGTTGGAAATTTGGCTTAGTGCCAGAGTGGTTGCCTAGCATGCATGAAGACCTGGGTTTGATTCCTTGGTACCATATACACAGAAAATCCAGAAGTGGTGCTGTGGCTCAAGTGGTAGAGAACTAGCCTTGAGGAAAGCCCAAGGACAGTGCTCTGGCTCTGATCTCAAGCCTCAGGACTGGCAAAAAACAAAACAATCTTGAGTAGTTTATTTAGCTTGGTTGACTAGTGGAACTGTGATATGAAAGGAGATAACAGGGTTCAAGTAGGGTTGAGAAGCTGCTTCATTTCTGAAGCAAAACTGTTTTGGAAATGAAAAGTACTTGCATTTTTTCTTTCACTTTACTGAAAGAGATAGTTGATGTCCTGCTAAAGCTCATTCACTAGCACTTCAGAGTTACTATTCTGTTTACTGATTATACAAAATTGAATGTAATGTTCTTTCTGTTATGAGGAGCAGTGTAACAGATAATTGGGAAATATTTTCTTAAAGATAACAGGGGACATAGTTTGGTGAAGAGATGGGGGAGAAAGACTGTTCAGAAATCAAGTGTAGCCAGACATTGGTGGATCACACATGAAATACTAGCTGCTCATGGAGCTGAGATATGAGTATCATTAGTCAAAGCCAGCCCTGTCAGTAAAGTCTGTGACACTCTTACTTTTAATTAACCACTAGTAAACCAGAACTGGTTTTGTGGCTTAAAGTGGAAGAACACTAGTTTTGAGGGGAAAAACTCAGGGACCAAGTCCTGAGTCCAAGCCTTCTGGATTGAGAAAAAAAAAAAGGTCAAAATTATTTGTCATACATATAGGTCAGGAAAATAATACTGTTGGCAAAGACTAACATCTAATGGGATCAGTCTCTCTGCTTTATTGGGAAAGTAGAGGTGCAAATATGCCCACCTAGATACTTGAACATGCAATATTTTAAAGCTGTGAGAAAATAGCTTCAACATCAGTCTTGCCAAAATGTAATGCTTTCTCTATCGCTTTACTAAATTAAAGCCTCTTCACAGTCTCTCACTGGCTTGTTTTATTATATATAGGTGACATTAAGAACAAAGCTTTTTGATGTCATGTTGTGTTTTCTTCTAGGTAAATATTCGTTTTAGTAACCTTAACATTATTAAGTGAAGACTTTATTAGAGATATGATTATAAGAGTTCCAAGGTAGAAAGTGCATGTATGAGTCAGGACCTAAAGAGATCGAAGCTTAGGAAATTTTATTAAGTAACAAGCTTAAAACAACAAAAAATGAGTTAATTTGGATATTTGAGAGGTGAGAACATCAGATTAATTTCTAATCAAGTGAGATGTATACAAAGTACAAAAGAAAATAAATTCATAGCAAAGGTAGAAAAATTTTAGAGTCAAAAGATTTGAGCACACTGCTAAGAGGATCAGTCCATTAAAGGTGGAAAATCACTGCTGAATTAGAAGAGATTGATTTGGAAAGCAGAAATGGGCTGAATTCACAAGTAGTTAAGAAGTCTTTCTTTAAAGGGATAAGTAGGAATGGAGAGAGAAAAGGCCAAAAAAGATGCTGAGAGTTAGTGAATGATAGAAATAAAAAGAAGCTTTTAGTTAGTGTCAAGGGATTCAGGAAGTTAAGATACCATATGGGAATAAGAATATCAAAATGGACTTTAAGGCAAAGAAATATAAAGAATGCATTGTGGGATTCAAAGGGATCTGGTTATAAAATTATTTCATCTCTGTCTGGTTCATCAAATCTGGCTGATTGGATGGTACCCTCCTCCTTTTTTCCACTGGTACTATGGCTCAAATTGGTAGAGCATTAGAACAGAACTCAGTGAGTGAAAGCTCCTGAGCATAAGCCTGTAACTGATGAGGGAGGGAAGAGAGAGAGAGAGAGAGAGAGAGAGAGAGAGAGAGAGAGAGAGAGAGAGAGAGAGAGAGAGAGAGAGGGAGAGAGAGCATGTGGATAAAAGCAAAAGCATGATCAATGTGCACTCTACTACAATCCTGATATTATAATATATGGACAACATATCTAAATCAAGTGGTACTCTACTATTGAAAATAATGACTATTAGTGGAACTATTTTTCAGATAATCAAACCCAAATATGCTGAAAGATTATAAATTACTAATTTAGATCCATATGGTGACTGTGATTTTATTAATTTTACATTTCAGGGATAAATTAGTTTTATCGTTGTAATATTTTCTTGGATTCATTAGAGGATAATTGGACAAGAATAACAAACCACTTTTGAATAATCTGCAACAACATAGTAAATATTAAAAGCAAAATGATTCTACTTTGGTTTAGAATTATTGGCATTATTATCTTTATTACTTTACTTTATTTTTATTTTTTATTTTATTGTAAAGGTGATGATAGGTGGGGTTATAGTTACATAAGTAAGGTAATGATCCAATAATTAATTCATTTGCAATCTAGGAGACACAAGAAGCTAGAAAATAAGAAAATAGACAACTGTGAAGAAACTCATGAGGCTCAAAGATGATTGAGAAGAGTTTAGAAAAACTTTCATTCATGTCATCTTTCCCCAATTGGTGCTGACACAATTCACATATAGAAATGAAATTAGACATCTAATAGGAAAAAAAAAGTCAAAGCTAAATGAGTTCTAACATAAATGTTAGGTACATTGTGGTATCAAATAAAGTAAAATTTTACCAAGATCCAAGCCAAAAGGAACATATATAAGAAATGATTTCAATTTACATATCAAAATCCGAAGACTTAACATTTGACCATCCAGAATTTGCTTACTTCTCTCCCTTATGAGGTTACTTGTCTATTACTTAAGTACAAATATTATTTTGAAACAATGGATTTCAATGATAAAAGCCATTGTCCCCTTATAAAGTGCCATGAATTCCTTAACAGCATCATCTGATGAGAAATAAGATATAGCAATATGGACCACAGTTCAGACAAGGGTAGATTTTGGCAGGTTAATGGAAATTTAGAATAGATAGGCAATTTTAAGTTGAAAGATGCCAGAACTTGGGAAAAGTATGAACCTGTGGGCAGACTCAATGGAGGGAGGAAGGGGGTCTTACAAAATGTAACCAGATTTCTGAAAAAGAAAGAAGAACACCTACTTTGTTGTTGGTAAAATACAACAGTTGTAGTTCACATTCCCAGATTATTTTGCCTAGAGAACATTTATTTCATACATGTTACATTTCTTTACTTTTAGATGCATTTTTAATTATAAGAAAAAGTGCAAAACATGAGTAGTTTTCACAGAGAAATCCAGAAAAAATGTATATATATAGCATATATATTATATATATATAAAACTTAACTAAGTGTATATTCTAAACTCTAAAATTTCTTTTTCTTAATCTGTAGATTAATTTTCAACTTCTTCTCCTGATCTTTTTTATATTTTAAGACTAATTGCCTTTGTTTTCCATTCCCATAAAAGGTGTGATAATTATATCAAGATAACTATAAAAACAGACTAAAATACAACATCCTCCTTTTTACATTATATTCAGGGATAATACCAACTTTTCGTGCATTAGTGTATTTATTTCTAGAGTAATTTCTTCATATTTTAAAACCAGTATTTGCAAAGTTGAATCCATGAAATTCTTTTTTTCATATATTTTTATTGTAATTAATAGAAGGGTTACATGATATTTGCCAGATAGATGGTGCATTAATTCCCATACATTGATACCCTTTCACATGTCTTGGGCTCTCCCAGCAGAGATTTTCAATAGAGCAAAATCTTGATACAAAAGGCCATATAGTAGGACGCTAAATGAAAAGATCTCTAGGAAATAGAAACATAAGCCATATAATGAATGATTGTTGTTCTTAAGGTACCAAGACATGAAATTCTTTAAAAATGATATGTCTTATAAAAGTTATTTAATTTTTCAAGATCAAAACTTTCACCTATAACTGCAAAAATAATTTTGTTTTTACACTGTGTCTAATGCCTAGAGTCAATATAACACAAAACATGAACTCCATATGAAGGAATATTTTCTCTTTACAATCATATTTCCTACATGTTTTACTTTTTTATTTTATTTATTTATTATTTTTTATATATTTTTATTGTAATTAATAAAAGGGTTACATGATATTTGCCAGATAGAAGGTGCATTAATTCACATATATTGATACCCTTTCACATGTCTTGGTACCCATTACCCTCCCCCCACCCCCCCACCCGTCTTGGTTTTCCCCCGTTCCCTATCCAATTTCAAATAACAAAATACAAATAAATCCAATATATCCGATAACAAAGTGAGATACTGTAACAATATGAAATAACCAAGGACAGCAAAAGAGATGAGAGATAACATAGTACATTTAGGACAACAATCATTCATTATATGGCTTTTGTTTCAATATCCTGGAGGTCTTTTCAATTAGCTTCGTACTATATGGCCTTATGTATCAAGGTTTTGCTCTATTGCAGATCTCTCCTAGGAGAGCCCAAGGTTTCTAGTGATTATGACAAATGAGGGAAACCATTGAGCCTAAGTTCCTTTGAGTCTGGCTTACTTCAGTTAATATGATTTTTTCTAAGTCTTTCCATTTCCTAACAAATGGGGCAATGTCGTTTTTTTCTGACAGCAGCATACAATTCCATTCTGTACAAATACCACAACTTGTTGATCCACTCATCAACTGAGGGACATCGAGGTTGGTTCCATATCTTTGCTATGGTGAATAGTGCTGCAATGAACATCATTGTGCTGGTGGATTTAGTATGCCCTAGTTTCTGGATGGTTGGGTAAATGCCAAGTAGTGGAATTGCTGGGTCATAGGGGAGTTCTATGTTTAGCCTTTTGAGGCACTGCCATACTGCTTTCCATAGTGGTTGAATGAGTTTGCACTCCCACCAACAGTGTAGTAGTGATCCCTCCTGGCCACATCCCCTCCAGCATCTGTTGTTATTCGTTTTCCTGATCCTGACCATTCTAACTGGAGTGAGATGGACTGTTAGAGTTGTTTTGATTTGCATTTCTTTTATGACCAGAGATGTTGAGATTTATTCATGTGTCTATAGGCCTTTGAGGGGCCGGGAGTTTGGCCTAGTGGTAGAGTGCTTGCCTAGCATGCACGAAGACCCAGGTTCGATTCCTCGGTACCCCACATACATAGCAAAAAGCCAGAAGTGGTGCTGAGGCTCAAGTGGTAGAGTGCTAGCCTTGAGAACGTCCAAGGACAGTGCTCAAGCCCTGAGCCCAAGCCCAGGACTGGCCAAAAAGAAAAAAAGATCTCCTTAACACGTTTTACTTTTTAACAATTATTTTTCACTTTGTCTAAAGTCTTTGTTAGAAAACATCTCAATTCATTCCCATATTAATATTGACAGAGACATTTCTGCATTTATATATTATATACTATTGAAATATATTTGTATATGTATCTATGCACATATATCAGTTTGTATGTATACATACATAGTTTTTCACTGAGTTCCAAACAAACTTATTTTAAGTTTCTTCTATCAAAACTTTACATTTTATTTTATGAAACTAAATTTATTTTAAATAAGTTCTATTTGTTTAAATATTTATTGCAAACTATCTTTTGTTATATGTACATTCAAGAAAAGCATGTGGCTTATTATTTTTTTTAATCCGTTCAATTTTTCTTACTAGATGAAAATACTATCCTGGCTCTGGTGATTCACTTTTATAGTCCTAACTACTTTATGTGTGAGAGCTGAAGTATCAGAGAATAAAAAATCTAAAAATCAGTATTGGAATTGTGGTTGAAGTGGTAGCACTCCAGCCTAGTAAGTGCAAAAAATCCTGAGTTCAGACTCCAGGAAGTACATATACAAACAATATTACCAGCCAATCTTTTCTTCTTGTGTAGAAAGTTTGTCACTAATCACAGAAATTATGTTCAGCACGTAGTTGCCTTATAGATAAGACATTCTCCACCACCCCCCCACACAAATACAATCTGTGATAAACATGAACAGAAAATATCCTATGGGTGCAGGAAAAGCATAATGCCAATTGAACCGTTGATCTATAATGAATCCTTCATCTGTCTTTGAGACTCTGTGATTTTGGCAATGTATATACTGTGTAAATTCAGGCTGTGGGATTCATCAGTATTCATTACTCATTTGGGTCCCCAATGGATGTATTTCAGTTTCATTTCAACTTTCAGGCATCAACAAACAACAAAAACAACAACACTCCTCCCCCCCCGCCAAAAAACAAAAACAATAACAAAAACTTGAAGAGAATTTTATTTCATTGAATTTGGAAATTCAAAGCAGAAATAATCTGGAAACATCCTGTTGGAGATTCTTGTAAAGTCAAGAGCCTTTTCAGAAACTGAGCTTGAAGTTTGGGCTGATAATCAAACAGAGAAACCAGGCAACGATCTGGTGCCTATTACCTAGTTTGGGGTTTTGCTGCAAACATTTTGCAGAGCTCTGACTATGATGTGCATTAGTCATGCTACTGGAGCAGAAAATCAATAAAACCAGGTTCCAAAAATAAAATATTCTTTTGGAGTACTGCTCTACACTAATTAGCAATGACTCATTTGAATGGACTTACCTGTCATTAGGGGGTGAAAGAAGGTATTTACAAAAATCAGTTTCCAGACAAAACATATTTCAGTATTAAAAGTGGGAAAAAAATAAGAACAAGGATTCACAAAGTGACTTTTATTTTAACAATAAATAACACAGAAGTCACATTGTAAAATGAGAGACTGAATCATTTTTCTGTCACGTTATTTGTCAAAATGCAGGGTGGAAAAATGATAACTCATAAATTAAAAAGTAACTTCACTTCTTATTATTTGTAAGGTTTTAGGAAAAAATAAAAACTTCCCTTGTTAATGATTTTGAAACACTTACCAATATAGTGAAAATCAATCACAGGTACTTGATTTTGAAATTTACATATGGTAACTAGTTTAGTTTTCTAAGCATTCCAAGTAGATAAAAATTATTTAAGTAAATTATTCTTTCATAGTCAACTGTAAAAACAAATTTAATAGTACGAATACAATCTATACATGGAGAGAGATTCTATCTTCAAATACATATAGATGTATAGTTATACCTATACATGTAAGCTATTATATTTTATAATTAATAGATAACTTGGATTTAATATTACTGTACAGCATATTTAAAATATTTTTTTAAAATCAGACAGGCTTTGTTGACCTGATTTTTTTTTCCATTTCAGAAAGCTATGTATAAAATATGGAATTTACAAATGGCTTGGAAATATTACACGATATTTCTTAAAATTGAATATATATTTTATTCCTCCTGAAAAATAGCTTATAAAATTATTTACTAGTTTTTTATTTCTAGTTAGTTGTTCAGGAGGGCTTGATGATTTACCAGGTAAGATTGGTAAAAAGAATCATAAAGGAATCAACATAGATTCCTCTCTCCTTTCCTCTATCTCCTCTCATCTCCCAACCTTTTCTTCCACTATAAATTTTTATCATTATCTGGGAATAGTCTTCTATTTTGTTCAATTATTTCAGACACTCAGATTCTTAATTGTTGCCTTTGATCCACCTCTATCCCCAATATCACATTTAAAATCATATATCATCACCAAAACAATTACAACCTGTCAATAGATGCTTATAAAATCATGATATAAATATCCCCCACATATAAATGGGCATGCCTGTTACGTTATAAGCATATTCAGAAATCATTTGACTTCTGGTGTAACATCATGGACTCAAAGGCAGAAATAAAGTTCAAGAAAATCATCCTTCTGGAGATCTAGACAGAGTGACTGAAAAGCAAAATGAAATAGGACATGAGTCAGAGTGTTATAATACAAATATAGTGAGATGACACAGATGAGAGGAGACTAGTCAAATTGCAGTTTTGTTTCTGGTTTTAAAAAAGTCTTCAAACTTGAACAACAAGAAAATTGTCATGATACCTACTAGGCCTGAACATCAGAAAAAAAAAAAAAAGCTTTTATTCCTCCTTCTAAATTTATTTAATTCAACAAACAAACAACTCACATTAAAGATATTGAATATTAAATGATAATAGAAATAAGTGAAAGTGCTACTAAAGGACTTTTGGACCTCTGGAAGAATAATCAATTCTATTTCTCCTGTGATTCAAATACCTCTTGTGTATTGTAACCCCTCACTGGAGTGGCTACAATCACCTTTGAATACATTGGGGTGGATTCAATTGCAAATCAACTTTCATTACAATGGAAAACTTCTTTCAGAAATATATTCTTAAAATATGGGTTTAAATTACCTCTAAGCTTACAAATGATAAATTATCTACTTACTATCCAAGTTGACTTTTAAAAATATAGCAAAGAATGAGAGGACATTCTGAGAAAAGCCAAGAAAAGGATGTTATAAACCAAGGGGAGAAAGTAAAGATAAAACATCAAAAGAAGGACTACCAAATGAACTAATGACAAACATTTTTTTGGAGTCACTTTGATTAAAAATTGACATAGAACTTTTGGATTGTTTCTTCTATTTCATTAAAAGACGACCGGGATATTGATGGGCATTGCACTAAATTTGTAGCTAACGCTTGTCAGAATTGCCATTTTCACGATATTAATCCTCCCATTCCAGGAGCATGGGAGTAAGTGAAGTAAGCCAGATCCAAAGAAACACAGGCTCTTATTGGTAATAATTAGTATACATCCAGGACTCCTCACTGAGGATCATAACAGTTCAAAAACTATGTACATATGGATATATAAGATGAGGCTAAGTGAAATGAACTTTAAGCTATGGAAACAAGTTTATCTTTGTGATTGTTGTTCTTAATTTAATGTATTATGTGAAGTTATTTCTTTGCTCTTTCCCCCCACTTACGGTTTATCTCATGTTTCTACTATATCTGACTTTTGCGCCTGGTATATTGCATGTACATTTATTTTTTGTTTGAAATACGGAAAAGAAGAGAAAAAAAAACAAGATGATTGAGAGGAGATGGGGGAGGGAAAGTGGGAGAAAAACGTGAGAAGGTGTATCCATGTTCAAGAATTAATGTACCCACTACCTGATGAATGTAAATATAACACCTCTATATATCATCCCAACAGTACAATACAAAAAGAAATAGGCAAAGAAGGAAAAGATAAACTATAGATAAATCTTGAGATATGCATTTGGGAAAGATGCCAGTGTTACAGCCTGCCTTGCACAATATGAAAATGAATTAAAAATACATGATTGTGGATAAAATTAAATTGGGATGAATCTAATCCCTTGAGGACTGTATAAAATTCTGCTCGTAGGTGGAAGCATTCTTTTCATAGTGTTGGTAATTTCATTCCAATAGTGCCTCAAGAAGTTGACAGGCGATGCTGGAAGGGAGAAGAAACTCACAAAATGTGAACTCTCTACAAGAGTTATTTCCAATGAGGTGGTAATCTTAAACCACTTAACTTCCAGATGTCAATAATGTCTTGGAATAACATGAAATCAATGCTGTCATTTTTATAAAACTTTTATTATAATGATGAAATAAAGAAATACCCAGGTCTGTTTCTTTGCAGGGGGCACATATTAAGATTGTAGTTTTAACTTGGTAACTTGCACTTTCTAGACAGGTGATTTACAATGGGAACCATGTGCTTAGACCCAAAACCATTTTTAAACTGCTTACAGAGAATCATGGGTAATTCTATTCAACAACTAGTGTATTTCCTCCTCTTTTGAACAATTCGAAGTCAAAATGATAATTTTCCAGAGAGGAAAAATGCAACTCAGAGAGCCTGGGATACAATTGTTCAAGTAAACATGCTGATTAATTACAAAAGCAACTCTGTAGCATATTAAATATCCAAAATGATGTGTCAGCAAACTACATGCTATTCTTCAATTTTTGTTTTTGCTTTACTTTTCTATAAAAATTTGTTTTCTGTACAGCTCATGTTGGATAAAAGTATTGTGATTTCTTCAGTTTCATGAGTTTCAAGATATACAGGCAAAAGCCTTTGAACATCAATTCATCTGCCTATAAGCCAAATAAATGTGATTGAATATTCTTAACTGGGGTCAAAACCATTATTAACAAAAATCTGAGATTTCTTTTTCTTCAGAATCTTGACTTTTCTCCCAAAACAATATATGATTGTAAATATTGTATTTACATTACATAAAAGTGAATTCTTTTTACATTTTCATATATTATCAATATTATTGTATATGAAGTGTTTTGCACTTATTTTATTTCTATCAATTTACTGATTTCTAACTGTATCTCTTATTTACCTATATATGTTTCAATAATTATGTATTTAACTGTCAATAAATTATTTTCATGTGTATACAGGAGTGTTTGTTCCATAGAGACCCAGGTAGCAAATTGAATCTAACAGAAAAAGACTGAGACCTCTGAAGAATGAACAAAAGCAGGTTGCTATTGGTAAAAATGGGAATTTGAGAAAGAAAACTGCAGCATAGGAAGAGTTTCTCATCCTCACAGTTTTACTGTAAGGATAGAGAATGCTCAATCAGGGAATAGGAGGAAAGGAAGGAGGACAGAAGAAAGAAAGAAGAAGAGAAAACCCTGTAGAGGAAAGAACCAGAAGGTATAGAAAATGGTGAAAAACATAAAGCAATTGGAAACTGTAGTGTAAGAAAATGTAAAGGATAAAGGCAAAAAAGCAGAGTCCAGGTCTGTTTATAAATACCATTTAAATATTTTTGCTATTGGTATACAAACAATGACCAAAGTGGATGCAAAGCTACTTGAAGCTGCTAAAATGATTTTTTTAGTGTCCCTTCCTAAGTGAGGCAGATACAGCATTTTAAGCAGATTTATTGTTTGAAAATTTTATCCATAATTTGGAGAAAGCTGAACAAATCAACAGTCTCGATAAACCAAGACACATTATCGAGAATATAATCAAAATTATTAGACACATGAGGAATAGGAGAATTTAACTCGTGTTAAAGGGCAAATATATATACACTAGAGGAGGGAACAATGATGACACTGAAGTTATATGAAAATTACCATAGGAGAGGAACTCACCTAAAAGAAATGAATGGCTTTTCAGAGACCTGTGAGACAATATAAAAATAATTCATATAATTTTACTTAGGTCCCAAGAAACAAAATGGAATGAAAACAGGCATAGTACGAATTTGAGGGGGGGGAAGGAGATGGTTGAACTTCCACATGAATTTATGAAAGTCAAAAGTGTGACCAATTTTAAATAGGATGAATGAAAAGAAAAAACATCCTTTAGTATACAACTGTTAAATAATTAAAGTAAATAATAAAGTTTGAAATTAGCTGAAAAGAAAATGGCATATTACTTATAAGAAAAATAATTTAAATGATTACAGATGTTTCATCCTGAAATTTAGAGACCATAAAAATAAAATATTAATATTAACATGGTAAGAAAAATAATTATGGATGCTATGTTCAGAAATACTTCTATTTTTCCATATATTTATGGTAATTAATAGAAGGATTACATTATATTCACCAAACAGAAGGTGCATTACTTCACATACACTGATAGTCTTTCTCATGACTTAGTCCCAATTTCCCTCCCACACCCCTGTCACTGAACTTGTTTTCCCTCCTTCCTTATCTGATTTCAAATAATCTAATGCGCACATATAAAATATATCAGATAACAAGGTGAAATGCTGTAACAATATGAGATAGCCAAGGGACAGCAAAAGAGATGAGCGATAACATAGTACATTAAGGACAACAATCACTCATTATAAAAAAAGACAGACATTAAAAATATTGTCAACTAAACACTCCATCACAATAAAATACACATGACTGTCTATATCAATGCCATTTCATTTATAAACAATAGATGAGGGTGGCAAGGAGTGGGTATTTTATGAGTAAGAAAGACACTACATTGACATGGCTAGGTAGGAATTTTGCATGAACTTCTCTCCATCCATTAGATAGTTTTTTATGTCATTTGATTCATATTTTGCATGATAAAACAATATGTAAAAATGTAACAATCATGTCATACCACTCCTGGCCATCTATTCTGAACATCATAACCCAAGATATGATAAGGACATCTGCTCATTTATGTTCATGTCTGCAATATTCACAATAGCCAAGCCATATAAACACTCCAGATGCCCTACTGCAGATGAATGGATATAGAAAATGTGGTATATATATATATATACACACACACACACACACACACACACACACACACACACACACACACACACAATGGAATTTGAGATAGCCAACAGACAAGATAAAATAATGGCATTTGCAGGGAAGTGGATGAATCTAGAACAAATCATGTTGAGTGAGACAAGTCGAGACCAAAGGAACAAAAGGCGCATGGTATCCTTAATAGAGAGCTATTATATTCAAGAGCAAGGACTCAATATTTGCATACCCAGTGCTATGGACATGGTATTGGAAATATAAACACAACTACATAGACGTAAAAATCTATGACTCTATAGCCATAATGTTTTATTACATAGATTAATACGCATCTATGACAGACAAACCTTCAGCATAATTTTGATTATGTTCTAAAATCTAAGTGCCAGTGATTGTATATAGAGATTCCCTTCTTGAATACTTGTTTGTTAAATATGTCATTTGAAATGTGATGTAAAAATCAGTGTTAATAAATTCTTTAAAAAAATGTAATCTGTGCCAGAATGAAATATTACCTAAGAACTGAGCTTTAGTGTTTAACAGTTAACATTTTCTAATTTTATTTTTCTCCTCTATGGTACAAAATAAGATTTTAAGAAGTGTGAGCAAATAGAATAGTCATAAGAGAGCTAATAAAGATCTTAAGAAAAGCAGTAAAAAGGATCATGGGAATAACAATATCAATCATGTTTATCATCAATACCATCATCATTGTCTCTGGGGTATTAATCTTAACTTTCAAAGTTTGGGGTTGAAAGGCTCATTAATAAATACTATTTTCTTCTGAATTACTTGAAGCACATATTCAAGTCTTTTTTGGAATCTCAATGGTATTTGAACAAATTTGGATATTTTGTTTCATTCAACTAATATGTATTCATGGGATTATATGTATCTAAATAGTATACAAATAGCATCTATTCTTTACACATTCTTCTAAGTAACATCAATAGATAGGTTGAGTTTAGTTCATGCAAATGTCATATTCATGCTCATGGTTTCTTAGATATTTCCCTCCTCTCAGAAGCATATTATAAATGCTAACCAGACTTGCTCAAAGGCTCAGTAAAATGAGTTCTCATTTATTAAATCATGTATGACCTGGATGGCTCTCCTGAATCATCCCATTTATCAAAACATTTTACCTTTGAAGTTGCCTGCATTGTCATCTAGTCTTTGCTGGTGTATATCCAATCAATTATGTAGGCTTTTGCTATTGCAACTTTGTATCACCTTACATCCCAACAGATATAGAAAAGTTTGGGTTATGATAAAGTCCTTAATCAACTTTTATGAAATTATCTTTTGTCATATATTTTTATTGTAATTAATAGAAGGGTTACATGATATTTGGCAGAGAGAAGGTGCATTAATTCACATACATTGATACCCTTTCACATGTCTTGATCCCCATTTCCCTCCCCCCCACTCCTACCCCGTGAAATTATCTTTTATATGACCTGAAAGTAGTCCTGGTTTAAAAAAAATGTTTGTTGTTAAACATTTTATCTCTGCAATACCATAGTACAATGTGGTATTACCTATGAATTACCTATGTAGATAACATAAATCACATATGTAGATAAATGCTTGACAAAAATGTAGCTAGATATGGACAAACTTTCAAGGGAATGAATAGTCTGTTAATATATTTCCCTGTCTTTGGAAAAGAAATTACTTAAGTATGAATACTAACTAAATAGCAACTCTACAATCCAAACACATGATACAGAAAATGGCCTGAAATTTGTTTTTAAAACTTCTAATATTTATCTCTTGATTGAAGAATTGCGATACTTCTGCTGTCAAATGTTTGAAATAAAATACATGAATTAATCAGGATCTTTTCTTATGGAACACAATTCAAATTCAATGCAGTTCTAAAAATAAAAATATTTCTACTTATTTAGCGTATTCAGAAAAGTCCAAGCCATTCTCTAAGTTAATTAAGGAAAGCACATTAAATGTCCTTTGTTTAAAGCAAAACAATGGATGATAATAAATAGACTTCAGTATTGACAGATTACATTTCCCCATTCAGTTACTTTAAAGCTATTAACTTTAAAAATTCTACTTTTCAATTCCATGATTATTGTATCAATGTTCTAGAATGAGTTCCTTTTATAAAGCTTATAAGCTAGGTTTATAAAACAAAGCTTTGCTCCAGACAATCTGTGTCTTCACATTGTACAGTCATTTTTTAAAATGATGAGGTTTAAAGATATTTGATAATAGTTCATGACCTTGACTGTCTTAGTGTAATATTCTAGTCCAATCATGAAGTAAGTTATCAGTGCCCCACCACTTACATAGGATAACTGTAGAGATATCCATTTATGTGAGCGTATGTAAATATTCTGTGCACATGTATCAGAAATGGTTTTGTGAAGAGAAACAGTATACTGACACATTACCAGATTGAAAATATTGCTGTTTTATATACATATCACCTTCAGTAAAAATGAGAATTGATATGTATTTTTACTTAAATTTGAATACACCTACAGAAATACTCTTGTATGATCTACTATTCAATACTCAATGTTATATGCTCCTAAATTTGATTACTGTTATAAAATGTGGCATTGATTTATTTATACTTATTTTCTCTTATTGCTCTACTTTAAAATTTGAGTTTGGGGTATACTGAGAAGAGGTGTTTAAATCAGTTTCAGAATTAGTATTTCTTGAATGAATAAGCTAAAACTATTAAATTCCTTTTTTGGGAGGGGGTTAGTGGTGGGGCTCGAACTCAGTGTCTGGGCTGAGCCACAGCGCCACTTCCAGTTTTCTAGTGGTTGGAGATTAGAGTCTCATGGGCTTTAGTGATTGGGCTGGCTTTGAATTATGATCTTCAGATCTCAGCCTCCTGAGTAGCTAAGATTACAGGCCTGAGCCTGGAATCAATGGCTTTTTATCTTGAAAAAAAAAGTTAGGTTTTTAAGCTCTTTTTTCCCAATCACATCTTATAGAAACTCTATATGGATGTTTTAGAAACATATCATAAAACAAATATCTTCAGATATCTCTCCCATCTGGAGTCACAATTGTCAAATGTAGGCTTACTTCTGTAAGGAAGATGGAGGAAGATGGAGATCAGCAGACACATGGACTGAGATCAGTTAGACTCCATCATAAACATTTAAGAAAACCCTGGACTGGTGCCCTGTCATCCTAGTGACATGAGGAATATAAATGAGAAAATCATCATCTCATATGACCAGGGCATAAACATAAGACAGTAAAACTAAGCAGCCGGGTGTGGTGGCTCAAGCCTATAATCCTAGCTACTCAGGAGGCTAAGGTCTGAGGATTGCTGTTCAAAGCCAGCCTGGCTACTAAAGAACATGAGACTCTTATCTCCAATTAACCTCTAGAAAACTGGAAGTGGCACTGAGGCTCAAGGGGTAGGGTGGTAGAAGAGATCAGGGACAATGCCCAGGCTCAAACAGAGTTCAAGCCCCATGAGTGATAAAAAAAAAAAGTAAAACTAAACAACTGGGAACTAATCAAATTACTTGACACTACCATCTTTTTTTTTAAATTTTTTATTGTAATTAATAAAAGGGTTACATGATATTTGCCAGATAGAAGGTGCATTAACTCACATACATTGATACCCTTTCACATGTCTTGGTACCCATTACCCTTCCCCCAACCCCCCACCCGTCTTGGTTTTCCCCCCTTCCCTATCAAATTTCAAATAACCAAATACAAATAAATTCAATATATCAGATAACAAAGTGAGATACTGTAACAATATGAGATAACCAAGGGACAGCAAAGGAGATGAGAGACAACATAGTACATTAAGACAACAATCATTCGTTATATGGCTTTTGTTTCAATATCCTGGAGGTCCTTTCAATTAGCTTCGTACTATATGGCCTTATGTATCAAGATTTTGCTGTATTGCAGATCTCTGCTAGGAGAGCCCAAGGTTTCTACTGATTATGAAGAATGAGGGAAACCATTGAGCCTAAGTTCCTTTGAGTCTGGCTTACTTCACTTAATATGATTTTTTCTAAGTCTTTCCATTTCCTATCAAATGGGGCGATGTCATTCTTTCTGACAGCAGCATAGAATTCCATTGTGTACAAATACCACATCTTCTTGATCCACTCATCAACTGAGGGACATCTAGGCTGGTTCCATATCTTTGCTATGGTGAATAGTGCTGCAATGAACATTGTTGTGCTAGTGGGTTTAGTATGCCCTTGTTTCTGGATGGTTGGGTAAATGCCAAGTAGTGGAATTGCTGGGTCATAGGGGAGTTCTATGTTTAGCCTTTTGAGGCACTGCCACACTGCTTTCCATAGTGGTTGAACGAGTTTGCACTCCCACCAACAGTGTAGTAGTGATCCCTCCTGGCCACATCCCCTCCAGCATCTGTTATTATTCGTTTTCCTGATCCTGGCCATTCTAACTGGAGTGAGGTGGAATCTTAGAGTTGTTTTGATTTGCATTTCTTTTATGACCAGAGATGTTGAGCATTTCTTCATGTGTCTATAGGCCATTTTTGTTTCTTCTTCAGAGAAGACTCTCTTTAAGTCTTTGGCCCATTTTTTAATGGGATGGTTGTTACTTTGGAGATTAGTTTTGGAGTGATTCAATTTTTTGAGTTGTTGATATATTTTAGATATGAGGCCTTTGTCCGTTGTTTGGTTGGTGAAGATATTCTCCCACTCTGTAGGCTTCCTAATTAATTTACTAGCTATGTCCTTTGCCATACAAAAGCTCTGCAGTTTAATGCAGTCCCACTTATCCAGCCTTTCTCTGATTTGTTGTGATTCTTGGTCCTTATTAAGAAAGTTTCGACCTGTTCCAAGGAGGCCTAGTGTATCTCCTATTCCTTCCTATAAAATTTTCAGTGACACTACCATCTTGCCTGTGAGAATTTCTTCTTTTGTTGTTTGTTTGTCAGTAGTGGAGCTTGAATGAATTCTGGGCCTGGGGGCTGTCCTTGAACTCTCCAGCTCAAGGCTAGCACTCTACTCCTTCAGCCATAGCGTCACTTCCAGTTTTCTGGTGGTTAATTGGAGATAAGGGTCTCAGAGACTTTCATGCCTGGGCTGGCTTTGAACTGTGATCATCAGACCTCAGTTTCCTAGGATTACAGATGTTAGCCACAAGTTCCCCCACTTACCTGCAAAATTTATCCTTATAATTGTGTAAGGAGTCTGGGGAATGTTGCCTAAGAAATGGAGACTCATAAAGAGAGAAAATACTTTCTTAAGTAAAACTTAGAAATTCAGAGGTCTAATGTGAAGAGTTTAAAGGGTTGAGTAAGTGGGTCATGGGCAAGTGGCAGGGAAAAAAGAGTGAGTCACAAAAATTACCTTGTGAGATATAGCTACAAGGACATACAAGCCTGCTATTGTTTCTAATCAGTGTATAAACTTTTTTAGGTGAGAGCCTGGGAATTCAATCAAGGAGAAGGGGCAGATTAGTGAAGAGAGGAAGGTTGACAGAATGCAGTCATAAAATTCAATGTATATATGTGAACATAGAACTAAAAGAATTGGGGGAGGTGTTTGAGAGATATTGGAGAGAATAATAAAAATCTAATCTAGATTCATTGCACTCATAAAATGACATAATTGATCTGACATAATGAAATGAAGTAATTGAAATTTGTGAATGATATTTCAGTTGATTTTTCCTTTGCCTTCTAGGATCTCAGAGATGGGTATAATTACAGATCTTTTGCTTTATGTTGATACCATTCACATGACTGGAGACACAACTCAGTGGTAGAGAACACAGCATGCTTAGCATACATGAGCCTCTGGGTTTGTTCCCCAGACTCACAGAAAAGAAAAATAAAAGAAACACCATTTTTAGTCAGGGTGTCCATAAGTCATTTTGTTTTTCTTTGCTTAATGCTAAAACTACCACAGTAAGTAGTGTTGGGAAATTTTGTGTTTAGAAAATCACATTAATATTTAATCATCTCTGGAGACTAAAGTTCTTTATTACTAGAGTGGTGGCCTGGCTTTGCATTTCTCCATTGTAGAAATACACACACACACACACACACACACACACACACACACACACACACACACACAGAGTTTAATCCAGAATGCTATGTCTTACTAATACCTTCTATTTATATTCATATTAAATTTGGTAAACATTAATATCCTTAAGACAGAAAGGACTGTTCTATTGGAAGCCTTTTACTTTGGTTTACATTTTTAAAAAATTTATTGTATAGGTGGTGCACAGAGTGGTAGCAATTATATAAGCCAGTTAATGGGTATATTTCTTTCTAAACAGAGTCACCTCCATCCTGATTTTCTCCCAGACTTTTCCCCAGTGAACCCCTTTCCTGCCTCAAGTTGTATTATTCATTTCCAGCATAGCAGCCTTTACTCTTATGTGGCCTTTTGTAATTTTTTTTGGCCAGTTGGGGGGTTTGAACATAGGGCATTGTCCCTGAGACTCTGTGATCAAGTGTTCAAGGCTTGTGCTTTTCCACTTGAGCCACAACACCACGTGCAGCTTTTTCTGGGTATGCGGTACCAAGAAATCAGACCCAGGGCTTTTTGTATCCTAGGCAAGCACTCTACCACTAGGCCACACTCCCACTCTCTCTTTTGTAAGTTTTTGTTGTTTTGTGGCTCAGTTTGAAATTAAACTCAGGGCTTTGA
Organism: Megascapheus bottae; assembly: GCF_031878675.1. NCBI lineage: Eukaryota > Metazoa > Chordata > Mammalia > Rodentia > Geomyidae > Megascapheus > Megascapheus bottae. The sequence continues at coordinate 23,530,673 of NC_143527.1, forward strand.
GCTTGTAAGACAAGGCTATACTACTCAACCATGCTTCAATGTCTTTGTTTCAGTTATCTTAGGGTAGGGTCTTACGTTTTTTCCTCAGAACATGATTTTCTTACCTGTGCCCATTAAGTAGTTATGATGACATGAGTACATGCTTGGTCTGGTACCTTTTTCACTGAGATAAGAAATATTGAAAGGAAAACGATCAAATACAAAAGTTAAAACACAAGGTTATTCCTCACTAATTTAAATTTTAAAAAGGAAGATGCTGATTCTTTTTTGGTTTGTTTTAGCACGTGTAAAGCCAATTCATTACTGCTTAATATATAGCATTAAATTTTCTTTCCTTTGTGCTAAAGAAGGTGTAATGTTATCAATCTAATTCTGAACCAATACATTTTTTTGTTCATTTATCCACAGCAGTTTATGCAGAATCTTCAGCCACCTAAGCCACAAGTGAGCTAAAAGCTTCGAACTTTTCCTGTGACATTAATATTGAACAAGTCAACGCAGAGTGATTTCATGGAAATTCATAAAGAGTCTAAGACAAACATTTGAGTCTTAAGCACAGATCAGAAGCTATCCACAGTTTAGATTTCGAAACCACAGAAATTGAGTTCGGTAAGGGGAAAAGGATATCACAGAATTAAAAGTCCTGTAAACTCCTTATTAAATCTGAGGAAGTAAATTCAAAGAGAAAATATCTCAAGCCATATTCAATAGCAATAATAATGTGTTCCGGAGTGATATTTGATGTTTATGAACGTGGCCTATTTATAATATGTTTGAAATAATTGGGCTCTTCTATTTTTCAATTTTTTTCTCTCTTCCTCTCTCTGTCTCTGTCTGTCTCTGTCTCTGTCTCTCTCTGTCTCTCTCTCTCTCTCTCTCTCTCTCTCTCTCTCTCTCTCTCTCTCTCTCTCTCTCTCTCTCTCTCTCTTTCACTGAATTCAAGATCATGTATCTCTGATACTCTCTTTCAATAGTGGGATTTGACCAAAGTCACCTGGGCAGGCTCAACTTCATGTCTGGAGTCCTTGGACTTGAGAGTCTTGCTGTGATTCCTTTGTGTCATATATTTAACACCTTTTAACACCTCTGTACCTTTTCTTACTTTTCTGAACATAAACCCAATTAGGGAAAGTTTTTTCTTCCTCTTTCCACTAAAAAGGTTTGGCTTATTTTGTAGCCTGGATTCTATAGCTTGCTAATAGTGCAAAAAACAGAATTCTATCCACACAGAGAGGCTAGGAGACTTAATTAATGTTTACTAACCCCCTTAGATCCTTGGGTGAAAGACTGAAGAATCCTCTCTTTGCATGTGATAGTATTACATCATCTGATCCTGAGGTGAAGTAACTTTGTAACTCTGTGAGAGAGGTAAACTCTGAGCTCATTCTGCCTCAGGGAAATGGCATTTATTAAGTATTTTTTTGTACAAAGGAAGGTATATAATTGATTATCTACAGTTCTGTGAAATGTGCAAATTTCTTTAACAAGTCCCCCCCAGGTCCTAGGTCTTTTATTTAATTGGTTATGACCTTGTTTCTTTCCCAAATATGAACATCAAAAACAAATGCTTGGTTTTTTTCATGTCTTTTTTCAAAGTCTCAGAGCAAAATACTATTGGTATCCAGTAAAGTTGGAACTGATGTCCTTGCAACATTGTAGTTCATACACAAGTTCAGACTTAAAAGATAAAAACTTAATTTAATGGACACATCCTCAAATCAGAACATTAAAGGGTATTATCATTACAAAAGATGGCCTCTCTAACCTTCCTAAACTCAACATATATTGGCTAACTCCCACAGACACACAAATGAAGACAGAGTTAGTAGAACAAAATTAATTGGAACTTCAGCCTTTCTCTTGGAACAATGCATTTGAATACTTTAAGCTGTTCTTTCTTTCAAATCATACTAATAACATCTGATTTTATTGGGAGAGTCCATTTACTCACAGCTGTTTTTTGAAGGCAAATAGCAGACACAAAGTTCTTGTTAGTGGTACATATTAAAATAGTATTTGCATGTGAATTATTACATTGCAAAGACTCACAACATACACTTTTCAGCTACACTTTCACATTGTATTCTCACATTGACCTGAATGGGAGGTAAATATGATTAGAGATTTGCCATTAAAGATTTGAAAAGTGGATGAACCTGCCAAAGATTGGCAACTAAGAGACTGCAATGGAAAGGTCCCCCTATTGTTTCATGACACTCTGACGCTACATATTGAAAGTCCAGTTAGAAAAATGAATTCTTCATGTCAGATATTATAAACATTTTTTGTAATTAAAAAAAGAAAAGGAAACTCTATATTTAAACCAGTGGTGGAAAAAAGGGACCACCTTATTATTTTCTTCTCTTTCATCAGTGCATTGAGAAGATAGTAGCCCTCGTGAGGTGAGAGCATGGCATTCTGCCAAATGAGAACCTTAGGCTGAACAGCAGGACTGACTGCGATCCCACAGACAAAAGAGGACTGCTCATGCTTATTCTCTGTTTGGGCCTGTTCCATCTTCGCCAGACAAAACTGTGTCCTTGGATCTCTTTTTGAAGAACTCGCAGTCGGCGTTCTGTTACAGAGTGTCTGGAGAAGTTTGCTTATCTATCCACTAGGAATTCTAGGTATGGACTCATGACCTTGTCACAAAGACTAAGCCTTGTGCTTCCCCTGAATAAATATAAACAGATGTGTCTCCCCTGGTTAAATGGGGTGTAAAACAGCACTTAGGCTTGTCACTGTTCCACCCAGTCACCAACAGCATCGTGCTATTAAATTGTGTGCTCCCAGTAGAGACAGCTGCCATCCAGGTAGGAGGTGACAGGCTCTTGGATGGCAAGAAGTGTTTTCAGAAGTGAGCAAGTCCAGGGAACAGACATGAGTAACCTGTAGGAGAATTTAGCCCTGTTGCTGTTATTTCCAGGGCAAGGAATCAGAGGGAAGGGCCCTCTTATGTCTACTGGCATTCAAGAGGGAGAAACTAGAGAGGAGATGATGACAAAATAAATCTTTATTTTATTAAGAGACCTAGGAGACATGCTTGTCTTTCCCATATATTACTTTTTCACCTAGGGCTAAGTCAAGACTAAGAGAACTGGGGTCATTATCCTCAGATAGCAGCACTAGCAACAAGATTTTCAGTAGGATTGGGTGTTTGACCTACCTTGGTCTTAGCTCTTTTGCTTTAAGGCCACTGGATTAAAGAGGGTTTCAGTGATCCTGCTATTGAATAAAAAGCCTGAGAGAAACTCCCATCTGGGAGGCACCAAAAGATTCAAGAAGCAAAACAGTGATTTCACTACAGCCCTTCATGGGTTTTAGATTATGTGGGCCAACACAAAATAAAGGTTATCTATAGATAATGATCAGGGAACAAACCCTTACTATAATTTAAGGCTTCCATGACTTGACTAGTTATTATAGTTACTCTCATTGTTTGAATTTGCAAGAAAATATAGTTTATAAAAAACTGTATATGCATTATATACTGCATTGTGATGATAAGAAAAACAATTAATAACATTTATCACTACATGAAATGTCAAGTTTGAAATTATTAATTTGTCTATATATCCATATTCACACTTTTAAACAATAATATAAGTAATATTTCTTTCTAGGTCATAGCATATAACAGTATGCAATTTGGATTCTGAACTAATCCTAACCACTCGAGAAAGCAAAGTTTGCCAATTGCTTGTCATATATCTTATGCAAATTTGTTAAAGCCAAGGGATTTTTTTGTTTTGTTTTGTTTTGTTTTTTGTTTTGTTTTGTTTTTGTCTTTTGCCAGTTCTGGGCTTGAGCTCAGGGCCTGAGCATTGTCCTTGGACTTTCTCAAGGCTAGAGCTCTACTACTTAAACCTCAGCACCACTCTGGCTTTTTTCTATGTATGTGGTATGGAGAAATTGAACCTGGGTCTTCGTGCATGCTAGGCAAGCACTCTACCACTAGGCCAAATTCCCAGCCCAAAGTAAGGTTTTAAAGCTGTAGATTTATAATTAATTATTACATAGAATAGTATAGGAAAGTATGAAGTGGCAGATGCTTCTCATTGAACACATGGGTTATTGTCATTAATATTAATATTTTATCCCAAATGAATTGTAGAGAATACAGTCTGATATTTTTAAGGTCAAAAATAATGTGTAGAAACCCTGAAGATTTTCAGTGTCACTGGAAACTAGGTTGCTGATAAAAATAACAGGATAATGAAATTATCTTTGATATTTCTACTCAGTTTGCACATTTAAATTCCTAGTCAAGTCAGTTCCTGACTGTGGATATGCATTCCTTTTCCAGATAATTGTACTGAAAAAGAAAATCTGACATACCAATTGTTTACCACTGGATGGTAGAATGTGGAAATTTCCCTTTTTCCACTTTTAGCTCATGTGTGTACTCTACTTTTCTTAAAAGGATATTGTATTAACATGTATTGTTAATACAATTGGCAAAATGAGAAACAAGATGGTCTCTGATAATTGTTTTCCTGATTTTACTGCTTAATGCTACACATTAAGTTCTCAGCATTTTCAAACATTTCACAATATACTATTTAGTTTTGAGATGCTCCAAGATAGTGACTTGAGTAAAGATATCACATTGCAACTCTTCATAATGCTAACATGCTCAAGAGAAAAGGTCATTCATTATTTCCTTTATAGAACATTTTCCAGGAGTCTAGCACAATATACTGTATCTGTTTCTCTTATTCCTTCTGAAAGAAAGAAAAGAAAGAAAATAGAAAGCATTTGACTTTCAAATAACAGCATTTTCCCAAAGGAGGAAGGATAACAGGACATATGTAAATTTACATCCTTAAATTCAATTTTAGTTCAAAGGTGTCCATTTTTTTCCAAGTAAAAATGTCCATCCAATAGAAGTTGGTTGTTAATAATTTACTTGTTCTACCTGTGTTAAATTATTTTTAAATAGAAATAATATGAAAGAATTCAAAAGAATTATATTGCATCAACTTTGGAAGGGGGCATAATCAAGATTTCACTGCTATATTTCCTTTTATAAGTTTGGCTGCTATCTTGCAGAACATCAGACCTGTAATGCCTTTCCACTAAAATGCAGAACAGATGTAGGAGGGCACATTGGGAGCTATTCTTTGCAGTGTGTGGTTGAAGAACTATTTTCACACTTCTCCTAGCCCCTGTCTTCACCTGTTTATGCAGGAAACAGACCTGTGGATTTTAGTTCATCTGGTTCCACACCAATGGATTCCCAGTGGCTCCAGACAACGGCTTTCTCATTTCAAGTTCTGTTCTTTTCCTCATCTTTTTTTGGCTGACAATTGCTGAGGTTTGTCGGCTGGCAGAATTTCAGAGACCTCTCTGCTACATGTTGGGGTTGACTTATTTTAAAAAGAATTGGAGAAAGGAAAGCATTCTAAGAATGTGAATCAGAAATAAGGGTAATATTAAGCAGACAGGAGAGCCTTGCTATGTAGGCTCTTTTAGAAAGATGAATGGATGTTTCGTTTTACATCTCCTGTCATATGTGTATGATCTTGAACACAAGAGGGAAAGCTTATATCTGCAAACTGTAAATATATGCCCATTCCCATCAATTTATAAAACCACAGAGCATAACAACATTTAAACAGTGTCCTGCAACTAAGGATTTTTGTATGAGGTACTCAACCAAATAATCAAATGTCCTGACAAGCTTATGAGTACTAGTTAATAATATTAGCTGTGCTCAAATCTAACAATTAAAAGTAGAGTTACAGATTCCCTGTGAAAACAAATGAAGATATAAATTCTGCTAGACATTTATTTATAAGGCTCTTCCTGAGATTCTGCCCTAATATTCACTATCTCCTGTGTATATATTTTCAGGCCATCGTCGTTGTAAGAAGGAAAACAAGGTAGCTTATGAAGTATTTAATTTCTTTAATATTTACATGTAGAGGCTGAATTAATGAAGGGTCAAGTGGTTACAAGAACAAGATCATAGGCCTCTCGGCATCAGAAATTAGATTACAAGCCATGTACACGATGCTTTTTTGAATTTTTTTTTGTTGTTGTTCATTTGATTTAACATAGACATAGATGTTTTCCTCAAGAAATGTGGATTGAAAAATCATATTGGCATCAGGATGTCTGAGATAGTTGGGAACCATTCCCCATAAATTAAGTCACGTTGAAAGTAATTGCTCAACTCAGATAATCTATTTAATAATTCTTAGCTGTGAAGGATTTTTAGAGGCTGAGTCTATCAGCAACTGCCTGTCCTTAAAACTCCAGTGTCTTTAGATCATGTGGAGAATCCAAAACTAGAACATCATCAGCAAAACTGCGAAAATTACCAGGTAGATTATATCATAGATCAACTAATTATTATTATTTTTCCCTGAAGAGGCCAGAAGTTATCTGTTATCAGCATTAAGGACCATACAATCTGTAGGATACCCTTTAGTACTTAGCTGTAATTTTGTAGCCCAATGGTAGTCATCAATAATAGATTGTCAACTGGGTTATACATGTAGGCTACAATTTACTTATTCCTGTCCTAAATTCCTACCCATAGTGAATTTATGGTCCTGCTGAGTAGGCAAAGAGACACTACAAAAGTAGAAAAATAATGAAATTATATATAAATAAAAGAAATCAGTGATATAGATAATGCAGTTAAAAATAGAGAAGCAAGCAATTCTCAAAGTAACAATTCTACTTTATACAAGCCATTGCATAGGATAACTAGTATGGGTTTAAATGTTCTAATACTAAAATGAGCTCTTATTGTAGATTCTCCTGTTAAGTAGATCTCATTTTCTAGATAAGTATTACTCACTAACAGTGAAGAATGCATTTGTCTTTGAAGAGGCAGGAAGAAAATTGCTACAAGAGAGGCAAACAGCTCAAGAATTCTGAAATTCAAGTTGATGATTAAATAAACATTAAAATGCCACAATACGAAGATGCTCAGGTTGCCGTCTTCTCCATTTTACATGTTCCATAAAATATCTGGAAGTCACAGAGATTGATGATGGCATTGTGTATAAAAAATATGTGTGAGAACTCTTGGAAATATTTTGGCTTTCAATTTTCATTACTGGCAAACATAGAGTTCTTTTCAAACTAAAAAAAAAAGCATAAACTTATAACTCCAAGTAAATGTTGTGGCTAGACACATTTACTTTTGATAAAAATGAATGTCAATTTAATTGCAAATGAGGTTCTTTCCTTAAACTCCTGGAAAATTTCAATCCTGGACCTCAGTGCTGAATTTTTTTTTTTTGTACTGAATTTTTCTGACTTGGTCTGGAAAATAATGCTCTGAGTTTCACCAAGCAATATTTAAAGGGCATCCTGGTTTTTTTGGAGATGTGAAAGAAAATGAGTCTAAGAAGTCTCAGAGCAGCTGTAGACTCTCATTGGGAGAAACCAAAGATATCGGCGAGTGTATATGTGTTCATTCAGGACTTGGTCATCTTCTTTATCAGAGACTGAAGTCTCCCACCAATAGAAACAGTTTTTCCCTCCCTTAATCTGATCAAGATGTTACACTTAAGGTCAAAGTTGATGTATATTGCAGAGAGATTAAAGCTGACTTTTTGTTCATTTCTATTTAACCTAAACACAACAGATAAAAACGATTTTAAACTCTGGTGAACTGACTCATTCTCATTCTCTTTCTCTCTCCATGAACACTGAATTTATCATTTAAATGTTAAAAAGGGAAACCAGATGCTATAGTTATTAACTTTTGGAATCAACTATAATCTTCCTATTAAATTCTTCCATCCAGGTACGGGCAATTATTTGCTTGATCTAAAGGTGCAGAAAATGCAGGCACACAGGGTTTCAGAAAGTCCAGTTTAATAAGACAGGTGGGTAACTAATAATGTGGAAAATTACCTGCAGATTGAGGATATTGGGAATGACTAATGGCCAAAACTAAGCGAGTAAATTAGTTGCAAAATGATACCATTTGCAGTAGTTGTATGAACCAGGGACGGCAAAACACAGTGGCATGTGGCAATGTGTGGAGCTGATCAGAGTGTGAATGGAGCCCAGACTTAGGAAAGCAAGCCATCAACGAGCACCCCGCCCCCCAATTACAGCTGCTTGTATTTATTTAGTTTTACTCATTGGGCATAATCTATGCAGTGAGTGTAAGGTTTAATAGTGCAGGCCCAAGAGTCTAGTTAGCTTTGTGAAATTTAATCCAATGTCACCGTCAAGGTCAACTCCAACAGTTACAAACACCAATTTACCTTACAAACATAGTGTATTTCAGAGTCAGATATAGCCACGATTTGGAAATAAGGAAGTGTTGGGCTTTGGCAAAAGTTAACCTTAAATTTAATTGTTACTAGTTAGGGATGTGTTGAGTGTGCCCAGGTAACCAAGGTGGCAAAGCAAATATAATAGGAAAACAACTTTAAAAAATATTTTAGATGAGAAAATAATTGTGTTCTAATTGATAGATTTATTTTTTGTTAGTGTTTTTACTTTCTTTGAAATACATTACTTTCCTATAAATACGTTTTCCATAAAATATATTTACTTTCCTATAAATACGTGAATCATGTGTCTCCTGTTCTAAGCTGCTTGTCAATAATTAAGGAATATTTATTATTGGTATTAAATCTACTTAAGAGCAAGTTTGCAAAGTTATCTCCCTTTCTTTACTCAGATACTCTTTTACCTAGTCTACTAGCAGTTCATAGCAACTCAAATTTGGCAACAGATGACCTCTTGGTCAAGTATCTAGACTTAAATCAATAAATATTATTGGAAGAAACTTCTTTTCAGTACTGGGGATTAAAGTCAGGGTCTCAAATTCAGTAAGCAAGCACAACCTTTTTTTGCAAGCCCTCCTCCTTTGTTTTTCATATCCTTTCTTTCCAAATTTTCCCCAGACTTGCCTCAAGTTGGAAGTGCTATTTCCACTTCCTAAGTAGCTGTGATTATAGTTGTGTATCACAACACTTTAAACCAATACTTGGCAAGGTCTGTTTCATATTTGCATAAATATGAAATGAACCTAAAAGTTCTTGGTAATAAAGGGATAATCAGCTAAGGAAAAGATAATTAAATAATCCTTTTTCTCTGATAAACATTTAGTGAAAAATAAACTTGCCTAGTCTGATGTGAGATAGTTGAGATAAGCACAAAGTCAGGTGTTTGCTTCCCAAGTACTGTACATGGTCAAGATAACTGATATACTAAATTATGCAAGTGAGTCATAAAATGTTTCATTTCATAGTACATTCTTGTTAGAAGAACTGAACTCATCCACAATTAAAATGAAAGCATGAAGTACATATCTGTTTTTTTTCACACATGTTTTTAAGACTTTCTGAGCTTAAGTATAAAAATATTTTAGACTCAGTCCTCAAAATCTGTGCATGTATACTTTAGCTACTTAAGCTAACCTATTGCATAAGATTGTCTGTAGTTCAATGGAATTCTATGCTGTCTTCAGAAAGAATTGCATTACCCCATTTCTAAGGCGATGGAAATACCTGGAAAAAAATCATATTAAGTGAAGTAAGCCAGACCCAAAGAAACATAGGCTCAGTGGTTTCCCTCATTTGTAATAATTAGTACACATCTAGGATTCTTCTAACAGAGGATTACAATATTTCAAAACCTAGGTACATAAGGTAATATAGGATGAGACTAAACGAAAGGATCAATAGGATATGGAAACAAAAGCTTTATTTTGTGTGATTGTTGTTCTTAATGTACTATGTTATTTCTTTTCTCTTTTGTTGCCCTTTGGTTAATCTCATATTGTTACTGTATCTGATGTTGTTTCTTGGTATATTGTATATATATATATGTATATTTGTATTATATATATTTGTATATATTGTATTATAAATATAAATTTGTTTATTTGAAACAGGAAAAGGAAGGAGGGAAAACAAGATTTGGAAGGTTTGTGGAGAGGAAAATGAGGACAAAAACATGAGAAGGGATGTCAATGTGTGAGAAGTAATGCACCTACTACCTGGAGAATGTAACTATAACCCCTCTATATATTATCCGGACAATAAAAAATAAAATAAAATAAAGATGTATTGGTTTTACTAGGCGAATTTCTGTTTCATATCAATTGGTCTTTCCAATGAAAGATTCTTATGACTCATTGAGTTTTCTGGTGAGCAAGTTATTAATAAACAAATGTGCAATGACATAAAGGCCTCATGCTACAATTCCAGGAACCAACCCCTCTTTCATTTATCTTCTGTGGTGACTGGCGATGAAGATGAGTAAAGAGCAAGAGCATTCTGTTGCAAATGTCCATTATTTGGTATGGTTATGATTATATAAGGAATGATGCATAAACCTAGGTACCAGAGGCTGTGGGACCAAAAGGATCTTAGGTCTGTCACAAATGAGCATGGAAAAATAAATTTGTATGGCAATTTTTTTCTCGTTTATGAGTTTCTTTAGAATTTACATTTTCAGTCTCTGTATTTTCCATAAAACAAAGTGGCTACTATTGGGTTGGGAATGTGGTCTAGTGGTAGAGTGCTTGCCGAGCATACACGAAAACCTGGCTTTGACTCCTCGATACCACATACACAGAAAAACCCAGAAATGGGACTATGTCTCATGTGGTAGAGTGCTAACCTTGAGGAAATCCCAAGGACAGAGCCCAGGCCCTGAGTACAAGTCCCAGGACTGGCAGAAAAAAAAAGTGCCTTCTATTAAAATTTGCCTATTTTCTTAGCTGACATTGCCTGGTCTAAACTCATATAGGAGCTATTCCTTTCATGTAGTATACATGAGAGGGTCAGGAGGCATGGAATTATTTTTCCCTTTAATTTTTATTGGTAGTATATGCTAAATGAGATTCGGGTTTAGAAAATTCAATATATTGGGATGACCTGACTCCTGCATGTGAGCCATTGAGAAACATGCTCATAGTCCCAGCTTTAACATTTTTATTTTCTTTCCTCAATGGAAAAGAAAATTTTAGCTCAATCAACCAATAAGTTATACAAAAAACTGATTTAGCAAGGAAAATAATTAAGTTTAGCAAGTAGAAAGCAAGATGTTGGAATGACATATCAGGAGGAATTAGTGGCTCAATTTCAAGGATCTAGCATGACAAAGCTCATGCTTTTTGTAACAACTGGTAATGATGACATTGATGGTGTACTTCCCTAATCTTAGCTAAATAAGGGACTGAAATCCAGAGAAATCACAGTTGAATAGTCTCAAAGAAAATAAAGTACCTAGGAATTAGCTTAAGTAAGAATGTAAAGGACCTTTTTAATGAAAACTTTAAAACCCTGAAAAAGGAAATTAAAGCAGAACTAAGGAAATGGAAAAACCTCCCATGCTTCTGGATTGGAAGAATCCATATCATGAAAATGACAATCTTGCCAAGGACTATCTACAAATTCAGTGCAATACCCAACAATATCCCAATGTCATTCTTTAAAGAAATAGAAGAGGCAATCCAAAATTTCATATGGAATAATAAAAGACCCCGTAGAGCAAAAATAATTCTCAGCAGAAAGAACAGCGCAGGAGGAATTTCAATACCAAACTTTAGACTCTATTACAGAGCTATAATTATCAAAACAGCTTGGTACTGGCAAAAGAACAGGCCTGAAGACCAAAGGAATAGAACTGAGGACCCAGATATTAAACCAGAGACCTATGGCCACCTAATCTTTGACAAGGGAGCCAAAAAAATAGAATGGAAGAAAGATAGCCTCTTCAACAAGGTGGGCTGGCAGAACTGTTTAAGCACCTGCAGAAAACTAAAGTTGGATCCTTCATTGTCACTCTGCACTAGAATTAACTCCAAATGGATCAAAGACATGGAGGTAAAAGCCGACACACTGAAACCTTTACAAGAAGGAATAGGAGATACACTATGTCTCCTTGGCACAGGTCGAAACTTTCTTAATAAGGACCAAGAATCACAACAAATCAGAGAAAGGCTGGATAAGTGGGACTGCATTAAACTGCAGAGCTTTTGTATGGCAAAGGACATAGCTAGTAAATTAATTAGGAAGCCTACAGAGTGGGAGAAGATCTTCACCAACCAAACAACAGACAAAGGCCTCATATCTAAAATATATCAAAAGCTCAAAAAATTGAATCACTCCAAAACTAATCTCCAAAGTAACAACCATCCCATTAAAAAATGGACCAAAGACTTAAAGAGAGTCTTCTCTGAAGAAGAAACAAAAATGGCCTATAGACACATGAAGAAATGCTCAACATCTCTGGTCATAAAAGAAATGCAAATCAAAACACCTCTAAGATTCCACCTCACTCCAGTTAGAATGGCCAGGATCAAGAAAACTAATAACAACAGATGCTGGAGGGGATGTGACCAGGAGGGATCACTACTACACTGTTGGTGGGAGTGCAAACTTGTTCAACCACTATGGAAAGCAGTATGGCAGTTCCTCAAAAGGCTAAACATAGAACTCCCCTATGACCCAGCAATTCTACTACATGGCATTTACCCAACCATCCAGAAACTAGGGCATACTAAATCCAGTAGCACAACAATGTTCATTGCAGCAGCATTCACCATAGCAAAGATACGGAACCAACCTATATGTCCCTCAGTTGATGAGTGGATCAACAAGTTGTGGTATTTGTACACAATGGAATTCTATGTTGCTGTCAGAAAAAAAATGACATTGCCCCATTTGTTAGGAAGTGGAAAGATTTAGAAAAAGTCATATTAAGTGAAGTAAGCTAGACTCAAAGGAATTTAGGCTCAATGGTTTCCCTCATTTGTCATAATCAGTAGAAACCTTGGGCTCTCCTAGCAGAGATTTGCAATAGTGCAAAACCTTGATACATAAGGCCATATAGTGTGAAGCTAATTGAAACGACCTCCAGGATATTGAAACAAAAGCCATATAACGAATGGTTGTTGTCCTTAATGTACTATGTTATCTTTCATCTCTTTTTCTGTCCCTTGGTTATATCATATTGTCACAGTATCTCACTTTGTTATCTGATATATTGGATATATTTGTATTTGGTTATTTGAAATTGGATAGGGATGGGGGGAAAACTAAGATGGGGGGTGGGGGAAGGGTAATGGGGACCAAGACATGTGAAAGGGTATCAATGTATGCGAATTAATGCACCTTTTGTCTGGCAAATATCATATAACCCTTTTATTAATTACAATAAAAATATTAAATAAAAAAACAAAAACAAGGCAAAGCAAAAATACCTGAGAGACTTAATCTCTAAAATAACCAGCAAAAAGTAGATCTAAAGACTTGGCTAAATTGTTAGAGTCAGTTGAGTTAGCTCAAGCTTCATAGTAGTCTTTTTTATTGTTGGGATAATGTATAGAGGGGTTACAGTTACATTCTTCAGGAAGCAGAAGCATTACTTCTCACATATTAATACTCCTTCTCATGTTTTTGTCCCCATTTCCCTTCCCCACCCCCTCCAAATCATCTTGTTTTCCCCCTTCCCTTCCCTATTTGAAATAAACAAATAAGCATATATACAAAATACCAGGTATCAAATTCAGATACAGTAACAACATGAGATTAGCCTTAAGGACAAAAAAAGAGAAGAGAAATAACATAGTACATTAAGAACAAAAATCACACAAGATAAACTTTTTCCTTCTATATCTTAGAGTTCATTTCATTTAGTCTCATCCTATATAACCTTGCGTACATAGGTTTTTCAGCTACTGTAATGCTCGGCTAGAAGAATCCTAGATGTATACTAATTATTACAAATGAGAGAAACGATTGAGTGTATGTTTCTTTGGATCTGACACAGTAATCTTGTACTATACTATTATTGCCACTAAAATAAAACACATACATGAACAAGCAAATAAAATATCTCATTCATTCAAGCTCTTTAGAGAAAGCAGAATGAAGCTCTGTAATGTTTTAGAAACAGCTTGAAAAAACTGGAAATTGGCTTGGAGAACTTTGGATGTATCCTGAAGAAAAGGTTTTCACACATGTGCAGGACTTTAAGCCTAAGAGATGTGAGCTTCTTGCCTGTTCTAAAGTAGGAAGCACCGAAGTTTTAATGTCAACTAAATCAGATGAGGGTCAAGAGAATGTGGTAAGAAGGAAGAGCTCTTAGCAGGCAAAAGTTCATTAAATAATATTAATTAATTGGTTTGCTTGAAACACAATTTTATAATTACAGTCATCCTACCTTAGACTCTACAGGTTACATTGTTTTTTGAGTTCTTTTGTTACTTTTAATATCTCTTGTTTTATTTTACAAAAACTCTTGAAAATGAAGAAACATGACTCTTTTGTATCCTACCATGAAAATTAGTATTTCCCACATAGTAGCTATCTAGTATATTTTTAATGATTTTATTTAAAAAAAGAATATGAATTATCATTACAGCCCTATTGAGAAAGAAGAAATTGTATTTTAGACCACTTATGACAAGATAATAGTTTTGTGACTTTCATATTTATACTACGCCCATTGAACAAACTTGCTATCTTTCTACTGAAAGGTAGAATGTCTTTCTTCTTCCTCACATCTCATAATCTTCATTTAGAAAAAAACTATTCAGTTTTCTCTTCAAGCACACATCAAATACTCAAAAATGCAAATCTTTAGGGTAAAATTATAAGGTCAAGAAAATTAGACTATTAGAGGATGTTCTGCTCAGGTACAATCCAGTTAAACCCTCTTTATATGCAATGTTTTGTGGAAACTTCAAGATTTCTTACTGATTCAGCTTAAGTGGATAGTCATTATCCAGGAGTCTTTCTATTTCTACTGACTTTATGCTAAAGTTCTCACCAGATTCACATTGTCTTCCTCAGACTTGGAATTAAAAATAAAAGTATATGTGGTCTCATGTAGCGTTTAGAAACTGAAAGTTTAACATTGGCATTTTACCCATCTGTATATCAATTCCTTTTGCCAGACAGAATTTGATCTATAGGATCTTTAACCCATCTTGGATAAACAAATAAATAAACAACAACAAAAAATAACCTTACTCACAAAGCAGACACATGGACCAAGAAGGCTGCCATGATTGTGCATTTCTTGAAACACTTGCTGTAATTCCCTGAGGTCCTATAACCTTTCCTGACATCAGGGAAAATTATTGGTTTTGTTCTCTGCTGTCATGTATCATGGTTACCTCTAATTGAAATGGAGGTGTTCCGAATAGCACAATCAGTTAAGAATCTTGCCAAGTACCTCATTTGGATAATTTATAGTAGGATTTGTAGCTGATGAGTTCAGAGCCCATGATTCCCTGGAGCCCTTAATCTTTGATCATATTTGGTGGTGGGACAATGCTTGATGAAAGTGGAGTTTGAAGATAACTATTCCCTGCAAATGTATTTATCAAATACCTATGCTCCTAGCAAAGTGATTTGAAATGGGGATTACCTATCACTGGAAATGAACTACAAGGAGTATTTTAATTTGAAGAATGTACAGGTTTGATACTTCTTAATAAATTCTTGATATTGAATAAAATGTACCACAGCTCTCAAGTTTAAATGACTTTTTTCCCCCATCAGAGACAAGTAGAAAGTTAGAAAAAGGATAAAAAAGAAATGAAGGAATTAGTGTCTTTGGATAAGATTCTGCTAAGACGTGGCTATGAAGATATGAACATAGCAAAAGAAAAGGAAACCATTCTGAATCATGTCAGAACATAGTGCTCCTCTTGCCAGTTCTCAGGTCTTCAATTTAGGGTCTCTCTGTCAAGAACATTTGCAACACAACAGTTTAGGGCAAAAAAATATTTAGGCCTTACATGTTTATATCATTTTTCAAATACTTCTTCTAGCATTTATTTTATAATATATACGTAAATACATTATATGCAAATATATACCTTACTCAGTGTATTCTTACTTGTGAGTGTGAATTTCAGAGCTTAAAACCCAAGAGTGTGGCCTAGCAGCAGAGTGCTTGCCTAGCATGCAGGAATCCTTGGGTTTGTTTCCTTGGTACCATATCAACAGAAAACTCCTGAAGTGGTGCTGTGACACAAGTGACAGAACACTAGCCTAAGAAAGCTCAGGCACACTGTCCAGGCCTTGAGTTCAAGGATAAGGACTGGTTAAAAAAAAAAGAAGAGAGAACATGGTTGAATCAAGCCTGTAGTGCAGTTTGTGATGGAAAGTGATTGTGTCGAATCAAGAACAATTGAACACGTCTTCCATACTCATGTTTTCTTTCCCTGTGGATTTATTATCCACATACTCTGAAGTGGCGTGTTTGTTTTGAATTACTTATAGGATTGATTTATCTATGAATACAGTATTACTCTGAAAAGTAGTACTTTCATATTCAGTATATTTAATACCTACTCCCTTCATAAGTTCTCTCAGTCTCTCTCTAAAGTGCAAGCTTGATTCAAAAGCTTAGGTATCTTTTGTCCACTTTTTTGATAATGTATAAACTATGCTCACAAACAGTTCAATGTACCTAGTCCTCATATCAACAATGATTTTTGCATTTAATTTTTGATATTTTCTTTTATGTGAATCTTCTTGAGGCATATTGATTAGAAGCAATGCTACAGATTTAGAGCTACATGTAACATTCTCTTTATGATACATGTTGGTTAATGCCACATGCCACTGCCACATGTATATTTATTAATTAAATTCACAAGTATTTGTGGAATGTCTAATATGTCCATAGATTTTGAAGGTATCTAAATAAGCAGAGGTCTGATTGTTGACTTTATAACAGATTTGAATGAATAAGAATGGATTATACTTTTATGGGGCTGGGAGTTTGGCCTAGTGGTAGAGGGTTTAGCTAGCACTCGGTACCACATAGGTAGTACTCAGGTGGTAGAGCTCTAGCCTCGAGAAAGTCCAAGGACAGTGCTCAGGCCCTGAGGTCAAGGCCTGGATTGGCAATAAATAATTAAATAAATAAATAAATAAATAAATAAATAAAAAGCCAGAAGTGATGCTGTGGCTCAAGTGTTAGTGCTCTAGCCTTGACAAAGCCCAAAGTCAGTGCTAAGGCCTTGAGTTCAAGCCCCAGGACTGGCAAAAAAAAAAAAAAGAATGGATTACACTTTTAATTTCATCATCTCTGTAAGGGGTTGTTTAGCAGATTAATAAGATAGGAGTCATGATTTAATGTAGAAGGGGAAAAAAGTTTCTGAAGGAAAAGTCATTCTTAAATCAGAATGAACAAGATGAAGCAAAAATAGAGATCATCATGATAAATATTATAATGCCAAATGTTAGCTTTTATTTTTCAGTATCAAATATTTTGATCTTCATGTGATTTGATTTTCTAAGGTGTTTATGATTTAATTTATTTATTGCAAATACAGTACTTAGAAATATAAATTAATATTGTTTTTCATGCTATTCAAATAATGAGATTGAAAAGTACAAAAGGTAAAGTTTTGTTTTTCATAGTATTATGGCTATAAGATTTTTGTACAAGTCTTCTGTGAAAATGTATGATGCCTATGCCATCAAATACATTGAAATGATGCTGAAAGTAAGTGTTGCAATCATTAGAAATAATTTCAAAGAAATTTAGTTCAGAAAGAAGGTGGTATATGGGATTGAATTTCAAAGGATCTAAATAGGAGTGAAAATATACAGATAAAGGAAAAAAGGTAAAGGATGTGTGTGAGAAGTAGACTATGGATTTACTTTTATTACAAAGGATTTAATTTTTCATCATGATAGTGATATCAGTCAATTAAAAATCTGGAGTTTGGATATATATAGTATATGAATGTACATATAGGAAAGGATCTAGCATTCAAAAGATTATTCTTATCCATGTATGAGGAAAGCATTGTCAGTAGCCAAAATAAGAGATACATTTATGTCACCCTGGCCTCTAGAATAATCTTGGAAAAAGACTACAATGACTTTAAATGAAGTGGTGGAAATGTTGTTTCTTTGTATATTTGTTTTAAAGAATGAGATAAATAGTTAATGTTGCTTTCTCTGGGCCTACAATAAACTAGTTCCAGTACGATTTACATTTAAGATTGATGAAAATGAAGATATGAAAGAAAAAAATCCTGTTCCATGTAACTTGATACAACATGTTTATTTTTCAGGTTCAAAGAAAACTGAAAAGTAGAGTGTGCTAAGGGCAACATCATGCCACAAGAAAGAGTACCAGAATGAACCTTGAAGGCTGCTCCAATGAGGAGCAAAGAAGTAATAATAAGGAATGTCGAAGAAATATCAGAGCATGCAATCAATGAAAGTTAAGTGAAGAGAGTGCTTTAAGAAGGAGGAAGTAGTCAATAATCCATTGATCAAATGCTGCTTAGAAGTCGAGGAGGAATGCAAATTGAGCTTGAATATAATGTCATAGACATCCTCATAAAACTTAAAGACTTCCATGTAAAATGTTCTAAAGTAACTTAAGCCCTGATAGGTGTGCAATTTGTAATCAGGAGCATTTGGCTAATTTGTCTGAAGAATGAGATCCAGGCATAGACCCAGTGTCCTGCCCTGGCAATGGGTTTTAAGAGATTCTCTGAAAGTTGAGATGTGCTCGGGTGAATTATGATATAAAAAAAGCATATTATGGACATAAAATAGAGGGCACCGTAGAATAATCTGAGTGGATGTTGAGGGATATCTGAATTAAAGATTTAAGTGTCAAAAAATAATAGGGAAATCTCATAGTAGAGGACGATGGCAAAAGGACCAACATCAGTTGAGAACAACAGTAGAGTGGTTCGGGAGAGTCATTAGGATATTGGCGGGGATACCTGGGAGATAGTGGTGTTGCTCCTTGGAGCTAGGGAGGAAGGAAGAGAGCATTTGTTGATGACACTAAGTACAGTTTGTATATAGAAAGTATTCGTTTAATACAGATTAAGCTTCATAAGATATAACAGAATAATAACAAAGATAATAATTGACTCAGTGGGAAGTAAGTTTAGGTTTTCTAGTAAAATAATTCAAATCATGAGGTAGAATAGAAAAGGAGTAAACACTAACTAAAATGGATTAAGAGTTTGGACAAATAGATGCCAAAAACTGTAAAAAAAAAAAAAAACTTTCAAGCAAAAGAGCAATGTACACAGTGTCAAATAAAATAAAAAGGAAAACAATGATAAAGTCACTAAATTTCATTCATGTCATACTGTTTGGAAGACATCACCAAAGCATCCTCAGACAACCTGGTGTGGTAGATGTCATGTTGCATTGCTCTTGGTCCTGAGTGGAACACTAAGCAAAGAACAAGGACATTGTGTCAAGAGATTTGTCTGTGCTGGCTTATCTGAGTGATTTCATTACTGACAGTAGATATTTGCCATGAGAAAGAAACTATACATAGCTTAGTTGAAGAAGATGTCTGTAATAAAGAAGTTATGCTCTGAAGAAACATACATTTTGTAACAAGTTTCCATCTGTTTAAAGAAAACAGTAATGCAAGTTGAAATAAATTATATACCAAAAACAGAATAACTAAAATATTAAAGAAGCAAGATTTTGGTTTGGTTTAAAAGTGGTTTTTCCTTTGAATATCAGGTTCTAAAAAGCCATAGCATATCAGCAATATCAGCATAAAGGAAATATAAAAATACAGAGAGTAGTTTACACATACACATCTATACATAGTTCTCTCTTTTCCCTCTCTTTCTCTCTCTCTCTCTCTCTCTCTCTCTCTCTCTCTCTCTCTCTCTCTCTCTCTCTCTCTCTCTCTCTCTCTCTCTTCAAATGCAGCAAAAAGAAATATAGAGAAAACTGAGTTTGACTCATGTGTGTGTGTGTGTGTGTGTGTGTGTGTGTGTGAGAGAGAGAGAGAGAGAGAGAGAGAGAGAGAGAGAGAGAGAGAGAGAGAGAGAGAGAGAGAGAGAGAGAGAGAAAGAGAGAGCATCATGGGGCTTGAACTAGGCCTGGGTGTTGTCCCTGAGCTCCTCAGCTTAAGGCTACCTCCCTACCCTTCAAGCAAGCCCACTTCCCATTTTCTAGTGGTTAACTGGAGATAAAAGTCTCAGGTCCTTTTGTGTCTGGGTTGGCTTTGAATCTTGATCCTCAAGTCTCAGACTCCTGAGTATCTAGGATTACAGGCGTGAACCACCTCGCCCAGATCACATTTCTTCTTGAGGTATTTAAATTATTATTTATTTATTTATTTATTTGTGGTGCTGGGGTTTGATCTTGAGGACTCAGACTTCTCTAGGAAGCATTCTAGCATTTTAGCCCAAGTCCTTTTGATTTTGGTTAAATTTTCAGAGAGAATCTCACACTCATTTTGCCAGGTCAGCTTCAACCCTGGATCCTCCTTCCTGGAATTACAAATATACACTAACACAGAGACTCACAACACAGCCATCCCCCTCCCCCAATATTAGGTAATGAACTCATGAGGAAAATATTCAAGAATCTGAAGACAATGCAGTGAAGCTCCTAAGCTCTTGAACATTAGTCCTACTAAGGATAACATATTCATGGCTGGTGACGTGTGGAAACCGCAATGCAAAAAGCAGTTGTTTTACTTTGCAGTCAACAAGGTCCTTTAGATAAAAATGAAAAGATTCATTTTATTTAAAGTAAGAACTTCTTCTACCCCATTACCCCAAATAGTCCCACATTTTAATTTCGCTTAGATTAAAACCTTCACCAAGGACACTGTAGCAACTCACTAAGAATGGGCACAGGAAAAGAGAATGTCTTTTCTTTCTTGACCTGATTCAATACAGTGTGTGAGCATGCTTACGGCATTTTCAATATAACATTAGAGTGTGAAAGAGAAAAGGCAGCAATCATCCTGAGAGAAATGCTATTGAGAATAACTGGAAAAAAAAAGTCATGTTCTTCATGGTAAGATTCACAAAGTAATTCCATGGCAGAAGAGTCAAGGTAAATATTTACTCCAAGTTGCTTAGAACCTGCAGGAGGCTAAAACCTTCAGCATTTCCATTTTCATATTTATCTTGTGCTTTTTTAAATTAGTTTCATGACCATCATTTCCCAAAGGGTCACTATTTGAGAAAATTGCTGCTTTGGGTCATATTCTGATGCTGATATGAAACAAAACTTCTTGTATTTTCTCTTAATAGCAAAAATAAAAGATTCCATTAGCCCTTTGGCATAGAAAATATCCAACTTTCCCTGCAAATGTTTTGGTCACCTAACCCAGAACTTCAGATACTTCTATCATACCAGAAAATATAAGCTATTCAATATCTGCTTTGTAAAGAAAATAGAGGACATACCCCATGTGAAGTAACAAAACTAAAAACTCAGGGGATAATAAGCATGATTAAACCCCAGGAAAAACAACTTTGAATATTGCAAAGCTTTGCAACTAGTTTTTTTTTTAATTCAGAATCACAAATCTCTCTCAAATGTCTAATTTATGTTTTCAAGTAGGGATGCAAAAAGCCATAAACAAGATTTTGTTTCTATGGTCACTTCCCCCAGTTTATCATTTTTTAAAATAATTTTATCTAATAGAAAATGTTCTTGTTTTGATTTTTCGTTCATTCCAGGATACAAACCAGAAAACAATTAGTCAATCAAATTAGAACCATGAGCTTGTCTTGTATGAAATCAAGTTCATTTGGCTGTTTGGGGCAGGTAGGATTTTGTATAAAAATATTTTCTAGATTCTTAAACATCTCAAGTCAGTATAGGCAGAGATCAATTGTATTTCAATATGGAATAGTATGGGGGAATGGGATAGAGTTGGTTGCAGCCTCCTTTGTCCAATGAAGTAAGGGTTATTTTGGCAACAATGGAATTCTATGCTGTTGTCAGAAAGAATGACATCACCCCATTTGTTAGGAAATGGAAAGACTTAGAAAAAATCATATTAAGCGAAGTAAGCCAGACTCAAAGGAACTTAGGCTCAATGGTTTCCCTCATTCGTCATAATCAGTAGAAACCTTGGGCTCTACTAGCAGAGATCTGCAATAGAGCAAAATCTTGATACATAAGGCCATATAATGTGAAGCTAATTGAAAGGACCTCCAGGATATTGAAACAAAAGCCATATAATGAATAATTGTTGTCCTTAATGTACTATGTTGTCTCTCATCTCCTTTGCTATCCCTTGGTTATCTCATATTGGTATAGTATCTCACTTTGTTATCTGATATATTGAATTTATTTGTATTTGGATATTTGAAATTTGATAGGGAAGGGGGGAAAACCAAGATGGGAGGGGGGTATGAGGGGGAGGGAAATGGGTACCAAGACATGTGAAAGGGTATCAATGTATGTGAATTAATGCACCTTCTATCTGGCAAATATCATGTAACCCTTTTACTAATTACAATAAAAAAAAGAAAAAGAAAGTCCAAGGACAGTGAACAGGCCCTAAGTTCAGTCTCCAGAACTGGCAAAAAAAAAGAAGCCTCCGTGGCACCCAGATCATCCTGATCAAACAGGGAAGAAAGCACCAAAGTTTCAAACACTATTGGCAGAACCTGACATAGAACTGTAGCGTAAGACCACATATTCAATAACCAATGTGTACAGGGGAAAATGACGTCAGGGAAAGCTTGATTTTATTTTCATGTAAATTGCAATGTCATTGAAAAACTATTTCAAATAACTAAATTAAGCAAGGGAAGAAGTGGGCTGGGTGGGGTAGGTAAGACACATTGAAAGGGATGACATTGATTAAGATGCCCTGAATTTATAACTGCTTTCAAGAAGAGCAACAAAATACAGAATGGTCAAGTCTGAACCATAGGAGTGTAATAGGAAACCATCCCCATCTCTTTGATTGACTCAATGAGTCTCTAAGCAAAGTCTGCCAGCAGTTGTGAGATGTTCAGTATTAACTTGCTCCTTGCACATAACTGAACCATTGGTGGTAATTGTCACAGCGATGTGGGGAAAATGCTTGTGCTGTGAGTTTTGTGCTGTGAATATATCTCAGACTGTGTTGGGATACTTTAAAGTAGCACCTGACAGCTAAATAACTCTCAGCCACTAAGTAAGCCTGTTACAAAAAGTCCTCGTCCAAGGGAGGCACCAGTAACTCACACCTATAAATCCTAGCTACTCAGGAAGCTGAGATCTGAGGATCATGGTTGAAACCAGTCTAAGCAGGAAAATCCATGACTACTCAGAAAAAGAGAGGCCCTATGTCAAAAAGCAATCAAGGCCTTATGTATCAAGATTTTGCTCTATTGCAGATCTCTGCCATATAATGTGAAGCTAATTGAAAGGACCTCCAGGATATTGAAACAAAAGCCATATAATGAATGATTGTTGTCCTTAATGTACTATGTTGTCTCTCATCTCCTTTGCTGTCCCTTGGTTATCTCATATTGTTATAGTATCTCACTTTGTTATCTGATATATTGAATTTATTTGTATTTGGATATTTGAAATTTGATAGGGAAGGGGGGAAAACCAAGATGGGTGGGGGGTGTGTGGGGGGGGAAATGGGTACCAAGACATGTGAAAGGGTATCAATGTATGTGAATTAATGCACCTTCTATCTGGTAAATATCATGTAACCCTTTTACTAATTACAATAAAAAAATTAAGAAAAAGCAATCAAGGCAAAAAAAAGAATTCACATAGTCAACTATAAAAGAGAAACAAGACTTGTGAATAAAAAGTTGCATATTAGAAGGGCCATCAATTTTCAAGAAGTAATGTACCCATTACCTGACAAATGTAAATGTAACCCTTCTATACATTATCCCAAACACAAAATACAATAAAAATTTTAAAAATTAAAAAGTTGCATATTCTGGTTATACCTGGTTACACCATCATTTTTAACTTAAAAGTTTCACATAGGTTTTATAACAACGAGGATTTAAGTTTTACATTTACAAGTTAGTATTACTCTAGTTTCAGACAAATTATGATGATCTCAGTGCCCACTAACAGTTTTAGACAGCTGGTAATATCTACAGCTAATATGAAATAAAATAAAGAATATCATAACCCTTTAAAAATACAGAAAACTATACAACTATTGCTTTTGAAACCTGCAAACAGATATCGCTCTGAAAGTTTTTCCATATTTCATTGGTGAACTAAATGAATAAATATGGAATATATAGACTGAACTCCCAGCCTCCACTCGCTTGCGCCCATGGAGATAAGGAGTCCTAAGAGGGACTGATGAGATTTTTCACTGAAAAGTGGGGTCTCATGAGTCCACTACTGTGGTGACTTGATATTGCTGTCAACAATTAGTTAAATTGATGCCAATGGGTGCCAGACCATTGCTGATAACTGATAGTTTTCAATGGCTTTGCAATGACCTAATCCTAGAGTCCTCAAAGTTTCCTTAATTAGTTTACAATTAGATAACTTTAACAGTACAATCAGACCCCAAGAATGTTATCACCTTATATTCAGAATCTACCACACTCTACAGACTTTTCTTTCTTATCCCTTAAAGGCTCAAGAGAAATCAAGCTTTTCTCCTAAACTCCCAGCATTGCCCTTAGGCTCTATTTTCATATAGAAAATTAGCTTCACAGAAATTTAATGTTTTTGTTTGTTTTCAGTACTGGGGTTTGAACTCAGGGCCATGTGCATGATTCCCATTCATACATTCTACCACTTCATTTATGTGCCTACTAGTCCTTTTTTGCTTTTGCTATTTTTCAAGTAGGATCTTGCATTCAGCCAAGCTGTTTCCTAACTTGCATATTCTACAAAGCCAGAATATCAGGCACACATCAAACTGCCCACCTTTTTACTTAGTAAAATGGGACTTGTTAAAATGTATACCCAGATTAACTTCAAACCACAATCTTTCTCATCTTAGCTACCTATGTGATCTTGACCCCACAAATACCTTTGTGTGTGTGTGTGTGTGTGTGTGTGTGTGTGTGTGTGTGTGTGTGTGTAAGTTTTATGAATATCTTCTAAAATTATTTTAGTAAGTTCTATTTTTGTTCTGGGCTTCTCCCCTCCCCCAAAAACATACCATTTTTAACTACTTTTTTTAATTCAAGAAGCAAAAACAAGAACAAAGCAAATAAGACCCTAAATTTAACATAACTCTCCATATTGTATGCCCAGTTAGCCCAGTTTGTTATAAATCAAGCATTTTTAATTTGCCATGTATTATTTGGGTAAAGCAACCACCATATAATATGAGTTTTAGAATTTCATTAAATTAATATAAACCATGTCATTTGTCTTTTTATATGACAATCTAATGTGGTTCTACTTCTAAATGGGCCCTTGTTTTCGGCCAATATATTAGTACATAAAATGCACATTTGTTTCTTAATTAATTTGCCTCAAAAATTACACTATCATTCCCTTGGTAGAGACTATATAAAGTTTTGTAAAAACAAAGGTTAGGAGAGAGGGGATGTGAAAATACAACACTAGTATAAATAATTGCCAAGGGCAACAAGTCAGTAACATACAGAGGAAAGCAAGAGTCTTTGGTAGACAACAGTAACTCTCCACAGTGGAATGTTTTAACTGCTTGACATTTTACATGATCTTCCAGGATGAAACCAATACTCACCTTTGGAACTCATGTGGTCTTACAATTTGTGGCAAGAAAAACATCAAACCTCGAGTCTAAATTTGGCTCATGGGAGTTAAATATAATTAGTGTAGCTTGAAGGGTACCCAGTTTCATGCATGATTTCAAGGGAACTTTGGCATTTGAATTATAGGTTGCCTGAATTATGAGGAGAGAAATTATTGAAAGAATGAAAGGGAAATAAAGAAATACAACAACCCCTCTACAATATCTGTACTTCAAAGGCATTGCAACTACCTTTGGTGAGTTTCTTTAAATTAGCATCTGGTTATTAAGATAGCTCATTTTCAGTTCATATACTGTATGTGCTGATGGACTGTTTTTTTTTTTAATTGTAAACATGAGGAGCTGCAGTTATTTAAGTTATTTTATGGAGTAGAATACTTCAGAAGAATACTAATTTCAAGGCCAAGAGTAAATGACCAGACATTTTGTTAAGTCTTCAATTCTTCCAAAGTCTAAGTCCCTGCAGGTATGTTATCGAACTCTATAATTATGAACAATGCACTGCAATTTTGTTTGCAATTCATGTTTTTATTTAAATTTAAGATTGGCATGCGCTTTCATGTTTTAAGTGCTTGTTTTTAAATTGCAGTCTTGTACAATAGTACATACACCTATACAATATTGTTTCCAATACTAGGTTAAAACTTTGTGTTGTATGCTTGTTACATGGGGGCTCTATTAGTTGAACTTAACTCCAGATATTTTTTATTGGCTATTCTTTTGCATCGGGTCTCAAAGTTTTTGCTTTGAGTTTTCTCATATTTCAATTCTTGTATTCTATCTCCCATTTAGGATAGCAAATGCATATGACCACATCTGATTTACTTGGTATGGGTTGCCTGCACTTAAACCTATCAATATCCACTACTTGAACAGCCAGATTACCCAGATTAACTCATTTATTTTTGTGGTACGAGGGTTTGAACTTGGCCCTCATTCTTATTAAGTAAGGATACTAAACAAGGTCAAGATAGTCAATATCTCTGTCTTCCATTTCCATATCCTATCCAATGGAGATTGTTCAAAATTAATAAATTATAGGGGCTGTCTGTTCTCTCCTAGGATATCAATGATGTTGTGGAAATCCTTACCTAAATGACCTACCTAAGGCCATTTGACACTTGTTTTTTAAGTAAAATTATAGAGAATACTCCAACATTTTCTATACATAATATAGAAAATAGAAAATACATAAATACATAAATCAGACACATAGTTGTTTCTTATGGCTGTCAAGCATTAGGACTGGTTTATGCACACCAGCACCACTAGAAACACGTAATGCACTGGGCTATGATGTTATGACTTCTACCCATCACAAAGTGGTGGGACTCTGTCTGCTCCCTTACAATCTCACAGGGCCACTACCATACCTGTAATCCACAGCTTGCCAAAGCATTGCTGTGAGAGCTACAGTTACAAGTACCTATTTATATAAGTGTGAATTTCCATGAGAGGCCAGAGCAAAACAAAACAAAACAAAACAAAATATAAATGCTCAATACCACTTGGTTTTGTAAGAGAAGAAAGAAGAAATAAGACATGGCTTTAGAATATGTAAGATGGTAGTAGTACTGGAAATCTTATAGTCAGAAAAGACAGAGCTGTTTTGAAGAGAGGAATAAAGGGAGCAATATATTTTTTAAAAAAACTGCAACGAAAGAAATCAAAATAAAATAAAATGAAGCTCTTCCATTATTTTGAGTCCCAGAAGAAGAATGCAGAACAACAACTTGCTGTCAGACTGAAACACTTGAGTGTTCCCATCAGAACCAAGTTACATTAAACAGGAGCTGCTCTCCTGGTATTATGCCGCTGTCATTTCTTGGTAAATCCGTGTCATTAGCATTGATTTCTTGAGAAGAGATTAAAAGAGGTTTAGTTAGGAGAGTAAGGCAGGAGTGGATATTATCCAAGCCAATGAAGCTCTGGGTCTCAAAGATGACATTTTCCTCTCTGCTTCATTAACTTGCAGAGCTTGTTGAGCTTTGGCTGTTTCTAATTAATTCTTTTACTGGCTTTTTTTTTGAATGTGTATCATTGCTGGCAAACCATATAAAATGAAGAAATCTCTCTAAGGTTTTACCCTTTTAATTATTATTTTTATTGCTTAAATGAGGTTCCAGAATTGCAAATGTTGACATTTTAGTTTATTCTAGTCATTAGAGTTTTCAAAAAGGATGGGGTGAGGAGAAGAAGGAGGAGAAGGAAGAGGAGGGTGGGAAGGAAAAATGGTGTTGAACAGAAGAGATGAGGTGAGGTTGAGTCTCAACTGCAGACAAACACTAGGAAGGAAAAACAAACAGGTTTGCCCAAAGTGACTTCCTTGATGGCTTTGCCCTTAAAAAAAAAAAAAAGAGTAAAGAAGTATCTGTATGAATAGCAGAAGTACATCCTAGTGGTCTGTTATTTTTTTTTTGGATATTAGAAATTTGGGGTAGGAGGAAACGCTTCAATCATAGCAAATTAGTGGGTAAATAATCTCAAATTGTTATTATATCTGTTACCTGGTATATTGTATATATGTTTATTTGTTTATTTGAAATAGGAAAGGAAAGGGGGGGAAACAAGATGTTTGGGAGGGGTGAGGGCAGAGAAATGGGGACAGAAACATGAGAAGGGTATCAGTGTGTGAAAAGTAATGCATCTGTTATATGGCGAATGTAACTGTAACTCCTCTATATATTACCCCAATAAAAAAAATTTAAAAAATGCTACCTTTGTTAGGTTTATCTACTGTTAATTGAACATTTATCTATAAACACATTAGGCTGGCCATGTGAGAAATGTTAAAAACCCAACCAGGAAAGGGATGTTAGAGAACAATTTTATGAAAATCTATATTTTAGTTTTGGGCACTGATTATATAATATGAGATGGAGTCAATGAAAAGCGTAACTTCTGCTATGAACAATAGTTTCCTTCATATATACTGAAGTGTGATTTATAAGTTTATTTTTTAAGTTGAGAGGCATTTTTTCTCCTATAGAAATATGTCAGATCCCTAGCTACTGACAAAGGCCTATTTAAGTCATAACGTAGCTGAAGTACAGTAATATCCTTATAATACTCTAAAAACTAAATATATATGCTATAATGTTTCTATGGGATAATGTATTCAGAAATGAAATTTGCATTGCCACAAATTGGACTCTGTTTTCTGTGGTGAGAAGGGAATTATCTTAGTTTCAAGTTCTCACATTTCCTTTCATTTGTACTCTACAGGATGGCAACCACAGAATTTTAAAAGTGAGCACAGAAGGAACTAGGCTACAGAAAGGGAAAGGAGATATGAAAAAATAGCAAGAAAAATAAAGCATTCTGTCATTGGTTCAAGTTTTCACCTACTACAGGGAGAATAGGGAGAGATTCCCAGGGAGTTTTAAAAAAGACAAGATGAAAGATGTCCAGAATTTGTACTCCTGTTGGCAAATGCCACTAATGGGCATTTTTGAGGCTACAACTTCTCTAAGAAGCTAACAAACCTTACTCACCATGAGAAAAGAAGGTGGGACAGTCTGGATTGTGGAATTATGGAGAAGTATATTATGAAAAAGTAAATTTTGTTAACATGGGTAACAAAAAAGTAGGTATCTTACATAAATAATTATAAAATTAGATACCTTCTGTCACAAGTAAATGGGCTCTAGTACAATAGATCAGAAAAGACAACAGAGTTTAATTATTTCTTTACCTGACACAAATCTCATATTCATAGATATGTTTTGATTCTCCCAGAAGCTGACCAGGAGCCCTTGTTCAGGGACATGAAGATAATACTTTACTTATTTATTTTGAATAATAAGTCACATCCTTGGACTCCGTTGCCTCCTACAACTTTCACAGATTGATTTGGGATATAACAAATTTTGGTTCACCATCTAGAAAGAAGAGATGGATGTTGTCAACCCTCCTACCTCAGAATAATACAAGAAGAAACACCCAATGTACTCACTTTTCTCAATAAATTTGCATCCTCTGGGTAAAAATTACCAGTAAAAGTCAGCTCTCAACGAAGGAAAATAGTGTTTCCTTTGTTTTCCTGTCTTGATTTCACATGTCATTCTTTCGTTCTCTGATTACTGACATAAACCACAAAACTTACTTTTTAGATTGCACCTCTTACTTTTTCCTCTTTCCCAACTCTGTGAAATTAGTCCCAAGGAGACCATGGCCATGAGTACAAGTGTGTAGATGGCCCACCGAGGAACCAGAACAACTTCTGCAGCTCTGCTAATGAATCAATTCTCTTAAGTACAGAGGCATAGGCATACAGCATTTGTTGTGTCTCTACACAGCACAAATTAAATTTCCAGAGTAACTGAATGATCCAACTCTAAAATATTTACTTTCACTTCTCTCAGACATCAGGTTTTGTTATTTCAACTCTCTCTTAATAAAACCCAAGAGTTCTGAGCTTCAAACTGAATCTACCCATTCTTTTAAATTTTATATAGCTTTGTTCAAGTATCTACAGTTTTGCCAAGAAATCTCCCTCCGTAATTTCTTTTCTCAGTAAAATAAACAACACGATTGTGTGGAGTTTGGCAAAAGGTCAGGATTTTTTTTTACATCAGTCAACATTACTTCTTTCCAGTAGATATGGAGATTCTTGTATGTTTTCATGTGTGCATTTTTATTATTTTCGGTTTCTCCTTTGAGAAACACAAGTGAATTAGAAAGGAAGAGGATTCTGTTTCCATTTGGATTTGTCCTTATATCACCATCAGGTGTTCTGGCAAAAGAAAATACTGAGATGGAAGGAAAGCTGAAAGGTAATCATCTGGAAGAAAATAAATTAGAGATTAAGAAATATGTCAGAGATTTTGCCACACACTTTTTTTTTTACTTAAACACTCTTGACATCCATGAAGAACATAATCAACACAATACTAAAGTGATGTAGTGTTGGTGTTTCCATCTGGGAGAAGAAATCCATGAGGTGACTGAAAAGGTAGAATTTGTTGGTAAGGGAAACTTCTTTTAGGCAGGTGGCTAAATCTTGAGAAACTGCCAACACACTTAATAGCAGCCGGCGTTGCTCAAGGCACTCTTCCATGCTTTTAATTTTTTCCAGACTGCAATACTCTGAGCGATAGAAGCTGCCAGCAACTGTCATCAAGAGTGTCGTATAAGTGACAGAAAGAGAGTTTGAGTAAGTGACTGAGCCAGGGGAGGCGACAGGTGAGCCTTCTGGTGATAGAGAAATGGCAAAAAAACAAGGTGAATGGGGAATAATGAATAAATGTGTCTCCAGGAACTATGAGATTTGCTTTTAAATCTTCCTAGAGGTCACAGGAACAGTGCTGCCCTATTTGTTTTGGAAGCAGAGGTCATGTTCTTTATTCTACTAGTATGTTGATTGTCATATATTAATGCTTAACAGAAATTGAAAAGATGGAAGAAGATCCAGGTAGAGCCTGGATGAACCAGCAAGGCAGGGATAAGCTCACTGAAATTGAGTGACAGTGTGCAGGAAGTACTTTCAGATTGGACTTGTAAGCTACAGAGGACTGGTTTCTACTTCCAATTCTTCTTTGTCTGGAAAGATTGAGCATGTTAATATCTTTAACTTCTAAATAAAAAAGGAACAAGAGTCATGTTTAGTATGTCTCCTTGGTTTTGGTATATATATATATATATATATATATATATAATATGTATTATGTATATATTATTTTATATTCTTTTTTTCAGGATAGACTTTCAATGAAGTATGTTGTCAAGTGAAGAAAAGAGGAAATGTGTTATAATCCAAGTAAACATAGGCAAAATCATTGTAATTGTGATATTTTAGCTAATGATTTTACCTCATCACAATGGGAATCAAGCTAACCTGCAAGGTATCACTGACTTTTTGTCACTCTTAGCATGAATGAGATTTTATTTTTAAACTCTAGCAATGTCTAATTTTGCCTAAAATAGTCTATGACCAAATGAAAACTTGAGCTGAGTACATTTAAGAAAGCACAGTAGTTCTTATAATAGTTGAATCTATTTTTTTTTAGTACCTCAAAGATTCAGTTGTAGGAGTAAAATTTCCACCATAAAATTTCTACCTCCTGCACTTTTATTTGGGCCGTCTTTGCCCATTAAGGAAGTTTATATGAATCAAGACTAAGAAATAATTCTTAGTGTAGCCTGGAATAAATGTTCATTCAAATGTGGCACATCAATTTTCCCCAGTAAGAATCTGTGAGGAAGATCTAAGACATAGCTATCAGTGTGAGGTGGCCAGGAGTAATCCAAAAACATGAACTAGCTTGAGAATATCCTGGAACCAAATATTTTCTTCTCAATATCATGCAGTACATCTCAAATGTGTGCATGACAAGATTGAATTAGTGCAAAATAACACTCCATGCTGTCCAAGTTCCACTTGAAGGAGGACACACCTACATTCGAAACTATGCTAGGTATAAATATCATATCATAACCTAAAAGTGTTTATTTTGGAGAGTTTATGCACAATGCCAACAGGAAATGCACTTTGATAGAATAATATACTAATAACAGAATTATCCCCGGTCTTAGAACACTGGTATTAAACCTTTCTGCCTTTTAGCAACTCAGTATCCCTCAACAATTGTTTTTTCTTAGTTTGCTTGCTTCTATAAAATTGGAAAATTAAAGAAAATGTAACAATTATCTGTATGACCTTTTCCATCCTAAAATTTTCAGCAGTCTATAATTGAGAATTAAATTGTATCGCATATTTTTATATTTAAAAGAGCAACATTATATATTTATGGAATGCAGAAGGACAACGGGACTTTCTACAGGATACTAAGAAATGGGAATTTAAAGTAAGGTTGGATTATTCTGTAGAAAATCCCAAGTCCTGATGTGGCAGTTTGATTTGGTACACACTATGCAAACCCAGCCATTTAGCAGCAAGCAACTTTTATATATGGCTATATATACTATATGCATTATATATACAGTAATATTAATATGTTTTCTATTTCTCTGTCAAGAAAATAAATTTTATTTAGATAGTCTTCTCTTTAGGAAGCTTTATCCCCTTAATCTTCTACTTGAATATCTTTATAATAAATTGACCTATGTTTATTAAAGCCCATATGGTGTGATTTTTCTTGCTTTTACCATTTTCATCTTGCTTTTACCATTTTCATCTTTCTAATAATCATAAGATTTATCATATGTGATTTTATTTTAGATACTGGCAATCAAAACCCTTCGAGTGCACATGTTGACAAGAGCACCCCCCCCTTTTAAATTCCTAACTCTTGATTCTGGGTCTTGCTTTGTCACCCAGGCTGCTTTCAATTCTTGACTTTTTTCTCTGCCTCTGGAGTTCCAGAATTAAAATTGTGTGCAACCATGCTTGGCTACCATGTGCACTGTACTAAATGTCTAAAAGAAAAGTATACTATTGTTTCAGTGGTTTTCTTGTTCACATTTATCAAGCTGTTTCATAAGACTGTGATTACTTTTGAGATATACTAATAGGATGTTCTAGCTATTTAAGAAAATGTGCATCATTGTTTGTGTCTTTAAAATATACAGTATGTGATGTTTAAATATACAATACATCCAATGATAAATGATGCAAACCTTCAGTATATTTTTCTATAGTCACTCTATTATTTAATGTTTAATCTCACATGGGGATAGCCACAGGCCATACTTTCTCAATATCTTAGTTTACATTTGCTCACTCTATCTAGTTATTTAAGGAAAATAAGAGTTTTTTTCTGACTAGCTGCCATATTCTCTGAAATTTTTAATTAAAGATCTTCCTAATATGTGCAACAGTGAGAAAAGTTTTCTGCCCTTAATAGTAACCAAATGGCCCACAAAGTTTCCTGCAGTAATTCACTTTGACAAACTATATGACCATCACAGCTACTTGAATTCTCAAAAGGTTATTTTTAGATAATCTAATTTATATACATAAATCTCCCCTTCTTGTATGCAGATAAACAGTGTACATGAAATATGTTTGGATTTTAAAAGAACGGATGACAAAAATTAAGTTATTCAAAAAAAGAAATTAAAATAGGAAACTGGTGTGTATTTGGGGAGGAGAGGTGTGCATTCACACACACACATGTATGCATGTGTGTTCCAGTGGGTGCTCACACACCTTAAGAAATTAGATAATTGGATTAGGAAAATTGGGACACAATTTCAGGTCTAGGAAGACAAGAAGAGTGGCAAGGAATTGGTTTTATCAGGTCAGCCTATTGCCTGCCAATTTTGTTTAAACCTTATCACTTTCCAGATTGGAAAGGTGAGTTTCTAATTAGCTCCTTTTCCATCAGTCAAGGCTCAATCTCTCCAAACAATCTTTGGGTAATGATCATAGCTCCACTTTGATCAACTTCAGGGAAAATTCTGAGCCAAATATTAAACAGGTGCTTATGAAATTTTGCTCAACCACCTGTTCTCTTGACCCACTGGCTGACCCACATAACAAAGACCAGTGTTCTTCAATTAGTCCAAGTTATACCAAATATAACCAAGTCCTAATTAGCACTGGGCAGTTTTCTCTCAATCCTGAAATCTGATTTCTCAAATTAATCTGTAGTATACCTTATAGGTAAGTAAAATAATCACAAACAACCTGCAACTAAATCTGAAAAGTATATGAATATTGTTAAAAACAACACACATCATCTAATAATCTGAGACATTAATTTACTCAAATTGGTTTGTGTTTGGCCAAATGAATTCTGTAGAGACATTAAATATGTTTTCTTCATGTTGAAAAAGAAAAAGTCCCAAATTTTGGTGTCCATAAAATTCACCTTGGAATTCAGAATACAAACAGGATACCTCTGTACTTGAGAATTATTTATTGTATCCAGAGCTGCCAGCTGCCCATCGCTATATGTGAGGCAAACTTAATGCATTGAGCACCAAGAAGTGGCTAGAAATCAAACTGTTATTTGAAATCCCTTCTTCTCAAATATTAGCCAGCATTCATAAACCCTGAACCCATCTCCGAGGCTTCCGATTCAATTGATTTGGTATGAAATTAACCAAATTTATGCTAACAAGTTTCTAAGATGATGCTCTTGCAGTTGGTTTCCAATCTAACTTTAGGAAAACCTGAGCAACTACCATGTTGTTCTTATAAAGACAACCACAGGTCACTTCCTGTATGTGGTGTGAACTCATCTTTTAGCCAATTTTGTTAACGTCCTTTCTAATGGGAGAGTAGCTTGTACGTGCTGCCAGCTGGGACTAATATTGACAGCACTCTTAAGGTTTTCTCCATTTTCTCTTCTGCAGAGCTTTCTTTAGTAGCTCTCTTACAAATGAGGAAACAATTGGAGATTCGGGAATCACTCAGGGTGTGGACAAAAATGTCAGAGGCAACCTTGGTCCAATTTTCTTTAAAAAGTTATCCTTATGATAGCATAGAAGTGTTTTGAGACATAGCTCAAGGGACTGTAGTGAGTGATTTAATATCATCACTTTTTTTGTTGTCCATGAAATCATGTGTTTCACCTCCATATCTAAAAAAAAAAAAAGAAAGAATAAAAAAAAAACAAAAGGAAACCTAAAAGACCAATTAACACTCTGGAAAGCACTTTAGAACTGCTTTCTAAACTCTGTGTAATGAAAACAAATGGAGGTTTTGATTAAATAGATATCATTAGAATGACATGTTATGATTTCAGTCTCTGGTTTAATGATCTAATTAAGACCAAGAAAAATTCATTATGGACTTTCAGATTAAATAATTCATTTTACAGAGCCACAGGAAAAAAATTTAAAAGACTATCTGTTTATTTAGGAATGAAGGGTTTGAATAAAGAAAAAAAATCAACCCTGAATTTACAATTACCTTTATCTCAAAAGAGAAAAATATGTCCCAGGGTGAAAAGCAACAGTGAAATGAATAAACGGATATAGACAGATCAGTCTTCCAGCATGTATATGTTTACTTCTGACCAATCCTTCCCATGCCTATCTTCCTTGAAAGGAAGAATTGGTGATAAAATGTTGAAGTTGATGAACTGGAGTTAACTATAACCTCCTAACTTTGTATTGTAAAAGGGGATGAAGTCAAAATGGACAAAAAGAATTTTAAAAAATAAAAGACAAATTTTACTATAAAAGAGATCAGTAATAGTAGTAAGAAATTTGAAGTCCTAGAATAAAGAAGAAATGAGCAAAACAATCTACCAAAACGGAAGCAGGAAACATCAGCAGAATTTCTGAAGAATGCTTCCTGCGGTGTCTGGAAAACAGTATTTCCATCTGAAATCACTGTAACTACTATTTGTTATTTATTTATTTGTTTGTTTGTTTGTTTGTTTGTTGCCAGTCCTGGGGCTTGAACTCAGACCCTGAGTGCTGTCCTGGGGCTTTCTCAAGGCTAGAGCTCTAAAATTTGAGCCACAGCACCATCTCCAGCTTTTTCTCCATATGTGGAACTGAGGAATCAAATA
This sequence comes from Megascapheus bottae, assembly GCF_031878675.1. NCBI lineage: Eukaryota > Metazoa > Chordata > Mammalia > Rodentia > Geomyidae > Megascapheus > Megascapheus bottae. The sequence continues at coordinate 23,566,540 of NC_143527.1, forward strand.
CAGGTTTTTGTGCCTGCTAGGCAGGCACTCCACCACTAGGCTATACTACCGGCCCCAGAGAACTTTTATTTTAACCACCTAATGGATTTAGAAAGATTGTTGGTCGTCATTTGTCTAAAATCTTTATCTAACATCAATAAATCTAATATCTAAGAAAGACAAAAACTTCTTGCAATTTAGATTTTTCCACTCACATACAGTTATTATCAACTCAGCTGAAACCTAATTGACAAAGCTTCTTTGGATGGGAGATAAAGTAGTTTATTAGCAGGGGAAGTCCAGTTTTGTTCCAACAGATATATGTGTTCGTAGAAATAGGTGAAAAATCTAAGAACTCAATGGAGGAGGGGTTGGGAAAGATTGCTTTCAAGATAGTAGTAAGCCTATGTTCTTCTAATGAAAACTTTTTTGACTGTATACACTGAAGTCATGGACATCTCTAAGTGAATGAGCCTCACAGTCAATGAGCAGAATATTTAGAGACAGGGATACTATGAAATTGGAGAAATTAGCATTTTGTAGTCATCTCAGAAAGAAAACCTTAAATTACTTCAGAAGAACATTCTGTTATTTTTCCCACTGAAAGAATCACACAGCATATCTAGAGTATGGCACTGGCTCAAGGGTTGCCACAGATGCTCTTGGACAGGGTCAGAAAAGGAGGCTGAGAAATGGCTGGATTATCAAATGAGCCATACAGTTTATGAGGGAGGCTGCACAAATGGCTTTTAGGTCATAATTTTTAATAGAATTTTGAGGATAAAACTGAAAGAAATATTTATTTACTGGAATAAAACAGAGAGTGACATTGTCAAGTAACCTCTGAATGCATTATTTATGATATTTTTGTTCACTTTCCTCGTATATAGGGATGTTTTGATAAGAAGTAAAATTATAATATATCTCCTTTCATAAACTAATGATTAAGAAAGAAAGATGATTTATTCCAATAATATCAAGTGTTTCTGGTGGTAATAGATAGATAAGGTGTCTTAGCTATCTAAGAAAAGAATAACCTACCTAAACAAAAGTGTAATGTTTCTAAGAAAAGCATAATATGTGGCCGTTGTTATTTCAATTTTTCTAGTAGTCAAGTCAAAAAGGGGGGGAATCTGGGTGAAATGGTGAAACACTCTAGAGATAAGATACAGTTATCAGAAATCATATTTTAATATCTTTGTACAGTTTAATAAGTTGCTACCAGAGATAAGACTTTAAAAGTGAATCCACCAAACTTATTTTTACTTTCCCAAGTATTTCTTTATTAATTTGTGTGTATCCATGCGTGCTTATGAGAGAATATGTGTGAAAAAAGTGTTTTTTCAAATGTTGATTTGTGTCTACAATGGAAGCATAATTGTCTCATCATCAAAAGGAGCTATTTGGTTGACTTTCTATAGGCACAACCACATTCCCGTACTTACCTTGTTCCCTTCACTGGTTCCTGTCAGTCACCTGTACCTAAAATTTCCTGATATAATTCATTACTGCTAATAGCATAATTTGCTTAGCCCAATACGTTCTTTCATGAAGTTTAAATGTATGATATAAATCTATTGAGAAAATATCTTGCATTCTTCCCATTAAACTTTCTTAAAAATTGGCATGAGCTTCTGTTGAATCAACAACATTTTGACTGTTCAACAGGCATCTGAGTCAGGTTAGATATAGGGAACAAATCTATTCTTAAAATTTTCATGCTATTCAGCTTGTAAGTTTTAGATCCAAAGAGTTTTAGATCCAATGAGAGTTGTATGGTCAAAAATTATCTTAGGATTTTCATGGAAGGAGTGGTGTTATCAAAATAATGTAATGTTAAAATTGTGTTTAAAAGATGGACATGTGGGTTTTAGCTACATGGAGGGCAGAGATAGGATTTAAGTTCCACATCAAGTCCGAGCCTAAGTGTTCAAGAGATTCCATCTCAACCAATGAGAAAAGACTGATGTATGCAATTTTCTTTTCAAGCTACATGGAAAGCAAAATATCAGAGCCGGGTGGCATACACTGCTTATCCCAGGGACAAAGAAGAAAACAAACAGGTAGATTATAATTCATAGCATCCTTCTTTCTATGTATGTGTATGTATAACATGCATCTAAATTATACACATTTCTTATATGTAGTCATCTATTTTATTGTATGCATAACAGAAGTGATAGAGACAATGAGCTATCAAATAGTGCACTATATGATTAAATCCACAATATAAATTGGCACAAATATATTATTATTATTATTATTATTATTATTATTATTATTATCATGATTTTTCCATCAAATAAGAGCTAGGGATTCTACTAGGATAATTAGCAATAGAAGTTATATCTCAAAAATTACTTAGTGCTAAGCAACTTAGCACTGACAGTAACCATACATTATACTCTTTTACCTTCTTTCTAAACATATATTTTTGAGGCTACTGGGATTTAAACTCAGAGTTTCACATTTCTTAGGCAAACACTTGAGCCATCTTGCCACTACCACTTTTGTTGGTTATTTTTTGAGGTATATTGTTGCTATATTTATATGAACACACATTGATAATTTATGTGTTGTTATAGATATACTGGGTTAAACAACTTTAATTATGAAAATTAATTAATTGTAATCAGAAAAATGTAGGTATAGAAGACTGATTTGCCAGAGCTAGGGAAAGGGGTATGTCATGGTAACAATATTCATGCTAGGGTATCATATTAACAAAACTGAGGTGTATAAAAGAAGCATAGAATGGGATTTGAAAGTATACGTTCTTTCATTATAAAATTATAAATGGGGGAAGGTAACTTCTTTCAACCTCTCTAGAACCAAAAGTTATACAATGACAATTTCACAGAGGCCTATTTATAACCCACAGTTAAAGAAAGTTAGGGTTTTTTTTTTCAATATCCATGAAAAATATTTGTAGAAAGTACATGAAGTAAATACGTCTTCAGGGTATCAACAATATATAAGTTTGGTCTTTGTCAATGGAAGGGAAGTAATTCCAAGAAAGTTAATTATAGAAAATTCAATGAAGGATTGTGAGAACTAAATGAACTAAGACAGTTGTAAGGAACTTTGAAGGGATGGAAAATTATTTTAAAATAATTTTATTATCTTTGAAAAGGTGTTTTCTGTCTTAATAATTAACAAGTTTGCAGTTGCCAAAGTGCTTATGCATCTAAATTGCGATGTCTTATTGTGATTTGTCTTTTTTAGGTCATAAAATTGAAAATGTTTGTGATTCTGGTGGGGAGACCTAAAGAAAATTGTCATACCTCATTCTCTAAGGTGAATTATTTTACTACGCCACCATTCAGTCATATAATCCAGGTTTTCACCTAAGTAATGTAGTCACACTGGATGCTGGTGGCTCGTGCCTGTAATCCTAGATACTCAGGAAGCTGAGATGTGAGGATCACAGTTCAAAGCCAGCCCTGGCACAAAAGTCCATGAGACCCTTATTGCCAATGAATCACCAGAAAACCAGAAGTGGTGCTGTGGTTCAAGTGGTAGAGTGTTAACCTTTAGCTGAAGAGCTCACAGCACCCAGGCCCAGAGTTACAGCCCCATGACAAGGAAAAAAAAAAAAAGAACAGTGTGGTTACAATAAAGATTCAGATACATGAGTGAGCTGGGCTTGGTGGCTCATGTCTGTTAAACTAGCTACTCAGGAGGCTGAGGACTGAGGTTCAAAGCCAGCCCAGGTAATAAAGCGAGCTTAGACTCTTCTCTCCAGTTAAAACCTCTAGAAAATGGGAAGTGGGGCTTGGCTCAAGGGTAAGGTAGCAGGCTTGATCTGAATAGCTCACAGATAGCACCCAGGCCCAGAGTTCAAGCCCTATGATTAATAATAATAATAATAATAATAATAATAGTAATAATTCAGATACATAGGATGGTCTCTTTTCCTGTTTCTATGAAGTTATAGCATTTTGTCTTTCAAAAGAGGATAAAGAAAATCAAAGATTGAGATTGTTGTGTTTCCATAAAGTTTCAAGATAGGAGGTAGTGAAATCCCAAATTCCCAGAATAAAAGATTCTGTAAAAAAAACTTTAAGGTAGAATAGGACCAGGTTGAAGAGATTCACATCAATCTGAGTAGTTTGAAATTTATCTTTCTGTCAATAAAGGAGGTTGTGAATTGTACGTGAAGTGACATGGAACTAGCAACTATACTTGGGCTAATTTAATGCAATATTCATCTCTCAAAGAAAAATATTCTTTTCATTGTCCTTTAGAAATTCTATGGAGAGTCATGCTAACAAAGCAAATCCATTTGGCTACCGTATTATCCTTAGATGGAACATTGTTCCCAGTAAATATCTCAGTTTTTCAAGAAAAATAACGCTGATGATAGGACATCATTTACACTTCATAAATACTACAGAACGCAGCTACACAGGTTACTATGAAAATAGAATAGTTTCCATTTTTTGGAGTTCATTTTGGTAAGCTTCATTTTATATGATTGTATGCACATAACTATTGAGCCTTTATGATGCTCTCCTAATAATTTCCTTTGGTCTCACTGTTAATGATTAGAATCCTGTTTATTTCATCATGGCTCTGTAAGTTTCTTTTCTTGTCCTTTGCTGCCCATTCAGTTTCCTTGTACATTTGCAGGTATATTCTAATTATTATATTCTAATTATTACAAATGAAGTAAACCCATTCAACCTATGTTTCTTTGGGTCCTGCTTATTAACTTAATATAATTTTGTTCTGTTTTTCCAATTTCTTAAAAATAGTTTTTTTAATTGTATTGTTTGTGGTTCTTTTATTCTGTTTACTTTCCCCCCCTTGCTACAGTTTTTGATTTCTGTAACTTTTGGCTTACATGTAAATCTATCTGATTTGGAGAGGGGAAAGGAAAACACAGAAACAGTGCAACAAATGATGAACTAATTCAGCAGTGATATACTATAAAACTTGGTGGAGGGGATGATAGGGAGGGAAATAATTGGAGAGGAGGTAACTCTGTTAAAAAGAAATATGCTCAATACCTGACATGTAACTGTAACTACTCTGTATGTCACCTTGGCATTAAAAATAAAAAAATGAAATGAATAAAATGAAATAGTATAATTGAAAGCAAAAACACATACCAAAATGATAAGTAGCTAATTAAGTACTTAAATGCACAACAAATTCCATTGAAATATCATCACTGAAACTCTTGTGACCTATGTACAGGTAACAGGTCAAGTTTCAAATCTCAGGGACCAATAGTAAACTGAAGCCAAACCATATTTTATCACCACAGTTCTATAGCTAACTGGAAATAAGAAAAACAAAAACCTACAAATCAACCACATGGGTGGACAATTTATCTTTCAATGATATGAATTGAAAATGAACAAATAGCAAATATTCCAGGAAATGAAATAAAAATTATAATCATTTAGAGGAGACAAAGTAAAAATGAAAAGTGTGATTGTTCTTTTTATTGGATAAAATTATAAAAAGGAATATATGTCCAAAATATAACTTGAAAATATGTTTATCCAATTTTCTAGAATGGATTAATGTCTATATTTGCACATTTATTGATTAATAAACTTTATTAATTCACATATTCATTCACTAAACACTATTATGTACTAGGTATTACACAAAATGTGAGGAATACAAGGATATAATTGCACATATCTGAACTTTGACAAGTATACAAATTTTGAATAATCCAATGAAAGAAATTTTGATATTCTGAAATTGGTTTCATTAAGAATGAATAAACTTTATTTAGATAATAATTGCTCTTGGGCCAGGGGTTTGGCCTAGTGGTAAGAATGATTGCCTAGCATGCACAAAGACCCAGGTTGGATTCCTTGGAACCATATACATAGAAAAAGCCAGAAGTGGAGCTGTAACTCAAGTGGTAGAGAGTGGTAGCCTTGAGAAAGCCCAAGGACAGTGCTCAAGCCCTGAGTTCAAGACCAGGGAGTGGCAAAATAATAATAATAATTGCTCTTGATTTAGGAAAGCTAATGATTGAAATCTCATTTCTGTTTTGCTCACTCCACTATTTACAGACCCTAGATTTAGAATAAAAAAAATCTAGCTAACAATGACACATTTATGTTCTCTATGCTATTTTATTTGTAATTTCAACCCTTAAAGTAGGCTCTTGAGACTATGATGGAAGAAGTTGCTCTGACCAAGAGGCAATGGACACCAGAGTGGGCATGCTAAATTAAATCTGTCTGTATAACTATTTGAAGATAACAACAGAATAAATGTCCACATTTATAACATATGACTGTCTGTCTCTGTTTCTCTGTCTATTCCTCCATTGGTCTCTGTCTACCTCTCTCTGTTTCTCTCAGTGTCTCTGTCTCTGTGTCTTTGTCTCTGTCTCTCCCTGTGTAATCTCCATCACTCTCATTCTCTCTCTCCCTCATGTTAGAGAGTACCAGGCCTTGAACTGTGGCATTTATGCTGTTTCTTGTCTTCCTTGCTCCTGACTGGTGTTCTGACACTTGAACCACACAAGCAGCCCATCTTTTTGCTGATAAATTAGAGATAGAATCCCAATGATGTTTTTTTCATATTTTTATTGTAATTAACAGAAGGGTTACATTATATTTGCCAGATAGAAGGTAAATTAATTCACGTACATTGATACCCTTTCTCATGTCTTGGTCCCCATTTCTCTCCCCCCACCCCCACCCCTCATCTTGTTTTCCCCCCTTCCCTATCCAATTTCAAATAACCAAATACAAATATCTCCAATATATCAGATAACAAAGTAAGATACTGTAACAATAATGAGATAATCAAGGGATAGCAAAAGAGATGAGAGATAACATAGTACATTAAGGACAACAATCACTCATTATATGGCTTTTGTTTCTATATCCTAGAGGTCCTTTCATTTAGCATCATACTATATGGCCTTATGTATCTAGGTTTTGTTCTATTGCAAATCTCCGCTAGGAGAGCCCAAGGTTTCTACTGATTATGACAAATGAGGGAAACCATTGAGCATAAGTTCCTTTGAGTCTGGCTTACTTCATTTAATATGATTTTTTCTAAGTCTTTCCATTTCCTAACAAATGGGGTGATGCCGTTTTTTTCTGACAGCAGCATAGAATTCCATTGTGTACAAATACCACATCTTGTTGATCCACTCATCAACTGAGGGACATCTGGGTTGGGTCCATATCTTTGCTATGGTAAATAGTGCTGCAATGAACATCGTTGTGCTAGTGGATTTAGTATGTCCTTTTTTCTGGACAATTGGGTAAATGCCCAGTAGTGGAATTGCTGGGTCATAGGGGAGCTCTATGTTTAGTCTTTTGAGGAACTGCCATGATGCTTTCCATAGTGGATGAACAAGTTGGCACTCCCACCAACAGTGTAGTAGTGATCCCTCCTGGTCACATCCCCTCCAGCATCTGTTGTTATTAGTTTTCTTGATCCTGGCCATTCTAACTGGAGTGAGGTGGAATCTTAGAGGTGTTTTGATTTGCATTTCTTTTATGACCAGAGATGTTGAGCATTTCTTCATGTGTCTATAGGCCATTTTTGTTTCTTCTTCAGAGAAGACTCTCTTTAAGTCTTTGGCCCATCTTTTAATGGGATGGTTGTTTCTTTGGAGATTAGTTTTGGGGTGATTCAATTTTTTGAGCTGTTGATATATTTTAGATATGAGGCCTTTATTCGTTGTGTGCCAACGATGTTTTTTAAGCCTCTGTTAAGTTTTGAACTGTAATCCTCCAGTTCTCAGCCTGCAGAGTAGATAGGATTAAGAGCATAACAACCAAAGTCCAGCTTCTATGTTCTCTGGGATATGTATTATTGGTCTAAAGGAAGACACATGACCAAGAAAACACCATTCTATTACATAAGCTGAGCCAACCAGAGTCTCTTGTAGGAAACTTCTGTTGGGGTGAAGACATACTGTGGTTCAAATGAATAATGGATTTAACTGGATATGTTTTAAGCTGGGGACAGAGTGGTTGGATTTCAGTTATGATGCAATGTAAGAGGAATGTGTCTATAGGAAGAGAGAACATACAGAGTGGCTTGAAGAGTTAAGTGTCTTGATTTTTGGTCAAGTCAGGTGGTCTACCACTTGAACAACAGCTGCCCTTCTTGCCTTTGATGCTTAATTGGAGATAAGACTCTTATGGACTTTTCTGCTTGGGCTGACTTCGAACTTCAATCTTCAGGTTTCAGAAGACTCCTAGTCTACTATTTGGACTACATCTCCACTTCTGGATTTTTAATAGTCAATTGGAGATGAAGAGTTTCATGGACTTTGCTGCCCCTGGGCTGTCATCGAACCTAGATCTTCAGATATCAGCTTCCTGAGTAGCTAGGATTAAGGTGTGAGCTAGCAATGTCCTGCCCTTTATTTTTCTTTTGGAAAGGTGGAAAGAAGTTTGGTGGAGAAAGTGAGAAAGAAAACATACACCATTAAGGGGAATGGGGACTTGAGTTAGGCTACTGCAGAGCCAGGACTTGTCTATTTGTAGAAGGAAGTTGCTGTTAAGAAACTACAGTGTTCACAAAGCCAGGTGTGTTAGGATTCCTTCACAAGGAGAAATATTGCACCATCTGCTCTAGAGCCAGAGAATCTCATTGCAAACAATTTGTTTTCTACTTAAGAATGAATGAGGGGGTGGTACAAAACTGAACTGGGTAATGTGACAGACTGGGCAGTGATTCCAGGTCTTTCCAAGCCTGTGTGCCAGAGGTGAATTTTGTTGAGTTTGCCAAAGTATGTAGACACTACTCCTCCTCTAAACATCTGTGGACAATCCATTCTACCCAAATGGTAGTATCTATCTTCCTGCTAGCTGACTGGGGAGCCAATATGCCAGACTCTCACAGCTGTGGGGGCACAGCTGACTATCCATCTTGAAAATGTGCCACATGCCAGTTGTTTGGATCAGAGAAGCTTGGAAGAGTCTTCATCTGTGAGCAAATCTTATGAGGATCTTACGAGGAGCATGTTTCTACTGTGCCTTTCCTTTCCACACTTTATGAGGGCAGTCTTGCTGGGTAGCTCCGTCCACTAGCAAATGACTTTGCTTCCAGGGTCTTCCTATTCACTTCTAGTAGAGTGACAGTTTTACCTAATCAATGGCTTTTTAGGAACAACCTCTAAGGTCAGCTTTATTTTACAGTTTGTGATGAAAAGTAGATGTATTTATAATTACTGTTATCTCAATGAAAAAATCGTTTTAACTTTGATCACTTGAAGAATATATATTACTAGAAATTCTTATCAGTCAATAGAAAGATCCAAGGCCCCCACTTATCTGACTGATTAAATACCTATTTGACTTAACTTTATATTTTGAAGACAATATCATGGATTTATATTTTAAATTATGATGTAGATATATCTAAGTTTCTGTATAATGGATGATGGAGGCTTGAATGTTAAAAATTTATGCCCATATATATGCACATGCATATGTAAAGTATACAACAAATATAGGTAACCATACATTGTCTGAGTACATATAGGCATATACAGACATAACATACAAAAATTCCTTCATGTTAATCAACATGCTTGTGACTGTTCTACATATGTTCTTCATCTGAGATTTCATACAGATTTCCATGCCAGTATCTCTAAATTCCTTTATAAACACAATTAAAAGATGTAAAAGTAACAAAGTGCAATGTTCTGCTATAATTATATGCCTTCAATGTGGCTCAGATTTTAGGATTGACAAGTGTATCAATTGCCATTACCATCAGCTAATCATTTGATTGATAGAATTGATGTATTACTCCCGACAAGAGCTGTTTCCTTTTTCTACCCAACAAATGGCCATTAAAGTAAAAAATGCTATTTCATTTGCCTAGTGAATCTTGTGACTCTTATCTTGTAATATCTACAAACAAGTCATAAGGTATACTGAACATTAATGTATGGATAAAAAGTGTAATTCATATTGTAATAAAAGAAGCATTTAGTATTTTATATAGTTCTCTTTTTAATTAAAAAGCCATTAGATATAAATTACTTAGCATATTTCCTCCTCAATGTTAGTTTTAACTCTGGAGCAGAGTTATTGTTGTTGTTGTTGTGAGTTACTCTTTTTAGGTTGAAAAACTAGATACTATTAGCTCATTTTGTATTATTAGAATACAAAAAGAAACTTTTACAATAACTGGATTTAAAATTTATGGTTATTGTCCTCTTCTAAAGAATATTTTTTTTATTGGACTTTGAGTTTGTCAAGAACTGAGACTCTAACTCAGGCCTGTGGGTTTTCCTTTGATAGTCTTTTTCTACTCAAGACTAGTGTTCTATTGTGAGAGCCATACTACTAATTTTTTTTTAGTTAATTGGAAATAATTGCTTGGATGTAAGACATTAGTTGGCCTTTTGCACTACTGACCATTTGAACAGTATTGATCAAAATACTAGATATTATATCTCTAACAAGATTTTAATGAACTTGAAATAGTTGCATGATATAATATTGGGAGAATGTAAGTTAAGGGCAAAAGTTTCTATATAATTTAAGCAAGAAGTTACAGAGCACTATTTTTTGGGTAGCCAAAATGTGAATTCAAGAGATTATCTAAAGGAACTGTTACTTAAATGAATTTGTATAAAATGATAGCTGTGTTATATGAGGCATGAATATGCTATATATGAATATGTTATATATGAATAATTTGGCTTTCAAAATCAATTGAAAAATTGAGCACTCTCGGCCCTAGTTAACTCATATTCATGAGTTTATAGGATTTCAAAAGTTTCATATATCTTTCCTCTTGTTTTTTTTTTCAAATGAGACATATAGTAAATGTTTATAATTAAAATAATTTTAGATAGGTACATGGAATCATAGAAGATATAGGCTGTGAAAGTTCACAGAGCAAACTGCTTTCCAGCAAACTGCCTTGTTTGACAGCCATTACCTTAGGGCCATCTTCCCATTGAAAGTGAAGTGTTCTACTTTGCTCCAACCTGCACCTGCAATGCCTGATTAATATACTAGCTTTCTCTCTCCAGTTACTTTTCCAGATTACATCTGTCAAAAGCTGACTTGGACAAAGCACAGAAGGAACCTTGTGTATGCAAATACATTTTCTTTTAGAGAAAAAAGAGGGAGGGAAGTTGTGTGACTTGGATGTCTCTTCTTTCTCAGAATGATACCTCTATCTCTGTTGGAGCTCTCTCTCTGAACAATGAGGGATACCATCTCAAAGGAAGCTTTTCCCTCTTTGGCTGACCTACAAAAACAATCACTGCAGGCAAGTCCCAGTGAAAGGAATGTGTCCTTTTTCTTTTTGACTGATAAGAGTTTCAGAATCAGCAGTGCTCTTTTATTGTCTTTGTTAAGAATATGATAAATGTGTACAGAGCTATAAGGAGAGGAATAAGCAGAGAAGACAGGTCCTCAGGGACTGTCTTAGAAATGGAACGGGCTGTCTTTAGAGAAACAGTGTAATACACTTGGTGACAAAAGGCTTTCTCTTCAGGAAATGATTCTTATTACCTTGATAAACTTTAGTGTAAGAAATGCTGCTCTTCCTCTTTAATTTCCCATAATTGTCTTTGATGGAACAGCTAATCTACATAGTTACTTGTGGTTATTATATGAGTTGAGATTGAATTCCTTTTATATTACTAACCAACGTAAAAGAAAGGGGATTCAAAACTTTATTTCTAACATAATTTTATTTCCTTCTGTCTGTTTGGAATGACAACTGCTTATTCTAATCCTGTTTAAAGTTCCATTCCACAAACTTACTAAAGATAAGAATTAAACAGAAGAATTGGAGGATGCCATTGAGAAAAGCTGAGTTCATTATCTAACCAAAAGAAAAGAATTTTGGAATAAAAAAAAAGTCACAAATGGTAAGTCTTTGAAGACTCTTCTTGTTATCTTTTCCAGTTCAATGATTTCAGACTTCCACACCAAATTGAAACACTATTTTCTCAGCAATAATGTAATACATTTTTGACATCAAAAAAGAATGCTTTTAAGACATAAAAAATGCATTTCCCTTATGTAATCAAAAACAAAACCCTATAAATTATAATGCAATGAACAGTCCAATTCCTCTATTGAATGTATTTAAATGATATGTGCTGATTAAGCTCTTAGTCATTTGTGTAAACTGTCTAGTGAAAGCTTTTTGAATCCGGTTTAACCCATATTAAATGCCCTGGTGATGGCCTTCAAATAATAAAATTTGGAAAATTAATCCTACTCTTTGGTTCCTTATGTTCTTAAATAGATATTGCAGCATATTTCTCATGTATTTATGTTGCACACAGAATGTGAAGTGGCTTTAATATTTCAATAGAATATCCAAGATATTTTACACATTAAAATGTAAAGCAATTTGACAATGTAAGCACTGTTTTCCATGAGAAGTGATGATTCTCTATTTTGTTTTAACAACTATAGTCCTTTCACACTAATATAGAGATAGGATTTTCTAATTATTTACAGAGTATCTATCTTCCCTTTGTTATCTTCTGTAATGATTCAAGGTTTAAGATTATTTTTCTGCATTCACACATTGATAGTATTCTTTGTTAACATAATAATTTGCAAGATAATGTGGATATCTGTTAAGTAAACCCAGTGGTAGATAACTTTACTACATTTTTTAAATGAAACCTCAGGACAGAAAAAAAATCAATCAGTTGGGAATATCTCATATTCAGGGATACACTTATGTAAAAGAAAACCAGAGAGAATTTGGGTAAACCACAATGTGGCCATAGTTGTGAAATGTTCAGATTGGAATAAAATAAAGGAGGCCCACCTTTCAATCAGTTCCTTGTGATGGCATAGCTGTCAGCTTTCTAGTTAGTTTTGTTTAAGTAAAAGAAAAAGGAAGATAACAATAATATAAATTTAGTTCCCATACTTAACTGTGTATTGGTCTTTGGAGAATAAAAATTAAAGCAGTTCAGTTGATTATGGTTTATGAGTATTCTAGAATAAGAAATTGATCAAGGGACTGCTTTCAATGATCAATCTTGCTGCCCAGAAGAGTGATAAGTTTGGAGAAAAAATTAAATATAAAACAGTTACATATGTGGAAGGAATAATGAGCCAGCACACTGTACAATTAGGACTCTGCTTATGAGACATATTATTTAGTACTCTTGTGTCTATCCTACAAAATACTTTTTTCCCATATACTTTTATTGTAATTAATAGAAGGATTACAATATATTCACCAGATAGAAGGTGCATTACTTCACAAACATTGATACCCTTTCTCATGTCTTGGTCCCCATTTCCCTCCCCCCAACCCCTACCCCTCATCTTGTTTTCCCCCATTCCCTATCCAATTTCAAATAACCAAATAAGCATGTATACAATATATCAGATAATAAGGTGAAATACTGTAACCATATGAGATAACCAAGGGACAGCAAAGAGATGAGCAATAACATGGTACATAAGGACTACAATCACTCATTATGTGGCTTTTGTTTCTATACCCTGGAGGTCCTCTCATCTAGTGTCATACTATATGGCCTTATGCATCTATTTTGTTCTATTGTAAATCTCTGCCAGGAGAGCCCAAGGTTTCTACTGATTATGACAAATGAGGGAGAATATTGGGCCTATGTTCCTTTGAGTCTGGCTTACTTCACTTAATATGACTTTTTCTAAGTCTTTCCATTTCCTAACAATGGGGCAGCGATGTCATTCTTTCTGACAGCAGCATAGAATTCCATTGTGTATAAATACAACATCTTGTTGATCCACTCATCAACTGAGGGACATCTGAATTGGTTGTGTATTTTTGCTATGGTAAATAGGCTGCAATGAACATCGTTGTGCTAGTGGATTTAGTATGACCTTGTTTCTAGATGATTGGATAAATGCCAAGTAGTGGAATTACTGGGTTCTATGTTCTATGTTCTGTGTTCTTTTGAGGAATTGCCATACTGCTTTCCATAGTGGTTGAATGAGTTTGCACTCCCACAACAGTGTAGTAGTGATCCCTACTGGCCACATCTGCTCCAGCATCTGTTGTTAGTAGATTTCTTGGTCCTCGCCATTCTAACTGGAGTGAGGTGGAATCTTAGAGTTGCTTTGATTTGCATTTCTTTTTTGGCCAGAGATGTTGAGCATTTCTTCATGTATCTGTAGGCCATTCTTATTTCTTCTTCAGAGAAGACTCTCTTTAGGTCTTCAAAACACTTTTGTAATACAATCTCTCTTAGAATTAACAGTTTGTTTGTGAGTTGACCCATACTCTCCAATGATATGTTCTTGCTTTGTTACCATTAAACTGTAGTATCAACAATCCAGGCTTTAAAAAACCTTAGTTTCTAATGGGTACCAAGACATGTGAAAGGGTATCAATGTATGTGAATTAATGCACCTTCTATCTGGCAAATATCATGTAACCCTTTTACTAATTACAATAAAAAAACAAAAAACTTTAGTTTCAATTCTAAAAATTATCATTGATATTCTACAAAGGCAAAATATGTTACATCTCTTCTTTTCCCACCTTAGAAACACAGTAATGGTATTGAAAAGTTAACCATTTTTTTACTACGAAAAAAGTAGAATGCTCTGCGTACATTGTGCAAATGGATCAATGAAGCTTATTGAAACTGATTAGGGGAAGTAGTGAAGGAAGATGAAGGAAAGTGATGGATAATGTAGTATGAACAAGGCACATAGTTTGTATATATGGACCTGTCAATGTGAAATCCTCTATTCTAATAAATGCCAGGTATGGGGAAAATACAGGATAATATTTTTAATTAAAAATTTAAGATCTAATCTATGTGCTGGGGGTTCATGCCTGTAACCCTAGCTATTCAGGAGGCCAAGATCTGAGAATCATTGTTCAAAGCTAGCAAAGGCTTGAAAGTCCCCCTGTTTTTTTTTTTTTTGTTGTTGTTTGTTTTGTTTTGTTGTCTAAACACATAAAAGCCAGAATAGAAAATTTGGCTTAATGGTACAGTGCTAGTTCTGACCACAAAATCTTAGTTCAAGCCCTGGGCCAGCAAAGAAAGAAACACAAATAAGTAGAAAACAATCAATAGATTGCAAATAAAACTTGCTAATATACTAATGTAATCAAGTATCATGATTGTTTATTGAACTTGTACAAAATCAGGATTTCTGAAATTTTAGTGACCTGTGATTACTTATTTCTTCTGTATTCCATATGTGAATGGAAATAACCATCTGAAATCCTCTGAGCTTATTAACCTGCTTAATTTTTTTCACTGCTGGATGATGAATGCAAATATAACCACAATCTACCTTTGTTCCTAGTTTACAAGGTGAGGGAATCCCAGGAATTTCTGAAGCCTAATCAATCCTATATTTATTCCATGTACTAATAATCACATCTTTGTAGAAAAACTGTGTATAATATTTACTCTGAATACTGTCAATTTATACCATGACATATCATATAAGCTTTTTAATTCAGCTCCTGTGATACATGACTTTGAATTTTTTGAGAATTCAATACGATACATTTTAGGATTTTTCTCTATCTCTTTAATTATTCATATACATATACATCATTTTGTAATACACTAAAACTTTTTTATTCAACTGATAAAATTATTTCAACTTCGGATTGTTTTAAGTTCAAGACATTACTCAGGTTTTGAGCACATATACATTAAAATTTACTTTAAAAATCATGCAGAAAATTATGAATTGTTAAACATGAGAAGGGGTATCAATGTGAGAGAAGTAATTCACCTACTACTTGACGAATGTAACTGTAACCCCCTATACATTAACCCAACAAAAAAAGAAAAACAATTATTTATTGTTTCAAATGATTGTTTTCTGGACAGACTGTCCAAGATTTTTACTTGTTCTTCTGTGGAAGTTCATGATATTAATCTGAACCTATATTAATGTATTAATTATATTAATAAAATTATTAACACAACAATATAAATATCATAACATGATAATATATTGTTAATATATTAATATATTAATCTGAACCTAACTTACAATTTAAAATTAAAACAAAACTATCTTCAAGTTTAAGGGTAAATGGTATATCAAGTACTTTTAAACCTCTCACTGAAAATTTAGTAAAGCCCCATTAGACCAATGCTAATATACACGCATGCCAATAATTAGGAAATAGAAAGCTGGAAGAGTTAACAGTAGCTCAGGTCACACAGCCATGGATAAGAAGTAGAAAATAGTACAGATTATTTAAATGTCCATTCAAGTCAATATAAATTGCTAAGCTTATATAAGAAACTTAGACATGTAAGAAAAGAAGTGGGAATTCTAAGAGCATATCAAGATAGTGTAGCATTTGACATAATGGAGAGGACTTTACTACTACACACTGTGAAACATCTCTGATCTTAGAGTATCATATTCTTCTCCAGAGAAACAAAAAAAAATATATACAACAGGATATTTATTAGAAGAAACTAGATTATGTGTTTATAAAGGTTAAAAAGACCCATAGATTACACTGCTGTCCTGTAGGGAGCCAAGAGTAGCTGCTGCTACCTCCTCTCGTCCTTCACTAGGTCTGTTTTGAGATAATGGAAAATCAAAACTCAAGCTAATATCCTTACGTAAATACTAGTAATTAAAATGTGCCTTTTGAAGATCTACTCTAAAAGGAGATGAGTTGCTGTGATGTGGCTCTCACTTTCATTTATTAGAATTTCAGTATTTTGAGAATTATATTACTTTTTATAATAGAAAACCTAGAAATTGACATTTTCTTTTTTTCATATATTTTTATTGTAACTAATAGAAAGGTTACATTGTATTCACCAGATAGAAGGTGCATTACTTCACAAACATTGATACCCTTTCTCATGGAAATTGTATGTTAAAATTAAAATTGTGCGAAAATATTTTTAAATGTCTGACCTTACTAAAAAGGTACTATTGACATTTTTAAGATACGATTATAAGAGTATAGTTGCTATGTTTTGTGAATTTCTATGAATTTAATTCTTATTTAAATACTGTGGCTTCTTCATTGAGTATATTTATATTGTTAGACAGGGTAGACAGAAAGATAATAAAAATCATTATTTTGAGGCAAAAAAAGACTCAAAGATTGTTTACAACAAGTTGGAAACTTCAAAAGCATAAGTGTAATTTGCTGTCCAAATATTTAAATCATATGCATTTATGTAAGAGAATTAAATAGTAATAAACAGACTCATTTTATAAATCTTAAGCATAAAGTTATGTCTACTCTTACCCCTTTTAAAGAAAAGGAGACATTTTAAGAATACAATACATATCTCATTAATCTGTGATTGATAAAATTTTATTCTTATGTCAAATATCTCAACAGCAAGTATGTATGTAATTTGTGAAAAGTGATTTGTTAGAGAAATTCATGTGACTTTTTTAGAAATATTGGCAAAATATTTTGTGTGTGTGTGTGTGTGTGTGTGTGTGTGTGTGTGTGTGAAATCCTTCCACGTTTAAGAAGCTGTAGAAGCCAATGATAAGGTTGTGTTCATGGACACAGCATTTTAGTATTTCAAAAAACAAGATAAATGAAATTCAAAAATAATCTGAATGAAGACATATTATAGAAACCTTATTGTTTTTTGTCATAAATGGAAAATCAATAATGTGTTTATTGGTAAGAACTTTATAGCTCTATACTGGTTCAGGTTGCTTCCTCATCTTTTTTTGTTGTTGTTCAAAAATATGAACTTACATAAAGCTAATTTCATGTGCTGTTGATTTAATCTTCAACAATAAAAGCTTACTCCTACTGACAGAAAATGAAATTACCCTTTCTACACTCTTTTTATCTGTCAATTAAATGTTTTTTTCTCAATCCCCAAACATACAGTGCACATTATTTGTAATAAATCCTCATTTTGCAACAAAATTAAAAATAGAAACCCTTTAAAACTACTTCAAGAAATACTTCATGCATAGTGTGGTAGGAGTATATGTGAACTAATATTGGCATTTAAACTTAGGGTAATGTGATATCCCTGAGCTGGCACCCAACCACTTGAACTAAACCACCATTTTCAACTTTTGGCGGTTTAATTGTTGACAAAGTCTCTTGGTCTTGATTTCCCAAGATGGATCAAATCAGGGCCCTCAGATACCAGCCTTCTTAGTAACTAGGATTGTAGGTATGAACTACTAGTGTATGATTGGAAAAATGCTTAAGAAAGATACATCATTTTGAAACACAGCTCCAACCTGTTCTGCCACATTTTATGTCCTGAGGTACACATGTATCTCATGAAGGTCCCCTAGACTTTTTTGGAGATATATGCACCTTATTTGGATATCGATAAATTGCCCCTATTTACAAGCATGTCAAATTTTACTTAACTGTATCATTACTTTACTTGAATGTTCATACTTACTACAAAATGTCTTCTACTGAAATTGGGCTTCATCATTTAGCATGAGTTTCTAGCACTTTGTTTTGTTCCTTTTCATGTGTCTGAATACTGCCTTGATGGCACTGCAAGGATGCCTGGACTTCATAGTATATGTTCAAGAAAGGAAATATCAATGTTTTAAATTTTTGGTTGGTATGATAATGCCATGAAAGCTTTAATAAGAACAAAATATTAAAATATATGCGATTTTCTTATGGACTTTCATTAGGTTGGTTGAAAGGCATAAAATTGCAGATGGACTCAGACACTGCACTGATCTCTAAATTTAAGGTACAAGGATCAGAAATTGTTGCTATGATTGAACAAATTCTGTGTTTATATCTGAAAAGTGGGTTTTCCCAGCATACTTCTTTAGTCGGGTTCTCCTGGTACATTCAATGGATCTATGTATAAAAACTGAAGATGATTTAAGAATCCTGGATAAAGTAACAAAAGATCATTTCTTTCTTTAGGAAATATAAATCATAAGCTTACACTTTCTTTCCTTTTTCTCACTCTCTTTTGCTTTATTATGTCCACATGTGTGAGTTGGGAGAAATACATAAAGTGAACTGTTCATAAGAAAAGAAAACCAAAGCTCTTAAATCAAGGAATTTATGCATTTTTTAACTGTTTTTAACAAGCACAAAATGGTTCACAGGAATTATGTGAGTATAGATCATTTTAATTTGAATCATTGTGGAATCATAAAAGACTTAGTTCTTTAATTTTGTGCCTTCAAGTCAGCCACTTTGATTAAAAAATAATAAAGCATGAGACCCGAAGGGTCCTCACAGGTTCTCAGCGCTATCATGGCTCCCTGATCTTCTGTGCTAATTCTCCTCATTAATATTAATAAAGGGCTGATAGGCCATAGCAAAGCATGATATGAGAAGCAGGCAATTAATTGCTTGTAGTATTTATATGCTTATTTTGCACAATGAAATAATGCCTTGGGACTGACTATCGGCTAATCAATAATATCAACTGTGTTGAAATGAGCACCTCTAGTGCCTTTTCCATAAATCTCCCTTAAATCTGAGGGAAAAAAAATATACATCCAATGAATGTTCTTGAATTAACATGATTGAAGGGGACATTTTTTTTTCTGGTAACTAGCTTTCTGTTCTATGTAGGGAAGATATGCCATATCTATACACATATACATTTCCCATTAGCCAATCAGGTCAATTAATACACTCTGAGTTTTGCCTTTTGAAGATGACATTGAAAATTATGCCAGTGAACATATTGTAGGTTAGATAAGACCATTCAGAAATTCAAAGCTAACATTTCACAAGTCAGCTAGGCTTGCTGATTGAAACAGCAGTAGCAGCAGCAGAAGTAGCAGCAACAACAAATTTTATACAACAAGCATTAAATATTTGAAGGCCCAACTCATGACTTTTATAATGAGATTTTACATGTCTTAATGAGGTTAATTTAAAAGACTATAAATTTAGAGAATAGAAGTAACAGGGAAAGGATAATTAAAATTCTTATTCTGGTGTTCCTATTTATCCTGAAAAAAATTATATAAGATATACCCTCAATTTATCATTTAAAAAGTATGCTAACCATAGGAAGTGATACATTTGCTCAAATTTCAGTTCATTCCTTCAGATCCCTCTTTCAGTATCAAAGCATCAGGGCTGTATCCTCCTCATGAGGCCAATGCAAAGTGTTTATAAAATGAATTTGCCTCTACATGCATATATGATTTGTTCAGAAAAACAGAAATTGAAAAAGTGAATTTGAAGAAAATGTTTTCTGTCTAATATGGTAGCTCACAACTGCAATCTCTACTACCCTGGACATGGAAGAAGGAGGATTATCATTCAAAGGCAGCTCTAATAAATATAGCACATGTTCTTATCTGAAGCAAAAAGAATATGTGCATAGGCTGTGAGTGTGGCTTAAGTGACAAAGAACTTAACAATCAAGAGGTCTTTAGTTCAATCCCCAGTACTGGTAAAAAAAAAAACCCTCTAAAATTAATTTATGTATTTTTCAGCAAAATTATCAATATGAAAATAAACACCGATAGTGAAGCTTGTATAAATATCATGGTATTTTAAATAACTTGACCAAAAATTTTCACAAGGACTGAGTGAATAATTAAATAAAACAAATCTAACCCAGCAAAATAATTTTCTTAGCCTAAAATTTCTCTAACTTAACTGCATCCCACTGAGAATAAATACTTCCAATATTTTTTTTGCCAGTCCTGGGCTTGAACTCAGGGCCTGAGCACTGTCCTTTGCTTTTTAAAGGCCAGAGCTCTCTCACTTGAGCCATAGCATCACTTCCAGCTTTCTTCTATGTATATGGGTACCGAAGAATCGAACCCGGGTCTTTGTGCATGCTAGGCAAGCACTCTACCGCTAGGCCAAACTCCCAGCCCCACTTCCAAGATTTTTTTAAAAAGAGTTAACTCTCCTATGACCCAGCAATTCCACTACTTGGCATTTACCCAATCATCTAGAAACAAAGACATAGTAAATCCACCAGCACAACAATGTTCATTTCAGCACTATTTACCATAGCAAAGATATGGAACCAACCCAGATGTCCCTCAGTTGATGAGTGGATCAACAAGATGTGGTATTTGTACACAATGGAATTCTATACTGCTGTCAGAAAAAACGGCATCACCCCATTTGTTAGGAAATGGAAAGACTTAGAAAAAATCATATTAAGTGAAGTAAGCCAGATTCAAAGAACTTAGGCTCAATGGTTTCCCTCATTTGTCATAATCAGTAGAAACCTTGGGCTCTCCTAGGAGAGATTTGCAATAGAGCAAAACCTTGATACAAAAGGCCATATAGTAGGATGCTAAATGAAAGGATCTCTAGGATATAGAAACATAAGCCATATAATGAATGATTGTTGTTCTTAAGGTACTATGTTGTCTCTCATCTCTTTTGCTGTCCCTTGGTTATCTCATATTGTTACAGTATCTCACTTTGTTACCTGATATATCAGATATATTTGAATTTGGTTATTTGAAATTGGATAGGGAACAGGGGAAAACAAGATAAGGGGAGGGGGTGGGGGGGAGAGAAATGGGGACCAAGACACTGTGAAAGGGTATCAATGTATGGGAATTAATGCACCATCTATTTGGCAAATATTATGTAACCCTTCTATTAATTACAATAAAAAATATATGAAAAAATAAAGAAAAAAGAGTTAATGAGTAGAAAACATTTTATAACATTGGTATAAGAATTGTCAATAAAAGCTTCCAGTAATTTTGCACATGTTCGTCATTTCTTAACCAATGAAGTCTTACAGAAGAGTAATAGTCTATGTGAAGCAGAGCTAGTTCCAGAGATAAAGACTGCAGCAATATTTTGCAACATCAAAAGGCTTAAATTTACAAATTTCTATCTAAACATTGCTGTTTAAATTTTTCATGCCTAAGAGTTTGCCATTAGATGATCCGCAATATAGAAGAGAGAGCTTTGACTTACTCATGATGTTTTAAAGATGAATGGTTGAGAAATAGACAGTAGATTTAAGATCCTTTCCAAAAAGAACTTTCTTAACATATTAGAAAACTCATCACAAAGAAAAATAGTGAAACAGTGGCATGTTGTAGAAAATACTATTAACTATATGATGTTTTTCTTCTAAAGAGAATTTTAATAAATAATTATTCACTATAGAAGTGGAGGCACCACTTGAAAGTAGTAAATGGTAAGTGAAATTCCAAGATCTGGATTTGAAGCCACATTACCAAATGAAAAATATTTGCTTATACTTCTGTTTCCTTAAATGTGATATTTTTATAATTTCCAAAATAGAAACATTTTTAATGCATATGAATTTAACTAAATACAAACATACAATTAGAAATGTAAAATCTTGTCTCCAGGAAAGCCTCATTTTACTTACATTACTAATTCTATTTTTTCATATATTTTTATTGTAATTAATAGAAGGGTTGCATTATATTCATCAGATAGAAGGTACATTACTTCACAAATATTGATACACTTTCTCATGTCCTGTTCCCCTTTTCCCTCCCCCCTCCCCTGCACAACTTGATTTCCCCCCTTCCCTCTCCTATTTCAAACAACCAATTAGGTATATATAAAATATATCAGATAAGAAGGTGAAATATTATAACAATATGAGATAACCAAGGGACAGTAAAAGAGATGAGAGATAACATAGTACATCAAGGACAACAATCACTCATATGGCTTTTGTTTCTATATCCTAGAGATTCTTTCATTTAGCATCATACTATATGGCCTTAAGTATCTAGGTTTTGTTCTATTGCAAATCTCTTCTAGGAGAACCCAAGTTTTCTACTGATTATGACAAATGAGAGAAACCATTGAGCCTAAGTTCCTTTGAGTCTGGCTTACTTCATTTAATATGATTTTTTTTCTAAGCCATTCCATTTCCTAACAAATGGGGCAATGTCATTCTTTCTGACAGCAGCATAGAATTCCATTCTGTATAAATACCACATCTTGTTGATCTACTCATCAACTGAGGGACATCTGGGTTGGTTCCATATCTTTGCTATTGTAAATAGTGCTGCAATGAACATTGTTGTGCTGGTGGATTTAGTATGTCCTTGTTTGTGGATGATTTGGTAAATGCCAAGTGGTGGAATCGCTGGGTCACAGGGGAGTTCCATGTTCTATGTTCTTTTGAGGAACTGCCATACTACTTTCTATAGTGGTTGAATGAGTTTGCACTCCCACCAACAGTGTAGTAGTGATCCCTCCTGGCCACATCCCCTCCAGCATCTGTTGTTAGTAGATTTCTTGATCCTGGCCATTCTAACCTGGGTGAGGTGGAATCTTAGAGTTGCTTTGATTTGCATTTCTTTTATGATAAGAGATGTTGAGCATTTCTTCATGTGTCTGTAGGCCATTCTAATTTCTTCTTCAAAGAAGACTCTCTTTAAGTCTTTGGCCCATCTTTTAATGGGATGGTTGTTAGTTTGGAAATTAGTTTTGGATTGATTCAGTTTTTTGAGCTGTTGATATATTTTAGATATGAGGCCTTTGTCTGTTGTATGGTTAGTGAAGATTTTCTCCCACTCTGTAGGCTTTCTAGTTAATTTGCTTGTTATGTCCGTTGCCATAGAGAAGCTCTGCAGTTTAACGCAGTCCCACTTATCCAGCCTTTCTCTGATTTGTTGTGTTACTTGGTTCTTATTAAGAAAGTTTTGACCTGTGCCAAGGAGACCTAGAGTATCTCTGATTCCTTCTTGTAAAGTTTTCAGTGTATCTACTTTTACTTCGAGGTCTTTGATCCATTTGGAGTTAATCCTAGTGCAGTGTGACAAAGAAGGATCCAATTTTAGTTTCCATTTCGAATTCTTGATCTTCTAACTTTTTTAGAGGCTCATGGAAAATGGGAAATATATTTAATAACATTTATTTTCATGTTTTTTGGTGCCAATACTGTGCTTAAATTTAGGGCCCTAATTTCTCAGTCAATTATTTCATTCAAAGGTGGTGATTCACCACTTGAGCCAGTTTTATTAGATTGTGACATAACTTCTTTGTCCTCCTACAGTCATAATTCTATTTCCAATTTATTTAATTTTTGGTTCTAAATCTCATCTCTATTTTATTTGCATTTTAGGAAGATACAAGGGATTATACTTTGTAAAACTGTGTTTATATGACAGACCTAGAAACTCCCAAATATCAACAATTCTAAATATCATCATCACTACCACCTTCTTATTTACCCATTCATTAGAATGGGTTAAAACCTTTCTTAGCAAGCCTAAAGATAAATTTTCTTTTTATTTATTTATTTATTTTTATTGTGATTAATGGGTTACATTATATTCACCAGATAAAATGTGCATAACTTCACAAATATTGATACTCTTTCTCATGACATGGTCCCCATTTCCCTCCCACCCTCCCTCTGCTTATCTTGATTTTCCCCCTTCCCTATCCAATTTCAAATAACCCATTAAGCACATATAAAATATGTCAGATAACAAGGTGAAATATTGTAAGATTATGAGATTAACAAGGGATGGCAAAAGAGATGAGAGGTAACATAGTAAATTAAGAACAGTCATTCATTATATGGCTTTTGTTTCCTTATCCTGGAGGTCCTTATATTTAGTGTCATACTATTTGGCCTAATGTTTCTAGATTTTGTTCTATTGTAAATCTCTGCTAGAAGAGCCCAAGGTTTCTACTGATTATGACAAATGAGGGAAACTATTGGGCCTATGTAAGGATAGATTTTCTATGGAATGATTTATCATGTAATTTAAGGTGAAATAGTAACATGCATTGTAGACATATTTAAGTTCAAACTGCTCCCTTCTTAGATTTGGTATGAGATAGCTATATAAATTCACCATTCAGCATTCAGCAAGATTGTTTTTTCTGTATATAGCTATAAGAAAATTTTGACTTCTGCCCATTCTTGCCACCTTATCACACTTCTACTTTTTGGTCTATGTGGAGTTCAGCATTCTTCCTTCAAAATTTGACTCTGATACTCCTCTTCCATTGTGGAGACTGCATAAAGTTTAACAAGTTTTAATTATTTGTAACATATAATTCACTCTTGAGGTAGTCCTTACTCTTCTCCCTAGCCTGATTTGGTATTCCATCAACTATCCAGCATATGGTTCAACCATATTGATATTGTGTGGCTCACTGTCTCATCTCTCTACAAACTTTGCACATTTTTCACAAGGATGTTGCTATTTCTGTTCCACTATCTATTTTCCATTTTTCTCTTTGATTAAAATGTTCTTCTCATCTTTATACTACAGCTTTGATTTCATTACCACTGGGAAACCTATTGGATGCTGTGATTATATATGTATATGATTAGTATGTTCTCAGAGGAGCAGCATGATAATTGATTATATATTTTTTAGCTTCTTATTTCACCCATGTTCAATTTGAACAATCCAAGTTCAGTTTAAGTAAAACTTTATCTTGTTCCTTCTGTATTACGACCTCTAATACCGTGCAGTTAACAAAATAGAGTGGAAGTACTCAATATATACTGTTAAAAGCATAAACAGATAAACTAGTGTTTCTATTATCACAGCTATTTTATTGAATAAATTATAATTAATAGAAACTTGATAATCCCCAGTCCTCTTCCGGACTCCTTGAATGACACAAAATACAGAGAAGGTTCACTGCTAAGAGTGAAAGTAATGTTGTTATTATCCTCCAACCAACCCTCAAAAACTCATCCTTAATTCTGAAGAGCATCATGCTATCACAAAGAAATGCATTTAATCAACTACCTTTTGCACATAGGACACAGATAGTCAATATGTGGTAAACAAGTTTGTTTCAGTGTATGGGAGGGATACTGTATTTCACAGAAGGGCATTGATCTCAAATGGCAGAGTTAGTCTTTTGTGAAAAGAATCTTTCAAATGAAGTTACCAGAACATTTGAAGGTGTCAACACTTTGATGTTTCAAAGCCTCAATTATTCAGGAACCACAGAGCTGAGTGTTGTACATTTGCCAATGTCACGTTTTAAAAAGCTCAGATGGATAAGATGCCATGTTCTGTTCAAATCTTCTGATATTTGAAATTAAGAGAAGCACACTTTCATTTCAGCAGCTCCTAAGGCTCTCTGAATCTTCATGCTGTTGCTCTGAAGCTCAGCATTCATTAAAATGCTTGCTTGTAATTTGAATACATTGATAATGGAGTGGACAGCTTCTAAGGTTGCAAGTTCAACCTTTCCTCTAGGGCACAGGAAACTTTTGATATTGCTGATTGAGACTGGTTACTGAATCAAAGACCTGATTTGAACCCAAGGATGTATTAGACAAATTATCCAAGAGGAGAGGATAAAATTCTTTTATCTTGTGTAGCCTCTGCCCAAGTTACAACCATGTGTCAGCCTACGACACTCAAAAAATAGGCTGCCCTCCTCCTAGAACTTCTGAAGAATCTTTCCCAAGTTATCAATTACTCTATTCTGATGTTTTCTCCCAACACTTTAAAACACTGCTTTATACTATTTTTTTGTGATAGAAATTTTGAGCCTGCTGACTCTGAGGTCGCCACTCTAAACCCAGCATTATGCCACTTTTTGTTTGACAGAAAAACAAAATGATTTCTTAAAAGGTATCATTCTCAAAAGTGCCCAAAATAGAATTTCTAAACTGTTTACCACCAGGATCAAGCATGACACCATATTGTTCTTTCTCTCTTCTCTTGGATATCCTGCTCTACCTTAAGGCTTGCTGTGCTCAAAAGAGTAGACCTAACCTATCCTTGAAGAGTTTGCTAAAGTGACTTTTCAATGAAGAATTTTCTTTCTAGCCCAACATAGAAATGAGCTCTTTTGCCTCCCATTTATATTACTTACCATCTGCCACATTTGTTTGGCATGATGGCACATATCGCCTTGTGACATCTGTTCTATTTTGGGCTGATATTGCTGTTGACCTTTTTTATGTACATATCTTGTCTACCTAACTGGATAGAATACTCCTTGAGGACAGGGTCACGACTTGAATCATAGATTTCTGCACCTTGAAGAAACTTTCGAGATCAAATAGTTCAACACCTCATTTTATAATTGAGAAAAAAAGAATCTGGTAGAAGTTAAATAACTGATCTAAGGTCAAACAATAATTTACTTAGAGGGCCAGAAATAGAGTTTGTGGCTTAAAATACCTTGTTCTTTGTACTAGGCTGCACTGTAACTTTCAAGACAAATTAACTGTTGAAATGGGCATTAGTGATACAGCCTCCACAATTTAAAAAGTGAAAAGGAAAGCACAGACAAGTAATTTCTAAGATCACGTATTGTAGTTGCTAATATCACATATTGAGTTAATTCTGACTGCCCTGCAATACAGTTCAGATTTTCTGCATGTTAGCAGAATGGTTTGTCCATTGAACTAAACTCTTTCTTTATTGAGTATATGTACAGAGTAAATATGTGGAAAATATGTTAAATTTCAGACACAAAAATATAAATGGCTGCATTATAGATTACTAGCATCTGACATTTCAATGAATTTAGAAAAAAACACTTCAGAGTTTGACTTGTGTCTCATTAATCTTTTTACACATTACACTCTTTTTAATGAAATTGCAGATGTATTTTAAAGTAAATAAAGTCAGGAATAACTTTATAGCAAAAGAATGTTTCCTTCCTTATAGGAGTTTCACCATTTGATGAATGTCAAGTTTTAAAATAAAGCACTTAAAAAGCTTATGATGCCATTGATATAATATAGTCCTTATTCTTATTTTTACTTAAAGTCTCAATTACCATTTCTCTGTCCATGAATTTACCTCTAGGTTGTCCCTACACCAAACTTTCTAAATTACTCAATCTTTGTAATGCTGAAAGGTCCAGAATTATTTTTATTTGAAGTTTATGCATTTTGCTTTCTTTGATGCTTTTTGTTCAATAACAATGAATAGTGGATTGAGCCCTTTTGCTTTGGTCCAGGGGAAAAATTTTATCAGATGGGAGGACTTTCTGCCAATGTTCAGCAGGGTGATTTGAACCAAGTCATGCATATCTATGACGTGTTTTTTCATCTGGCAAAAATAAACAGGCAAACAAATAAAAAGAAATCGGATTAAGATAGCAGATTAAAGATATGGATCTATCTTCCCACTTGCTAAAATCTTTGAAAACCATAAAAAAGACATTTTTAAAAATTAAATTCGAAGGAGTGCTCCAAATGACAAAATTTCTCACTATAATTCTAGGTGATTGTAGAAGTTCTTAGATCAAAGAAACTCACATTTGCTGAGTTTTATGTTCTACAAATGTCTTCAACATTATTCTGCATAACAATTCTATGGAATAACAGCTATTATTCTCATTTTGCATGTTACAAAAACCAAAAGAACTAGGTTTAAAGTAACAGAGTCCATTTTGTCAATGTTTCTTTTCACGTTTTCTTTGCAAATTTGTTTTATTTCATTTATATCTACAAGGGTCCATACAGGCAATTGACCTATGGTGCAAAAACCGAAATGCACTTTTATGGTTTATATACCATGATTAAAGCAGCAATCCAAGCAATCTCCATCATTGTTTACAAGTGCCTTATTGTCTGAGTCTGTTGTTTGTGATGTGAGAGAGTTGAACTGGTTTGACTTTGGGTTTCCAACCTTCTAGCCTGGTTTACATCTTGGAGGCCTACTTGTATTGTTTCTAGTTTTGTGATATTATATTTATAACTTATGGTAGATGGCATTCAATATCCTGGTAAGGTATTTAGCATTTTTTAAAGACTTCATGGAAGCCAATTTCTCTAGAAAATAGTCCATCATTTTATGTCTGAAATGAACAATTTCTAATTAGTTTTCTAGTCCAAGAGAATATATGTTCTACTTGATTCTCTGAAAGAGCATTTTCCATTAATGAACTCTATAGTCCTTTGGTTTGATGCTGACAGCTGATCTTCTTTAGGTAAATGAGTACTTTGTGAATTGCCCAATTTGAGGTACTTGTTTATGGATTGTCATTTTTATCCAAATATGCATATTTTGCCTTGTTGGGTTTTTTTATACTTTCTAGTTTTCCTAAGTTATATTTAACCAGACGGCTTTGAGAATTCTTAAGACTTTTTATTAAGGTTTTAGTCTACAAAAGATGAGTTTGACCAGGATCCTACCCATTCTTATCTTAACAGTATTTGCTCAAAGATCCTAATGCCAGTTTTACATATATATCTCCAGTTTATATATCTCTTACTTTTTCAATTATTAAGGAAGAATGTTGCTAGCCTTGAATTCAAGATCCTCCTGTCTCAGCCTACAAATTGCTAGGATTAGATTGCCTTATTATTTGATTTTTAATGACTGATCTTGTACCATTAGCTATAATATTCTAGATTTTAATTTTGAAGTTTACCTACACTAAATTTAGTTCTGAGGAGCTAAAAATGTTATTTTGTTTAATTATATTTATGACAAGAAAGAGATATTTGAATTAATTTTTTTTTGCCAGTCCTGGGCTTGAGCTCAGGGCCTGAGCACTGTCCTTGGACTTTCTCAAGGCTAGAGCTCTACCACTTGAGCCTCAGCACCACTTCCGGCTTTTTCCTATGTATGTGATACCAAGGAATCGAACCCAGGTCTTCATGCATGCTAGGCAAGCACTTTAACCACTAGGCCAAACTCCCGGCCCTTGAATTAATTTTTTTATCTCGAAAGCATGATATAAACCCCACAAAATCACATTTATATGTGTGCATAATGGACTATTTTAAGCAGCCAATGAAATCAATAGAACAGCTTCAAAACTTCTCCACAATCTGTGGCTATTTATACAAAACTGTGACTTGGTATTTCCCCCAACAATTTAATACACAAAGATCTGGATTCCTAACTCTGGAGTTTAAGAAGAACTAGAAATGAATTTGTCAATATGCTTGAATTTCAGTTTCTTGATCCATGCCTCTGTGCACTAATATGTTTAACATATCTGTACCAGAATTGCTCCACACATTTACCTTAAAAAATTAAGAATAGAGACACTTGTAATTTATTACATTCTTTGATGAAAAAGAATGTTAAGTAATTTAAAAAAAAGCTTCAGGTCACTATATATTTTAATTAATTTAATCTATAATTGAAAATTGTTAAAAGGGCTAGGAGAAAGTGGAGAATAAATACATCTAGCAAACTAGAGCTGCCTAATCCTCCTGGTTTATTAAAACCTATTCAAGTTTTGATTGCCTCTGAAATCATGGCGTTCTATCAACGTTGATCTCAAAAGATTTCTAAAATGTTGTTTTAGGTTTTTCTGTTCAGTAAGATGTAAGTAAATTATGGGTTTGTCTTTTAAAACGTGTTTTATGATGTCATTACTTCAAATAATGTCCCTAACTCTGTACTAGTGTGAATGGTTATGGAACATTTGTAATTCAAGGGGGTGTGATTATCATTGTATATTCTGGTATATAAAAAGACTTTAGCCAGATTAGTTTTTATCGGCTCATGAATTTAGATGCAGTTCTTTTAGTTCCATAATGCAGCTGTCTTGGGTAGATATATGCAACTCTCCAGATTGGCTGCCATTGAAAACATGTAGCCTGAAATTTGATAGCTGGGGATGGGGAAGGATTGCTTGCTCTCATGGGGATAACATTCTGAAACAAATAGCTACAACAATGACAAAAGTGAGATTTGGGTTACCTGTTTCCCAGGTGATATTTTGTTCATTTATATACGTGTGTGTGTATGTGTGTGTGTGTATGTGTGTGTATGTAATAGAAGTAGCCCTCTTTGAATGCCACTCTGTATATGACAAATGTCTATTTCTCTTTTCACCCACTAAGCGAAGGCCTTCCTGACACTAAGAATCATTCACTTAGCTGACAAATTTACTCTCTCCATTTATTGGGACTTTATTAGCAACATTTGCCATCAGTAAATTTTGGTCCACTGAATGACAAAGAATGATGTTTTTCCTTTGATTAATTCTTAAACAACAACAACAACAAAAAAGAATTCCTAAACATTCAAAAGCAGAACATGTGTATTCTGTGTACTCTGAAAAGAGGCACATCGAGTAATAAAAGTCATTTATACATCATTGGTCACAAACTTTGAGTGACAGAATGTTCTTGATATACACAGGGAAAGCTGGAACTCCTAGTGTATTACTGAGATACACCCCCATCTTTAATTGCAGAGAGTTTCTATGCAAGACAACTGCAAAATCACTAAAAAAGTATGCAATGACTTATTTATTAAATACTCAATATGTAGCAAATCTATAGTACACTCATTCCCTTCCCCCACATTTTCATACTGAAATTCTAAAATTCAAATTCTCATTTGCTTCTCATGGCTGCATTCTACCATTTGAGCCACGAATGTAGATCAGCATTTTGCTAATTATTTTGTAGGGCATAGTAAAGTGAACTCTCCTGTCTGACTGTTGTCAAAATTCAACCTCTGAGGAAACTAAGATTGCCATTATGAGCAACTGGCATCTGGCTTGTAGCATAAATAGCTACAGTCTGTACTGTGTTAGCACGGACTGTAATTAATTTTGTGTTTGATTCTCAAATAATTAGTCAGGGAAGCAAAATATTGGATTTATCACTTTACATATTACCTCCATCCTAAGGCAATTGTACTACTATACAGGATAAGAACTATACAGGAAATGTAGAAACGATGGTAGAACATTAGGTAATAGAGTAAAGCCAGGCAATGCTATAAGGAAAAGCCAAAGAGATTAATGATTCAGGAAAATGCTTAAATAAGGACGTAAGATTGTGGAAGACTAAAATCAAGACTTAAATTTGAATTCAAAAGGATTAAAATTATGTTATCATCTCCCTGCTAATGCAACATTTTTCTTTTTCTTTGTCTTTATATCCATCGCGGGGCTTGATTTCTAGACCTTGCCACTGTCCCTAAGCTCTTTACCTCAAGGCTACTTCCCTACCCTTGAGCCACAGCACCATTTTCAGTTTTTAGGTGGTTAATTGGAGATAGGAGTCTCATGGATTTTAGTGCCTGGGCTGGCTTTGAACCTTGATGCCTAGATCTCAGCTTCCTGAGTAACTAGGATAATAGGCCTGAGCCACCACACCCACCTGAAAATGCAGCATATTTTTTATCTGAAGCTATTGGAAGACTAATGAGAAAAATGTTTCTGCTCCCGGATGATGGTCAAAATAAAGTAAGAAGGCAAGCTTTCTTATCACGCAGGAATAAATATGGTAAACTTGGGGTTTTTTTTTGTCATTTTTTGAAGTTTTATAGGATACCTGGCATAATAACTGTGCAAGGAATACTAAGAACATTTTCACAAAACTCTATTAACCCTGGAAGAAAACAATTGTAACTATCCTTGGAAAGACTCATCTTTCTACGATTCAAGTTGTAGGAAAACTTAATGAAGTCTCAGTAAATGAGAAGAAACATAGAAACAATTCACAAATTATTTTAGACAAGATAGTCTAGAGAAGTAGAGGCCATTTTAGGGGTAGGAGAACTGATGAAATAATTGGAAAGATATAGGCAATTATGGTGACAAAGAAAACACAACAAAGCAAAGTAATTCTGGTGGCATGCTCTGGTAAAAGTGTAGTACTTAGGTAAAATGAACAAAGTTTCTGTGCTTGCTCAAATGACTGAAATTGAATCTTGTTAGCATTCATTTGAATACTATGTTAATTTCCAGGATCTATAATAGCATCCATCAAGTTTGGTAGGTTTAGAGGGGGCATATTAGCCATAATTGGCCATCTTCTGTCAGGTAATATATACTTCATCATATATCTCAAAGTTCAAAACTGGATATAACATGTTGAAGTGTATTTACCACCACATTAGCTTCTATCCTGTAATGTGAATGCCCATGTATGACCAGAATTTGAGCACAATTCTCTCTAATTTCCTCAACATATTAAGATAAAGTTAGAGCCACACATAAATCCTGCAACTGTAACATCATAATGTATTCTTTTCTGGTCTATGGAACCATACAGTACAGATGACAATTAATTGAAAGAGAAAAATAGTACATTTTTATGCACCATGATATATGGATAAAAAAGAACCTTTTGAAATATCCTGAAATGACCACACATTCATATTATATATTAAAAGATACTTTATATTATACATAAAATAGCAATAATGAAAACAGTCATATATGAGTAATGAGGCTGAATTTTAACTTAAAACCATGTCTTTACTAATCTAAAATATTCATCCTATCAGACTGAAGAGAATGCTAATCAAAATGTTATACTCCTGACACTTGCAAGCCTTGATCTATTCTATTAAGATTCCAATCCATTCATTCAACGCCCTAAGAAAACAAGGAAACTGTTTATTTTTAAAATAAATGGAACAATTTCTTATATGCAATGTTTATAGGAATATTCCCAAGCATTTATATAATAGAGAAAAAATCCCTAGTACAATAGAGCATCTATTTAGTCTACAACTGTAGAACGCAATATATTACCATTAAAATGATTCCCCCTTAATTCGCAAAGTAATCATAACTTAAAATCTGTATGTGTAATATTTTCTCGGTTTACACATAAGGGAGTTTCCACTTTCAAGTAGAATATACTTTATCAGAAAAACAGATAAACATGCTGTTTAATGGTCTCATAACTAGTTAGTATATGTTATCACTCAGAATTTGTTCAAAAGAGCAACTAAACACTCACAGAAGGGTACAAAAGTATACAAATGACACTATTTGATTGGACACTAATGGCTTACACCTGTGGTTCTAGAAACTCAAGGGGATGAGATCTGAGGATGACAGTTCAAAAACACACTATTCAAGAAACTCCCCAAGACTCTTATCTCCAATAATCACCAAAAGCCAGAAGCAGAACTAACGCTCAAGTAGTAGGGTGCTGGTCTTGAGTGGAAAAGCTCAGAGGCAGCCTTCAAGCCCTGAGTTTAAACATCTTGAGAGTGTTTTATTGTGATAATACCATCCATGCATATACTTTATATTGAACACATTCACTCCTATGTTATATTCCCATTCTTCCCCCAGTTCCCTACAATTTCAATAATGACTACTTCCATTTTTTTAATCTTATTTTATTGACGGGGTAATGTCTAGAGGAGTACTTTCTGTGTGTGTGTGTGTGTGTGTGTGTGTCTTCCTTTCAGTTTCTCTTTGTCCCTCCCACTGGTCCCACCAAGTATTTCTCCCTTTTATATTTATATCCTCTTCTTATTTAGACATTACCATCATCATTATCATTTTAGTTTAGAATTCCATTAATGGAGGATAACATTATATGATTTCTTGGCCTAGTGGTTAAAGTGCTTGCCTAACATTATATGATTTCTAAAATTTGAATTATCTCACTCAATGGTGATCTTTCAACATAATGATGTCCAGTTTCATCCATTATTTCTAAAATGAAGTACTTTCATGGGGTATATGTTTATATGCATTATTTTTTGTATCCATTTATTGATTGTTACACAGCTCTGCTGATTACATTATTTAGCAATTGAGAACAGAGGTGAAATAAATATAGTTATGGAAGTTTATCTCTTACCTATTGTTTTACATTATTAATCTGTGCCCAAGAGTGATATGGTAGGGCTATTATGTAAGTTTATTTTATACGTTCTTTGAAAAATTTCTGTAGGGATTTTCATCATGATTACATTAATTTACTTTCTCACTAGTACTGAGTATTCCCCCAACCCCAAATTCACATACAACCCCTGCCAGAATTTGTATGTGGCTTTCTTGAGGATTTCTGTTCTAATTGGGGTAAGATGGAATTTTAATAAAGGTATGACTTGCATCTCCTAACTAGTTAAAGCTGTTGAATATTTCTTCATGCATTTGCATTTGTTCTTCCTGGAATTGTCTGCTTCATTCATTCACTCATTCATTATTTGTATTATTTGTTCTTTCCCATGTAATGTTTTTGACTGCTTTGGGTAGTTTGGATATTAATTCTTTAGTTACTAAATAACTGGTGATGATTCTATCCCATTGGATTGTCATGCTTCTGGTAATCATTACTTTGATGTACATAATTTTTTTAAATTTCATGCAATTCTATTCGTCAATTTTTGCTCTTATTCATCCAGTAACTGTAGTACTATTGCAGAAAGAATCACCTATGACTTTATCTTCTTAAATGTTTCCTGTGTTTTCTTGTAGTAGGTTTAAGTATCAGGTCTTACATTAAGATCTTTGATTTGTTTGGACTTGATTTATTTGTTTTTATTTTATTGTAAAGGAGATGGTCAGAGGGATTATCGATACATAAATAAGACAGTGATTGTGTTTCTTGTTGTAGAGGGTTACCTCCTCCCTCATGGATTCGATTTCTGTACAAGGTAAGTAACAGCAGACAGATTCACCCTTCCACAAAGTTTTCCCATGTTTAAGAGTAATTCTTATTTTCACTGAGTGTTTTTGGCTCCTTTTTCAGTGATCGAGTTTGGTTTAAATACCTGGTCTCTACATTGGCCGTTATATTTCTTTTTGTGTAAGTAAAACACAGCTTTGTTTCTATGGATCTATAGAATAATTGAAAACAGTGCATTTAACTTATGTTTAAACTTCAAACCCAAAGGATCAAGTATGAATTTGGATTTGTAAGTTTCTTATAAATTTCTTGGAATGTTGGCCCCTCCCCCTGATTCTGGATTATATGACAAGTTTCATCAGGCCATGCAAACTTCCTCTTTACTCTCCGGTATAGATACTCTTTTTTTTTTTTTTACAGTGGATGCACTAGAGGTTGGGATGTAATTTTGAAGAAAGCATCCTAAGAATAGAATAGCTTTATTGATCAATTGAATATTAAAGTGGGTCTCAGATTATAAGTAAGACTTAAAAAGATTGGGGAAAGAAGTACACTTAAGGCACAGGAAAACATTATAAGACTCATTGAGCAATAAATGTGTGAATTGAAAAATTAGGCTGTATATGTGTTTATGTGTTTTCCCTGTACTAGATAAGACTTGTAGGAGCAAAGAGTTAAAATTAGAAAACAGGAGCAAAAAGAAAAATATTTTTTCTAAAATCTCCCTGTCACCAGTTGCAAAATTGTTTTAAAAAAAGTCAGCTTGGGAGTGAATTTTAACTTTTACCTATTCTAATAATAACTTAAATTCTCAGCCTCACTGGCCTTTATTTCCTGGTTCTCCAATCACATTTCACTTCCTCAACAAACAGCGGGATACTAGATGTAACAAAATTTAGACCTTAAGTTCAGGGAAAGCTTAGATATATATGGTAAAAAATATAGTTATGTTCATTTTCTCCCTATCTACCAGTTTTCTTACTATTTTTCACTCATGCAAATATTCACATCCCTACATCCACATTGAAGCTATCATGTTTTATCAGCTCAAATATACATGCCTCATGCATTATTTAGCAAAGTGCTCCAAACTTTACATTTCATCTCAGATATTCACAAGCTTTGGAGACTTTTCATTTCTTTGGGAAAATAAGTAGCCCCTTATTCTATTCTCTCATAGGAATATTTTGCATCACATTCTACACTTCCATATATTTATAACTAAGACCCAAAGATCATTTCTTCTGTAGGTTTAGCAAAATACTCATTATATTCACTAGCACATTGTTAATAAGTGTCCAGTCAATTGATAATCATTCAATAAAAACTAAATATAAATCTGATTACTTTTTGCTCATACCCATGTTCCTAGCTACACAAAAGGTGGAGATCAGAGGATTTAAGTTTGAAGCCAGTCTGAGTAAAGAAGTCCTTGACTTTTTCTTCAATTAACGAGGAAAAAAGCCAGTAGTGCTTAGGTCAATTGGTAGAGAACCAGCCTTTTACAAAAAAGGGAAACAATAGAGCTTGTCCCTGAGTGGTCATGTCAGCAGTAACACACACACACACACACACACACACACACACACACACACACACACACACACACACACAGACACACACCCCAAAACCAAACCTTTATACACAGTGGAATTCTATGCTGCTGTCAGAAAGAACAACATCTCCCCATTTGTGAGGAAATGGAAAGACTTAGAAAAAATCATATTAAGTGAAGTAAGCCAGACTCAAAGGAGCATAGGCTCAATGGTTTCCCTCATTTGTCATAATCAGTAGGAACCTTGGGCTCTCCTAGCAGAGATTTGCAATAGAGCAAAACCTAGATACATAAGGCTACATAGTATGACACTAAATGAAAGGACCTCTAGGATATAAAAACAAAAGCCACATAATGAATGATTGTTGTCCTTAATGTATTGTTATCTCTCATCTCTTTTGCTGTCCCTTGGTTATCTCATATCATTACAGTATTTCACTTTGTTATCTGATATATTGGATAAATGCATATTTGGTTATTTGAAATTGGGTAGGGAAGGGGGTAAAACAAGATGAGGGGTGGATGTTGGGGGGAGGGAAATGGGGACCAAGACATGAGAAAGGGTATCAATGTATGTGAAGTAATGCACCTTCTATCTAGTGAATATAATGTAACCGTTCTATTAATTACAATAAAAATATATGAAAAAAGAAATCTTTTAATTCGATGTTAGTACAACAGGGAGTAGTTTTGGAATCCAAAGCATAAATGCATCATTTTACATAAGAAATTCATATCATTCTTATTTTATATAAGTAATGGGAAGTGGAGTTTGATAACTTTGCCTGCACATACTAGAACTTAACTCTGTGAGAAGAAATAGTGTCTGAATAATTCTTCATCCTTCTTTCTCATGAATTGTCTTATTCCATCACTATAATAATATATGAAGTGGCACAATCAGCCTTGGTCTCAGAAAAACTGGTGATAATATTGATGAAATTGGTGCAGAAAGAAACAGATCTCAAAAAATACATACCTTTTCATTACTTGTGTTGTTGGTTAAGTAACTAATGGCAAAATATTTTTTTTTCCCCGTGTGTGAATATTTTGTCTTAATTCAGTGACAGTGTGGATGTGGACATGCTTTGGGGGAGATTACAACCCATTTGATGATACTTGCTTTTATCTCTGCTCCAGTTATCGTGAGATCTCTACTTACTTAGGAAAAGTAAATGCTGCCTGTCACCCTGCTACAAACATCACAGAGGTTTGACCATGACAACAGCAAGCGCAAGGAAGTGATTGTCACTGGCATCAATTATGACAAGGGTACAAAATGAGAGGGAGGGTTTGCAACAGAGTGGTTACAGCTTGAGAGAAAACATGGTGATTTTGATGGGCTTGTCTGTATCTACAATACTTCAGTATCATGAGAGCAATGACTCCTCTTCTTTTCCCTATGATTTGATTTATTCCATCAAAAAAAGAATAGTGTATAGAGCAGCATAATAATGTGTGTATCAAGGGAATATAAAAGCCTGGCATAAAGTGTGTATTCAATATGGCAGGGGCATCTTGACTTAAGAGTTAATTTATTTTTATTACTGCACTGTTCATCAAGACATACACATTTCATGAAATACCATAATTTGTATTTTTCTTTTCAACTAGTAATAACCATTAAGTTTTTCCAAACTGTGACTTGTTTTCCTAAATACATGGATTTTTAATGATATTAAGCTATTTTTGTGTCCTTTCATTTGATTAGATTTTCTTTTCATTTGATTAGACACTTTTATTTTTCTGGTTGTGGGGTTTGAACTCTAGCCCTGGGCACTATTCCTGTGCTCATCATCTCAAGGCTACGATTGTATCATGCAATCATATTGAGCCACAGTGCCACTTACAGTTTTCTGGTGGTTAATTGAAAATAAGGGTTTCATGGATTTTTATGCCCAGACCAGCTTTGAAACACAATCCTCAGATCTCAGCCTCCTGAGTAGCTAGGATTACAGGCAGGAGCCACCAGTGCCAGCTTAGCTGAACACTTCTAAACAGAAGCTCAGTTTTATTTATTTTTATTTATTTATTTTTTTTGCCAGTCCTGTGCTTGAACTCAGGGCCTGAGCACTGTCCTTGGACTTTCTCAAGGCTAGAGCTCTACCACTTGAGCCTCAGCACCACTTCCGGCTTTTTTTTTCTATATGTGGTACCAAGGAATCGAACCTGGGTCTTCATGCATGCTAGGCAAGCACTTTAACCACTCGGCCAAACTCCAGGCCCAGAAGCTCAGTTTTATTTCTTAAGGGTTTCCAACATTTTTTGGATGAAAACAGATGAGCAATCAAGTTCGATCATCAGTTGCAAACTATGTATCCGTGGTACTAAAATTATTACATTACTTAAGGTTTTCCCTGTATTTTATGCTAATCTAGTTTTTTAAGCAGATTTACTATATAACAAGAGTTTCTCTGAAAGTGTGATTTTTTTCACTTCTAATGCTTTATCCAGAAATCCAGTATTGTTGAGCTTTATGGGTTATTTGAGTCACAACAGAGAAGCAAATTTTTATTTGTATTGCTTTAGTTTGAGGCCAAATTAATTAGTTAAATTAACGTTTGAGGTCACACGGCTGATTAAAACAAAAGGCAAAACTCAAGACATTAACTCTGACTTGACTGACATAGATTTACTTTTAAAAAATTTTATTATAACCCATTTTGAAAGAAGCTTTCATTTGTTTAATGAAGTAATAGGCACAGTGTGATTTTTGCACATAGTTTAAGTTTTATACCTTTCACCAACGTAAACCATACTTGGCACTGATAAGTGAGCTTACAAATATATTGTTAGAGACAATAAAATGAATTAAAGCAGTGGATATAGAGAGTCATGACCGGGTATAATCCTACTAAAACTGGCTTCTTTATCTCTGCTTTCAGTGTAAAGATGCATACACGAATACACATGGTATTCTTTTTAAGTAATTGTACAAAGGGTTTTCAATTCAACATGTCAGGAGTACAGATATCCTTTTTTTTCAGTCCTGGGCCTTGAATTCAGGGCCTAAGCACTGCAATGTTCTTGGTCTTTCTCAAAGCTAGAGCTCTATCACTTTTATCACAGTCCCATTTCTGACTTTTTTTCTATGTACGTGGTATTGAGGAATCAAACGTGGATGCTAGGCAAGCACTCTACCATAGGCTAAACTCCCAGCCCAAGAACAGACATCCTCACTAAGTATGGACTTAACATTACAGGTCTAGAAGATGGTAATTTGAAACATGAAGATGGAAATGAAACAAAGGTGAGAGAACACTGGGTCCAATAAGAAATAGAGACAGAAGTGTCTTAATATACAATTATTCTTTTTATGATCTCTTCCTCATTCAACTTAACTTTTCCACCACTTCATCCAACATTACAACATGCCGACCAATTTTGGCTGACCCACGACTTTTAAAGTTTAATTTCCTCTATCTACAATCCAGACGTTTTCACAATGTAGCATTACCATATACACACAATCTTATCAACAATTTCCCCAACCTAAATGTATGCCTCAGTTAGATTTGTTAATTAATCCATAGGTAGGAGGAGCCATTGAGTGTCTTTCACAATACTTTCCTTATCTCTTTACATATGGCTTGTACTATCACTTAAAACACATATAATCCCCTGGAAACCAAATCCAACTGGATTATATTAATATTAATGTATACCTCATGGTATACATTAGCTTTTCTAAGGGCAAGAGTAATTATAGAGAGACATTGAGAACATTAACGTGCCTAAGTGGGATAAGGAAAAATATGACAATAGAAAACAAAATAAAGAAACAAAAACTTCTGAGTTTGATGGATGCATCCAAAACATCCAAATCATGAATCTGAGTCATTACTTCCAGTTGCAATTGCAAACAAAGCTGAAGGCTCTAGTAATACCAGCTATCAAGTATAGTTAAAGCATGTGTGTATATGTAATTTGGACCCTTATGTGTGCCTGTCTCTAGAAGACATAATTTGGCTCATGGACTAGCATATATTGACCTTTCTTTCTCTCTTTTCTTGTCAGGTGGAGCTTGAGCACTGGGCCTGGGCATTGTCCCTAAGCTCTTCAGCTCAAGGCTACAGCGCTATGCCTAGAGCCACAGAGCCACTTCTGGTTTTCTGATGGTTAATTGAAGAGTCTCAAGGACTTCAGTGCCCAGACTGGCTTTGATCCATGATCCTCAGGTCTGAGCCACTGGAGTAGCTAAGATTAGAAACCTGAGACACTGCACCTGGCCATACATTGCTCTTTCTAAAAGTCTTACTAATATGCTAGTGGAATCTTCAATGATCATGAAAACACAGATACTAACAAGTATATACAATATGAGGAAAGGAACTAGTTCAAAATAAGCAAGAGAATTCATACTGCCATCTAAACTCCAGATTAATTGGTGATTATCAGTGTTTTATGGTGCTAGCATACATTCTCTAGTATTTGAAGAAAGAGTACTTAGAATGCATTGACTTACATATACATATATATACATTATATGTGCATGTATATATACTTATATACATTAGTATATGTATAATATACATTGATATATTCATAGGCATAGAACACACATAGTAAATGTGTGCTATATACCTATAGTTTACATATAATATGTGCTTATATAATATATAATATATATATGGGCATAAAAGAAAATTTCTCCCTCTGTAGCTTATCTTCAATAGCGGCAATACTAAATGGCCTTGGTATTTGTGTCTGTGTAGCTATGTGTTGCATCTATTGCAATGTCAATTAAATAGGAGAACATGGGAGGGATTCAGAGTAGCAAGTTAAGGGAAAGAGAGCTCTGCAAGTTTTATCCATCTGTCTAGATTTGAATTTAAACTATAATGTAAAAAGAATTTTAATTTTTAAATAACTGTTATTTACTATTTGTAGTAGCTTTTCAAGGATCTGCCATTCTCTAAAATATCAGTTGATATTGATATCAGTTGAGATTTAAAAAAAGACTCCTTATTGAATTGAGAGCACAGGGTGTTCCTCATACCTCTTACTATATCTACAAGACCCAAGTTAGTCACTGAATGAATATAAAAGACAAAGGGAAACATAAAACCATATCTGTCACCTAAGAGCTTAAATTCCATGTAATTGACATGGTTAACCCTGGGTCTTAGTTGGTAGTATGTATTTACACATGGAATTATGGCTTAGCTTCCTTCATGGGTGGGATTGAGCATGAAAAGATACTACATATG
Source organism: Megascapheus bottae (assembly GCF_031878675.1). Taxonomy (NCBI): domain Eukaryota; kingdom Metazoa; phylum Chordata; class Mammalia; order Rodentia; family Geomyidae; genus Megascapheus; species Megascapheus bottae. The sequence continues at coordinate 23,608,436 of NC_143527.1, forward strand.
GGTGAGCATTCTACACCTAAAAGAGCCCTAGAATGCATGCTTAAGTATACCTGAAATATTGGCATTTCTTTTGATCATAAATGTTAGTTCCAAATATACAGGTATAGACACATCCACATATGCAAACATGTGGGTGTATTCATAATGTATATTCATGAAATATTTTGAAAGGGTAGAAATCTTAAAACTTCCTTAAATTTCATCAACAACAGTAAAACATTTCAGCTTTTCTAGCCTTATAGAATTTGTTAATATTTCTTATGGATTTCATCTCTTATGTTTTGAGCTACATGTTTTGATGTACCATTTTGATTATTAATACCTCTTATTTTATTGGTGTATGTTTTATTAAACTACACATGGAAGCCTGCTCTTTGTCAGGGTATGGAACATCCTTGAGAGTCTTATCTCCACTTAACTACAAAATGCAAGAAGTGGAGCTATGGCAGATGTAGTACAGTGCTAGCTTTGAGCAAAAGAACTTGGGGACAGGGCCAGTCCGGGTTCAAGCCCTAATACCTGCAGAAAAAACAAAAGCATGAGGGGCCGGGAGTTTGGCCTAGTGGTTAAAGTGCTTGCCTAGCATGCATGAAGACCCAGGTTCGATTCCTCGGTACCACACACATAGAAAAAAAAGCCTGAAGTGGTGCTGAGGCTCAAGTGGTAGAGCTCTAACCTTGAGAAAGTCCAAGGACAGTGCTCAGGACCTGAGCTCAAGCCCATGAAAAAAAACAAAAGCATGAAAGCAAATGAACAAACAAAAAAAAAACGTATTGAGCTCAGATCTGCCCATTTTCCTAATTATCTTACTACACAATCCCTTCATGTTACACAGATAAATTTCATGCTGTATCCCCAAACCCACCTGTGCCACCTGGTTATGTTTTGTTTCTCTTCTATCATTTTGTGTATTTCACATTCACCACACTTTAGGCACAATGAAATTCCATCATTTTCCTAAAAAATTCTAGTTCCTTTCTGTATTAATCAGAATTCTTTGGAGAAACACACCAACAGCAATTGTTTCACATATTCATTGAAGATATCAAGTTCCAAGTTCTACCAGTTGTCATCAGTAGATTCAGAAGTGTCAACCAGAGGTGGAGCGTAGCCAAGACAATCCTCATTTATGATACTATCTTCATTACTCCAGCAGTGCCAGGAAGGACATTTCAGCTTCTACCTATAAGCCAGTTGCCTCAACTGTAGTTTACTTTTCCAATTGTTGCTTTAGGTTCAGTGTTAGTTGGCAGCATTTTTTTCTTGTTGCTAATCTTTGGATTGGTCATTTCACTGATTTGTAACTTAGCTTTTCTTCTCTTTCTATATTTCTCACTTAAATTGCCTTAGTTTTCTAGACTTTTTCCCCAGAGAGCACTATATGAATTTCGTGTATTCAAGATGGTACCTTAGCTGACATAGCTGCTGGATCTTTTCCTGCAATTGGAAAGTCTTCTTGGGAGAAAAAGGTGAAAGAGCAGTATCCCTCTAGAGACACTGATGCTAGGATCTTTATAATGATCTGGTATTCTGCCAGCCAAGGCAGAATTGAAATGATCTAAAAAGTTTCAGTTTAAGAATGTTCATAGTTCCAATCTTATGTGGAGGAGTCTATAGTTGACTTCATACATTACTAATGGGAAATATATTTGTTTTCTAGGACTGGTGGCGATTTAAAACTTGGAAATATATCCTTTCAAGTATAGGAGAACAGAACTCTGTCATCAAGGAATAATGAATCAAGGACAATGCTTCTTCTGAAAATAGAAAGGATACTTCTTTGCCTGTCCCAGCATCTGATAGCTTTGGGAATTTTTTTTGTATGGTAGAAACCCTCCAGTCTCTGTCTCTGAGGTCATATAGATATTATTCCCTTTGTTTCTTCATCCAGAATGTCTGGACTAAAATTGTTGTGACTAAGGAACCAAAAACGTCAATTATATTGGATGAGGGTTCATATTAAAAACCATTTCTAAATTTCTAAATTATAATACTTGTGTTACTGTCTTATTTCCAAGTAAGGTCATATATTGTGTTAGAATTTCAATATAATGCTATTTTTTGTGTGTGGGGGGATCATGGGGCCTGAACTTAGCCTGGGTGCTGTCTCTGAGCTCTTCAGCTCAAGGCTACCACCCTACCCCTAGGCCTCAGTGCCCTACCCTCACGCCAAGCCCCACTTTCCTTTTTCTAGAGGTTAATTGGAGATAAGAGTCTCAGGTCCTTTTATGCCCAGGCTGGCTTTGAACCTTGATCCTCCAATCTTAGTCTCCTGAATAGCTAGGATTACAGGCCTGAGACACCATGGCCAGCTTATGTAACTCTCTTTTATTATATTTTATTTTCAGGATACTATAGAGGTATAATAGTTACATTCTTCAGGTAGTGGGTACATTCTTATAACTTTTCTTTTTAAGGAAAAGAAAATTCTACCAAGAACAAAATTGATATGAAAGTCATTAAATGTCTGCTTCCTTCTTTTCCTTCCTTCCTCTTTATAATCTTACTGTTTTCTGACTTTTGAAAACTGTTTTCTAGGGTCTATAGTATCAGAAAGTCAGTCTCTCTCTCTATTTTTTCTTTAGGTGTTTGCTATTTAACATCATTCCTTGCAATTTTTCCATGAAAATAATGGGAGTTTTTATTTCAAAGAAGGAGCAAAAATATGAGCACTCTCTTATCTAAAGCAATCAATACGTCCAAGCCTTTTGCCCAGCCTGACCAAGCTATTTCATAAGGTTCATTCCAAATATGTTTATTGCCAGAAAACGACAACCTTTCAGAGAAGCTGTAAGATAGAAACTTCATTTGCAATATCTTGCAAGGTATAGCCTACACTGTAAACTTCTTAATGATTCAGCAGTTCACATTGCAAAATATTGGAATTGATGGTAAAAAAGACAATATTTTATTGCTTTCCTGGGGATCCATGACCTCATACCCCCTTCTAACATTTTCTTACCTAAGGAGAATTAATTTACTGTTTCTAAATGTAGCCTCAAGTACATTATTTTAAGATCTATTATTTACTCTTCTGGTTAGTAAGCTTTTATCTCTTATTTATCATCAGGTAAATTTTAATAGGAAATAGGCTGGAAGTCATCCAAACTAGGTGGTTATTGTGGTCCCTGTTGTAAATTGATCTTACGAAACACCTGCTTGTTGTGTGAAGTTATGCGAAATCATCCTTGAGCTGCTGCTTTTTTATTTTTTTCCTTTCATTTTTAAACTGACTTGCTGAGAAACATGCCAGTTAAATCAAGGAAGCATAAATAAATCTCTGAATTTTAAAGGAGCAGAAAAAGTCTTTGTTTAAAATATAATTCTCCTGAATAAATTATACTCATTTTTATGTATGATGAAAAATTGGAGGGGGATATTTTTGCCTACACTATCCTTGATAGAAAGGGGTGTGAATCTAGCTTTAGCAATCGATATCTTTTCATCGAAGATAAGAGGACAGACAAGGTTTATATGATTGCTAAAAGGTCACAAATACGTTGGATTCTAAATTCATGATCCAAAGCTCATAATTTAGATATTGCAAGTAAACAATTTTAGTCTATAAAACCAATAACGATGGGTTATTTCCAACTGATCATATTTGGGGAATTAGTGAAGAAATATGGCTTATTCAAATTTTTCTGAAAAGCTAAAAAGTATGTATATTGGTATTTGACTCCCTTTCTTGTATGTATAAGGTTGGGTATATGCAGTTACTTTTCCTCAGTCTTGAAATAATCACTTTTGCATATATATTCTACTCTCAATTACATGGGACAATTGAATGATTGATCCAAAGAAAGAGAGATTATTCATATTTGTCTTCAAATTATAGATTATAATTTTGTCTTCTGTAGGAATGAGGAATTGCCTTTCTCATTCTGCCTTGCTTGGCTATCCAATGAGTTTACAGTGTTTTATTTTGAAGCAGAAAGGCAGCCCCAGAAGTTACATTGGTATATAGCATAGCTTAATATTTAATATTTATGACAAAAATAAGCCCTGAATAATGTAATTTTGAAACATAAATATAAAACATAATACTTCAAGTTTGATCTCTCCTATGGTTATTTCTGACGAAAAAAACAAAAAGGCCATTACTGAAAACTTTTATTCTGAATTTTCCCCTCTATAAAATAAATGTAACCTTTACCACTGGCATGGATAAAATTCCTCATGGAAAGTCAGACTGAATGACAGGGTCTACTTCCATTTCCATGATTTGCAAATGTTCAGGCAAATAACTGATCTCTTGTTGCTGAATTCCTGATTTGTAAAGTGGGAATGAAATTCATCCATATTAGCATCTCAGGGCCATTTTAAGTGAAATGAATCGTTGGCTTTGTGAATGATAAAATATAAGCTAAGCTTAAGGAAAAACTGATTCATGAAAACAAGATACTCTCAAGAGAGCACATGTGTGAAAAAAGTTCGGATTTCTATGCTAATATACATGCAAGAATGTGAATGTAAGTTTGTTTCTAAAGACACATTTTCCTTGTCTCAGTTTCCCTTGAGTTCAAGAAAGGTTTTCTAGCCACACCTACAGTGGACAGTATGTGAAGCTCTATTGTACATGTTGGAAAGAGGACTGGAGGGACGAGTGAAGATCATTAATGTCTGCCAAAGCTAAAGGTTACAAGCCAACCACTGTTCTCTGCAATTTACATGAGTTGTTTCTTCCTACATTGTTCCCCTCTACATGATCAGAGTTCTCTGAGTAGAGAAATAGTCTCAGAGTCTTAGAAATAAAGAGTCTCAGAGAGAATTTCCATAACCTATAACTCCATTTGTAACAAAAAAATATAGAAGTGGATGTAATCCAATCCACGTACAGTCTCTGGGTTATCATCTTGATTATTATTACATGATTGAATAAATTGTTACCTGTTCAATGCAATTGTATTCTCTTGATTATTATCTCATGACTTTAATTAAGTTGTTACTTCTTCAATGCATTTGTAGTCTCAAAGGGAAACATACCTGAGCTCCAGAATGAGACACTGGCAAGGAGAAATTTGGGTTCTCTATGAAGAAAAGTTTATCACTGAATGAGATTCATTTAGTCTCAATAAAATCTTGTTACATGATCAGTTATTTCTCTAGACTGAGTGCAATAATTTAGTTGCCTTGGAGACAGAATACAGACTGAACACAGTTTTAATGTGTAAAACGGATGATGCAGTTGAATATCACTTTAAAAAAGGCAAGTATAACTATTTTGTCAAGTTAAATAAGAATGGGAATGTCAATTGTTATTTCAAGTAAATAGAGGAAAAGGTAACAAACAAAAGTAGTGAGTGAAAGGCATATCTGAAGTAGAAGAATGTCTAGAAGCAATCCCAAAGTCCTGGGTTCAAATACTATTAGCATTTATATTCATTAATATTACATAATAGCATTACTTTTGTTTCCATTCATTGCTTTTCCCCCAAGGAGAGTTGATATTATAGTAAACATTAGAGATAAAATATTTTAAATAGGTCTCTGTGTCCTTAGAAATGAAGCAACAAGGTGGGTGTGGTGGCTCACACATGTAATCCTAGCTACTCAGGAGCCTGAGATCTGAGGCTAGGGTTCAAAGCCAGCCTATGCACTAAAGTCCAGGAGACTCTAATCTCCAGTTAACCACTAGAAAACTGGAAGTGGCACTGTGGCTCAAGGGGTAGGGTGACAGCCTTGAACTGAAGAGCTCTGGGACAATAGCCAGCCACAGAGTTCCAGTCCCAAGACTGACAAAAATTAATTAATTAATTAATTAATTGATTAATAATTAAAGGGAAAAGAAGAAATAACAATTTTAAAAATAAGAAATGAAAAGTATTATAATAAATAAATCTTAGTATGATGTTATGTTTGACAGTTTTATTCTATGATATATGGCCTTCAGGGTATCTCATTCTAAAACAAAACTTGGCAAAGTTCATTTTCTTCTTTGTGATCTGATTGGTTTTAGCCAGAAGGCATTCAGGCTCAATGGGTGTGGCCCCTGGATTTCTCAGAACTCAGTAATACTGCTCTTTGAAGATTTTGAACAAACTCTTAGGATGTGTGAAAGATCTAATCAGTGTACTGAAATGTAGATTATTATCCTCTTTTGATAGAAAAACTAATCCAAGGGAAAACTTTAATTTAGAAAGGATGTAATAAGTTAGTCAAACTAGAAATCAGAATATTAGTATTGCTCAAAAGAGAAGTAGGTGTATTCTAATTATACTCAATGAGATAATGGTTATTATGGATGTTTATTTCCCCTCTGAAATCAGGTATAATATTACACTAATACAATACTGAGAAAATGCCTGGTTTTACAACCAGTACCTGCCCAGAAAGACTATTGGAAAAATACAACTATTCTACTTAGCATTCCTTGTCTCTGGAAAAAGAAGGCCACAAAACACTCTCACCTCTAATTACTAAGCCATCTCGCTTCTTTGGGAATGCAATAAAATTTTTTCCTTGCCCTCTTGTAGTAAATTTTAAAAAATCAGAAGAACAATTAGAACCACCCCCTTCATTATTTTTTTAAACTCCCATTATCATTGAACCCTTGTCAAGTCTTGGTATTTTTCTCATCTTACTCTACAAAGCTTACTCTAAATAAAATGTACTGTTTTTTTTTTATTTCTGCTTTTGTTTTTATTTTTCTAAACACTTCAAACCACTGTGAAACAAAACAGAGATTAAAAGCAGACTCTGGCAGAACATTTTATGAATAAACAGCTATTTGGGGTTTCTCAATGATTTAATTTCATCTCTATTATTTTGGTGCCATACCTGGATCTTGGTATACCACCTTACTGCTGTAGATTGGCTTCTGAAAGGAAATGGCTTTGCTCAGGTCTGTTGGTCACACATGTAGAGAGGCAAGTCTTCCCCACTGTTCTCATATTCTTTTCTTCATTTGCTTTTATCTATTTTTAAATTTTTTTTTGCCATTCCTGTGTCTGGAACTCAGTGCCTGAGCACTGTCCTTGGACTTTCTCAAGGCTAGAGCTCTACCACTTGAGCCTCAGCACCACTTCTGGCTTCTTTCTATGTATGTGGTATGGAGGAATCAAACCTGGATCTTTGTGCATGCTAGAGAAGCACTCTACCACGAGGCCCCCATTTGTTTTTATTTTTGAAACAAGATAATTCTGTGAAGTCCAGGCTGCTTATATTCTCAGTGCTCCTACTTCATCTCCTGAATGCTAAGCCTACATACATACTTCAGCCTGCCCTATGTGACTTGCTTTCTTGGGAAGGGAGAGGAGACATGAGAGTTCTTTTGCTATTTTATTCACTTATCATTACTGAATATTTGCACTTGGGGGGATTTCTTTGGATTTATTTCTTGATGACTTACATTTAGTTGTTGTTTCATTTTTCCTTTTTATGTATTTATTTTTAACAAAGATCAAAATCATAAATCTTACTTAGTCTGATGCATCAGCCAGCTTTCCAGATTAGAGAATTACTGGGTACCTTCCCACCTGTGTTTTCTGATGGCCAATATTACCTTGTGAGCTTAACTTGTTGGTTAACATTAAAAAGCCATTGGCTCTGGCTGGGTGAAGTGTCTCATGCCAGTAATCCTAGCTACTCAAGAGGCTGAGATCTGAGGATCAAGTTTCGAAGTCAGCCTGGGCACAAAAGAACCAGAGACTTTTATCAGCAATTAACCTCTAGAAAATGAGAAGTGGGGCTTGGTTCAAGTGTAGGGTGGTACCCTTGAGCTGAAGAGCTCAGGGACAGTGTCCAGGACAAGTTCAAGACGATGAAACCCCCCCCACACACACACACAAAAACGCATTGGGTCTAGGGAGGGGGAGGAGGGTGTGCTTTTCGGTTGGACTCATAATGGAATGTTTGCAGACAGCAATCAGGCTTAGAAGGATTACTCTAAGTATAATACTTATTATGACACTCAGCAGATTACAAAATCATGGTAATTAATTGGAGTTAAGGACAATCCCTGGATTCTGATGGATAGGATGACCAAAAGAGGGACTCTGGGAAGCTACTGTGGCACCAAATCCCCAAAGGATCGTGATGAAAAACTGATCACGTGAAAGCATTCCATTTACTTCCACTAGAACATGGATAGCAAAGAGAAAAGAAGAACTTATTACTCTGACAAGGAACAATTTTCTCCTTTGAATATATATATGTATATATACATAAATGTATATATGTATTTATGTTTGTATATGTATATGTATATGCATAAATATGTATATATATACATAAATGAGTGATTATTCCCATGCATTCAACAAAGCACATTCAAACCCATATGATGGCCTTTTAGAACTCTTGACTTTCATTAACTTGACCCCTGACTTAATTTGCATTTTACATCATTAGCAGAGTATAGCAAATATTACAAGAAATCTCATTTTCTTTTTTATTCTTCCTGTAACACTACCAACAATGTTTCCAGATAGATGATATTTCTTGCCTCATGGATGACAATCTCTAGCTTTGAACAGTTTCAATATGTTGGCACTTCCACAGTAAAATTTACAAAAGAAACTGAGGTTTGCAGGTGAATGACCATTACATACAGGGTCAGCATGTCAGCCAGTTCTTTGTAACTGATGAATATTCCTCCTTTGTCTCACACAAAGGGAATTTGTTTTCTATGCACTTTTTTCAAGGTTACTATGTTTTAATATTCCTCCACATTCTGACTAATCAAAAATATATGAATGTATTCAAACTTCCTTCTCTGGGATGAGTTTGCTAATTCATAAAATCAAACTTGAGAAAAGATAAAGACAGGAAAAGCAAAGCTGTACTCTAAATTCAACCACTGGATATAAAAATAGCTCCAATCATTAGAGATGTATGTTTTAGTGGGATGTAGCTAAAAGGGAATGGTATTACAATGTTGGTGCAAATGTAAACCTGATCAACCACTCTGGAAACCAGTATATAATTTGAGATAGTCATGTCGTCTCACCTTAAAGTTTCCAACTAATTTTGGAATTCCTCAATGGAATTTGGTAGTGATAATATTTCCATTTATTTTGCATTTTAAAAACAAAAGTTTATTCCCTTTACATTCATTTCCTGGAATTCTATCATAAGAAATAAAGAAATATTTTTTATTTCTCATTCATTTGTTAAATAACCAAATGAATTTATATCCTACGAAATAAAGGAAAGTGAGGGAATGGATAGATTTGAAGGGATGTGTGAAAACGTTAAAAGGGGTGACATTGATTATGATGCATTATATTCATAAGCTGTTTGTTGAATAGCAACTCATATATTTTTTAAAATTATTAAAACAAATAATATAGAAGTTATTTAAATAAAATAAAAATCTAGATGAAATTATACTAAAAGAAAACTCCAGTAAATATGCTTAATTAAAAAAGTTAAAATTTTTATAATTATTTTGACTTATATATTGAGATATCACCTTGGATAAATCAACCAACTTTGACTTTAAAGACAGCAAATACTGAATTGAAGATTTAAGTATTAGTCTAAAAATGTAAAGGCTGGGCATGGTGTCTCATGCCAGTAATCCTAGCTACTCAGGAGGCTAAGATCTGAGGATCAAGGTTCAAAGCCAGCCCAGGCACTAAAAGACCTGCAACTCTATCTCCAGGTAACCTCTGGAAAACAGGAAGTGGGGCTTAGCTCAAGGGTAGGGTGGTAGTCTTGAGCTGAACAACTCAGGGACAATGCCCAGGTCCAGTGTTAGCATAGTAGCCCTGATCTGACGGGGACTGGGCCCTGGTCGAGTTCAAGCCCCATGACCCACAATAAATAAATCAATAAATCAATCCATCAATAAAAATTTAAATCCAAAGATTCATATGGAACAAGAAAAGACCTAGAATAGTCAAAACAATTTTAGGCAAAAAGAGCAATGCTGGTGGTATTACAATACCAGACTTCAAACTCTACTATAGAGCCATAATAACAAAAACTGCTTGATATTGGCACTAAAACAGACCAGAAGATCAGTGGAACAGAATAGAAGACCCAGAAATAGAACCACATACCTATAGTCAATTTGTATTTGACAAATGAGCCAAAGATATACAGTGGAACAAATACAGCCTATTCAATTATTGGTGCTGGCAAACGTGGCAGCCACATGCAGAAAAACTAAAAATTGACCCTAGCCTTTCGCCATGCACACACATTAACTCAAAGTGGATCCAAGACCTCAACGTGAACCGAAACTGTGAAACTGCTAGATAACAGAGTAGGAAAGACACTGGAACTCATAAGCACAGGCAAAAGATTCCTGAACAGAATCCCAGGGTAACAACAGATTGGAGAGAGACTTGATAAATGGGGCTATGTAAAAATAAAAAGTTTCTGTACAGATAAAAACATAGTTGCAAAAGTAGAGAGACAGCCAACCAACTGGGAAAAGATATTCACCAACAATACATGTAACAAATGCTTAATATCCAGTATCTACAGGGAACTCAAGAAACTAATCCCTCCAAAACCCAATAAACCATTCACTAAATGGGCAAGGGAACTAAAAAGAGACTTATCAGAAGAAGAGATTAAAATGGCAGAAAAGCATATAAGAAAATGTTCATCATCTATGGTCATAAAGGAAATGTAAATTAAAACAACTCTAAGATACCACCTTACCCCAACAAGAATGGCCAAGATTTTGAACCCAGACAATGACAGTTGCTGGCGGGGTTGTGAAGAAAAAGGAACCCTACTACACTGCTGGTGGGAATGTAGACTAGTTCAGCCACTCTGGAAAGCAGTGTGGAGGTTCCTTAAAGAACTGAAAATAGACCTTCCCTATGATCCCGCCATACCACTTCTGGGCATCTATCCTGAAAATCATGACCCAAGATATTACAAGGATACCTGCTCAGCTATGTTCATCTCTGTACTATTCACAATAGCCAGGCGATGGAAATAATCCAGATGCCCTACTGCAGATGAATGGATACAGAAAATGTGGTATATATACACAATGGAATTCTACATAGCCAACAGACAAGATAAAATAATGGCATTCGCAGGGAAGTGGATGAATCTAGAGCGAATCATGTTGAGTGAGACAAGTCAAGACCTAAGCATCAAAAGGCGCATGGTATCCTTAATATGTAGCTATTCAATCCAAAGATTACAAGAGCGAGGACTCAATAACTGCTTCCCAAAGCTATGGACATGGCAATGGAAATATAAACATAACTATATAGACATAAAAACCTATGACTCTATAGACATAATGTTTTATTTCATAAATTAATGTTTCTATGACATACAAACCCTTAAGCCTAAATGTGATTAAGTTCTAAATACTAAGTCCCAGTGATTGTAAATAGAGATTCCCTCCTTGAACACTTGTATGTTAAACTTGTCATTTATAATATGATGTAAAAATCAACGTTAATAAATTCTTTAAAAAAAATAAACCACTGGGGCTGGGAGTTTGGCCTAGTGGTAGAGTGCTTGCCTAGCATGCACAAAGACCCGGGTTTGATTCCTCAGTACCTCACATACATAGCAAAAAGCTGGAAGTGGTGCTGTGGCTCAAGTGTTAGAGTGCTAGCCTTGAGAAAGTCCAAGGACAGTGCTCAAGCCCTGAGCTCAAGCCCACGACTGGCAAAAAAATAAAAATAAATAAATAAATAAACCACTAAGAGTGTAGAAAAAATTTTAAAAAGGAAGAGGTCTCATATCTCATCTTGTAAAGGAAGTTAAGTCCCTTTCAACAAACTCCATTAAGGTCCTCTGAAGAGAAGAAGTACTCAAATAGTGTTTCAGTGTTTACAGCTGTCTGTAAATTTCCTGTCTGCAGATAAATCAACAAAAAAAACTGTTCCAGTAGAATGCCAGAAGAAATGGGCATTTTTCTCCCAGGATCTCTGTACTGGTCATTACTATGTTTGACTAGGAACTATTTTGGCTTGCAAGACTTTTTAGAATATTGCACAATAAAGGAAGTAGGATAGTTGACACTTTATAATTTTCTTCAAAAAATTTATAATGTAAGAGGTGTCAGCTGACAGAAGATCATCTTACACTATCTCCCTCTGGGCTTTTTGCTAAACCAGCTTAATAATCTTCAAGCTTTGTATTTCCAAGGTAGTTTTGTTTTATAATTTTGAATGGCTCTGTCCCCCATGTTGTTATTGATCTATAATTATGCACTACAAGATATTGCTTTTGCTTTTGTGGGGACAAAACTGAAGTTTATGTAAGTAATGATTGCCCAAATCAAGCCTCACTCTTTACCACATACATACTTCACACACATAAAGACACACAGACACAGACACAATGATACATGGTACTTAGTGCCTTACCAGAATATGTTAAATACACATAACGCAACACTGTTGTTATGTTACCCCATTGGAAAACTGATGAAACGTAAACAAAGTGACTCATAAATGTCAACACATGCCACTTTCCACTGTACTGCATAGGACCCAGGATGGTGCACATTCACAATCACAATGGCTTAGCTTTCCCGTCAATGATTCGACACTGTGAGACACAGAAGCTGAGTGCTCACCTCTGCTGTAACATCTGTGACGTGAAGCAATAAGGTGAGGATGCTGTTTAAGCATACTTCGACTCTATTTATTCAAAGTCAATGAGGATACCATAATATGGAAGCATCAGTGTTAGATTTTTGCTTCATTTCCTGGGCCACCAAATCACATTAAATCCCTACATATTAGTTTTTATTTTTTAAATGTGTCCTTAGCCAGATGGGGTGGCTCATGCCTGTAATTCTAGCTACTCAGGAGGCTGAGATCTGAGGATCACAGTTCAAACCCAGACTGGGCATTGAAGTCCATGAAACTCTTATCTCCAATTAAAGCTCTTATCTCTAGAGAAGCTAGAGTGGTGATGTGGCTCCAGGAGAAGGGTGGTAGCTTTGAGCTGAAGAGCTGAGGGATCAGCCCAGGTCTAGAGTACAAGCTCCATAACAGACCAATAAACAAACAAACAAACAAACAAATAAAAAGGTATCCTTGCTTTGGAAGGTATGAGGTAAGATGAGAATTCTGATCTGTTTGAATTAAAAAAAAATGCCCACCCATAGGGTAAGAAACCAAGAAGAAGGGACATCTAGATGTAACAAGAGGTCAGAGTAAAAGTGTGAAGAATTCTGATTTGTGGCTGAATTCCTTCAGCTGGCTCCTTTGAGAAAGAATTCTTTCCCAGATATTTGGAAATGATTTTTTTTAACTAAAGAGCAAAGTCTATATTATTCTAATCTTTTAAACTCATTGCTTGTTTTACTAGTACAAAGTAACTGAGAGAAAAAAATGTAGCCTAACAGATTAAGTCATTTCAAAAAGTTTGTTTTGAAATGAATCTACAAATTGCACTAACAGATTCCTTCACGCCATAGGTACTCTCTGCTGTGGATTCCTGTGAGAGTGATATCTTCAAGTCACAGATTTAAAGATGGGCAATGAATTTTCTTACTGTGGTCCACATCTTCCTTACCAAGTTGGCAAAATTATAAGGTTATTAATTCATGTACTTTTTCAGCCTTATAAAGCTCTACATCAAAGCTCATTGACCAAAGGCATAAAATGTCTTAAATTCTCCATGCTGCACACTGCAGTAAACTCTCAAAAAAGGCAGTATGAAAGTCTACGGGGGAGGAGGTACACTTTTACAGCATTACTGATTTAGTTGAAACTAGAGACTCCAATGGCTTTGAAATGCTACAAACCTTCCTGAAAGGCAGAGCATTAAACAATCTGTCCTCACTCCCCTCTCATGATGTACATAAAAATAATTCCCAGGATTTAATCATTTTTTCCCTAAGAGCTTTGAATAGTCATAAAGAATTTGGGTTTGTGTGCATTCTATCATCCTCCTTTCTGCAGGGAAAGCTCCCTTAACCCATATTCAGCAAAATTAACAGGAACAGAATGCACCACTCAGTAATTTTTTACTACTCCTTGGAAAATATGATATGGTCATTCAATATGTGACAAGGAGAAGATTCAGGAAATATATTTGTTAATACAGGAAATGAGGGTGCTATGCTAAATCAATATGTGTAAGAAGAACTGCTATGACACAAAATGTTGAACTACCTAGGTCCAAGGTCAGAGTTGATTGCCTTAATATGTTTAGGCCTGTGACTGCTTCAGGAAACTTGAGTTATACCCAAAGTAGGAGAGATGGGACTATCATAGAAAGTGAAACTTTCTGAGGAATAATTTCAGATTCCTAATTTTTTAACATTCATGACAAGGAATATCATTTTAAACTCTTTTTCTTTAGAAAAGTTGAAATTATACCTTCATAAGGAAGGCATGAAAATGAAGACAGTTATATATTTCCTCTTTTGCTGTCTTGGAGTGTGTAGTATAAAGTAAAATGAATGCTTGTTGCCCTTTTAGTCTGCTGTGTACTCTAGTAGTACTTGAAGTCATACCTTTCCTCACAATTCTTTTCTAAGAAAGCCAGAGCAAAACAGTTGCATAAATAATAATAAATGGTAAAGTGGGGATGTGTGTCTGAGTCTTTTCTCTTTTTACTCAAAGATGGAGAAGAGAGAGCTGGAGACTAAGAGAGAAATATTTCAGAAAAAAAGAGAAAAGACAGTTGTCAATGATAAAAATAAGACAAGAATGAATAGTTACTCTATGCTGTCTAGGGAAAGAAGATATGGTACAGGGGCTGAGGCCAAGCCAGTATCCATGCCTAAGATTGCATATCTGAAAAGCCATGATATAGTTTATCTGAAAGTATAGTTGCTTCAGTGGAAAAATCCCAGACACTTGGTGCATTGTATTCGAGTTGCACAAAGCCATTCACTTACTTATGTATTTCTTCTTCCATGCTTACCTTCAGCAGAGTTTTATGGAAAAGTCTAATTACTGCACAGATTGCACTTGCGAAATTCCTCCTATCATAAGTGTCTAGTGTCACAGCTGATGGACTCCCAACAAGCTTCCATCACAGTATTGGCTTTAGAATTCAAGGCTGATGTGCAAATGTCATGTACCAATGAACTTGCCAAAATGTTTATCTTTATAATAATAGCAATTAGAGGTGCTTCCTTTGAAGATGTAAGGCAAATTGGCATTTCAGTTGGGGTTGAATTATATCATCACCTTCCTCTTCCTCAATATATTCATCAAAATATTGCTTAAATTTATGATGGATTAGCCCCTTCATTCATGCATATAATATAGATAAATTGAATATGGGCTGTGGACTAGTTATTTTTCTAGACTGTAGGATCAATGAGATGAAAACCACAATTTCAATTCTCTAAAGAAACTTATCAAGTAGTGAAGAATATTGATTAAACATATGAACTTCAATCAATAGCATGTGTAAACTGCCATGAAAATCATCAGGACTCTTTCCTTTTCAGTCCTCTTATTCTCAGCACCATCAAATATATCACAAGAAATTTCACAAGTATGAGATGAGATAGGGATTAATGGCATTGGAATGCTAGTGAATTTCCAAAACAAATCATATTCACAGAATCTTATGGAAAGGCTAATTATCAAGTGTGCCTACTTCTTCAACTGGGAATTCACAATGTGTTAGACTACTTTATTTTCATCTGTGCTTCTACATATCTGATCTACTTATATTTTTATGAACAAAACCTATAGGAATTAGGTTACAGTATATTATGGTATATGTTTGTTCTCCTTTGAAGATTTTTCTTGCTATTTCTCTTGTCAAAGAGGAAGAGAGAAAGATTGGGAAAGAGACAGATAGAAACAAAGCCTGAAAGATAGACAGAAAGACAGAGAGCAGCACCAGAAGGGAAAGGAGAGGAAGGGGAAGAGGACAACTAATTATTCTTCAAGCTAGCAAAGCAACAGAAGACTGTATTTATATGAAATAAAATATTCACTTTGGGATAATATTATTTACAAAGTTTCATTTAATTTCAAATTACAATATTAGTAATAACCTAAACACTACTAAAATTCCTGTAATCATTTATGTAGGAATGAATGAATGGGCTTGGTAGACATGAAATTCATCTTCTAAGATGTATATGAACTATTACAAGCAGCATAACATATTTAAAGTAAAACTTATACTCAGGCAAACTCTTATCAACAGATCAGTAATTGGGAAAATATACGCAGGGCTTATTTCTTTCATTGTTCTTCCTGGATCTCATCAATTCCCACCAATTTTATCACTTCCTTTTTTAGAAAAAAATTACCAACATATAGTTCTTTTGTTTCTGTCTCTATTCCTGTGTCTCTGTGGCTGTCTATCTGTATGTATGTCTGTCTCTGTCTCCTCTCGCTCCGTCCCTCCTTGTCTCTGTTTTTCTCTCTGTTTCTGTCTCTTGGTCTTTCTTTGTCTATGGCTGTCTCTCTCTGTCCCTGTCTCTGTCTCTCTGTTTCTCTGTCTCTCCTCTTTCTTTGACTCTCTCTCTCTGTCTCTATCTCAATGTCTTTTTTGTCTATGACTGTCACTCTCTGTGTCTGTCTGTCTTCCTGTCTGTCTTTCCCTCTCCCTTCTCTCTCATATCTCTCTCTTTTCTCTTTCTCTCTCTCTGTCCCTTGTCTCTCTCTGTCTCTGTCTCTGTCTTTCTCTCTGTCTCTGTCTCTCTCTGTCTTTCTGTCTCTGTCTGTCTGTCTGTCTGTCTGTCTGTCTGTCTGTCTGTCTCTCTCTCTCTCTCTCTCTCTCTCTCTCTCTCTCTCTTTCTCTCTCTCTCTTTCTGTCTCTCTGTCTCTCTCTTCTCTCCTTGTGTCTGTCTGCTGAAAAACTTCATTAGTTTCCTAACTGGTCTCTTAACTTTTTTCTTCACTAGTATTCTGAGTATGGAAGTTAGACCAATCCTTTCTAATATGAACACAAGACACTTTCCATGTTCTACCTAAAACTGATTTCTTTGTTATTTCATATAAAATGTCATCCCAGAATGCAGAGGGCCCACAGGATATGGTACCATCCATCTCAACTTTTCTAATGTGATCTCTGCTGAAGCTGTGACAGTTTTTCATTGATTGATTCCCAATTAAAACAAGTTTTATTCTATTTCAATGCTTTTATTCAGACTTCTGGTTAGTATATTTCTGTCTTCAACTATTTCAGGATTAATTCTTTTTTCATATATTTTTATTGTAATTAATAGAAGGGTTACATGATATTTGCCAGACAGAAGGTGCATTAATTCACATACATTGACACCCTTTCACATGTCTTGGTCCCCATTTCCCTCCCCCCATCCCCACCCCTCATCTTGTTTTCCCCCTTCCCTATCCAATTTCAAATAACCAAATACAAATATATCCAATATATCAGATATCAAAGTGAGATACTGTAGCAATATGAGATAACATTAATTCTTTCACTGTTTTCCTTTTGGAATCATCCCTTCTTGACTAAACTTTCTGTGTTTAATTTATTGAAGTTATTTTTCTATTATGCTCATATTGCTTACCATGGTTTATTTTTGCCATATATGAATTTTCATTGCCTAACATACGGTATGATTCTTATGTCAACTGGACCAGAATATAAATCAAATGATGGCAACATTGTTTCTTTAAAGTCTAAAGGTTCTAACACAGAATAGATGCTCAATAAATTTGTTCTCTTGACTGAATAAGCAAACAGATTTTAAAGAACCTAAGCTCATATTAAAGTGTGATGAGCAAAGCTTAAGTCAGGGCACCAGGATTTTAGTTCAGGATTGTCTCCATCTATTCTGGTGAATGTATTAGAAAAGTTGTTAACTTTTCCAGGCTTGTAATTGTGAGTAGGATTAGATTCTTGAGCTAAAACATTATAGGATTCATGGTAGGTCCTAATATTAGTTTCATATCTTCTCAAGAAATCACCTCACAGCACCAGTCTGCAGACATCTTGCCATTTTTAATTTCTCCCTTTCTATGTATATCCTGTATTTTTTCAATACACAGAGAAATTGGAACATGGAACACCAGCCATAAAGGATGTCATCCTTCCTGTGCTATGGTGGGAGAATTGAGCATTTCAACTTTGAAGGTGCCAAAATTCACTCAGGTGAGTGAGTTTAACTAAGGCTCAAGCTGAAGACATGATGCCAAGTGGATGGATGAATTTCCACACTTTACATCTTGCAGAGGAAAGACAAGTCTGTTGGTATTTCTCCTTCATATATTCCAAGTGTGGGAAATTTCATATTGGAAATATGTTGACATGGTAAGGTTTGAATGTTTTCCTTTGTTTATGGTTAACATGGCTATCTTCTGCAAGGAGCTTTCCAGTTGTTCATGGGAGTTTCAATGCTTACTTTACTCCTTTTCCTTACTAAAAATATCTTTAAAATCTCATGACTTTGTGATTGTTCCTACTTAATTAAAGGAGAAAACTATCCTTGCAAGTGTGTGTGTGATAAGCATTCTAGAAGCCACCTGAGGCAAGCATCTGCTTAGTTTTAATGTTTGCTTTTCTCCCACCCTGCCTAGAGGAAGAACCGACTTCCAGAGGAAAAGTGGAGGTTTCTGTCAATCAAGATGTGAACAGAGCTGTCTGCAGCCAGGTGCTTCCCTCTCCTCTCCCTTTGCCAGCTGGTCAGGGGCTGCCCCTTTAACTTGCTCCAGGCCTTCTAAGTTCAAGAGAATAGTTTAGTTACTTCTCCTCCCTGAAAGTTCAAAGAAAAAAATGCACAATATATGATAATAGTCAAAGTTGTAAGAATTAAAGGATAGGATATAAAAGAGTTTCAAATAGGATTGATAATTTTGCAATCGGTTCCACAAAGTCGATATCTTCCCCCACTTACAAAGCAAAGTTGCCCGTGGGTTTACTGGTCCACTCATTACTAGGTATATATCACTTTTATTCTTTTACATTTTTACTGTTTATATTAAAAAAGACATCACTCATGAATAAAACATTTGGCTCTAGGCTTCCATACATTGAGTTGGTCAAAGAGATAATACCTTCCTTGTATTAAAATAATGAACCATCAAAAGGAAAAAATATCATATAATCAGATATATAATAGTATAGAGCAGACTCAGATAAATTCCCTTCTACTTTCTATCTACCAAGAACGTACTCCTTTTCACATGGAATAAAAAAGCCTTGAGCTATACTATTCCTGTGTTACTACGAATGAAGATCCATATTTAATGTCTGTTCTTTCAAGAGTACTTGCGTTAGTAACAGACATAATCAAGAGTTCAGTAGAATTCTATGACTAATAGTTGACCTATGTTCCTCACTGATTTGGCTTACGATTTGGGAGAATGTCATCAAGAAGTCCTGAGTTATCATCATTCAGTTCTATTTCTGCTGCATTACAGAAAGGATAAGCAGGACAGGAAAGCAGAACACTGGTGGCTGCAGAGGTTGCTTTTCAAACCAGTGCTTCCCTTCAGACACACTCTTTATGTATGGATCTCTGTAACTATTTAAGTCTTCACCATTACTACTATGATTCACATTATTTTACTAAATCAGGATAAAAATCATACATTAATTCAAAATTAAATTCCAGTTACCTTGAAAACAAGCACCACAAACTGGCTCATTTCATTTCATCTAATTTTTCAATGACTAGTTGTCAATCTGCAGGAGAGATAGAGAGAACATGCCCTGATCAGAACCAGCCCAGAAAGGAAAGGGCCGACTGACCGCCTGCACCCAGCCTTTCCTTCCTCAGAGGAGGACAATCAGATGCATCAGGGAGACCATTCAAGGCAGAAACTCATTTACTGAGGAAGTCCATTCAGCTATCATAGGATGCAAGGCCTATCAGCACAAAGGTGGGCAAGGCCGAGGAGGTACTCTCACTATGATGTCTGAGAGGGCGGGGCCTATCCCAGAGGTGGCCTTAAACCCAGCCATGTCTTCCAACCAGGCGGCAGGCACCATCTCAGCCAGGTGCAGTCCCAACACTAGGGAATGAGCACTAGGCCACGAGTTAAGCCTCCTTTTACAGCATAGGTTTCCATTTTCCTGATGTGACATGCTCCACAACTAGTCTTGATTTTTTTAATTAGTATTTTAGTTATCTGCACTTGAACATGTGTGTCATTACTGTTGTTGTGTTATCATAAGGTAAAACACTTGACAGCTTGTTAAATTAAAAGATGCTTTTGGCCTTTAGAAAATATTATTTGTAAATTAGTAAGTAGTATTAGTTAAATTTTATTGAATACACAGTGTCTCATAGTTAATTATTATTATTATTATTATTATTATTATATTTCTTACTAGATTTCAACTTTTCAAGGCCTTCCCTATATTTTTTTTTTGCCATTTATGAGCCTTGAACTCAGGGCCTGATTACTGGCCTTGGACTTTCTCAAGGCTAGAGCTCTATCACTTGAGCCACAGCATCACTTCTGGATTTTTTTCTATGTATGTGGTACTGACGAATAAAACTCATGCCTTTGTGCATGGTAAGCAAGCACTGTACCACTAGGCCAGACTCTTGGCACTGTCTTCCTTATATTTTAATGTACAGGGGCAAAAGGATCTCCTCTTACTTGAGTTAAGTCCTTTACAAAGGAAAAAAATAGCTAATCTACTCAATCAAGCAATAATTAAACCAGTCAATCAATTTGACCACTTTTTCACCAAATTTATGTGATGTTAACCAAAACTGTACATACTTTAATTTACATGGATCAGATAATAAAATCTACTCACTAAAAAGTGTCTTACTATATTAAAGTCTTATCAAAAGATTAAAACAGTGAATTTAAAAAGGACATGGGAAAAGATTAGTTTAAGTGGGTAGATTAGGTTTTGTTTTAGGGTGAAAAAAAAAGAGAACACAATTATATGTCATGTCATTATAGATTATGTCCAACCTAATTAGAAATCTACTATGTGTATGCCAGCCTATCCCAAGAAACAATAGGCATGGGAAATAAAACACTCAAGCAGAATGTACCATAGATGTGATGGCTAATCATTATTCTCAATGAGATGGAATTAAGTGAAAGTCTCATAAGAGATTAGTAAATTAAACCTCTGAGTGTGCCCATAAGGGCATTTCCAGAGACAACTACATCACAAGGACAATGAAGTGACCAATGGATTAATTGCTTCATAGATTTATAATGTGATTGATATTAGATTAATAATATAACAGATTTGTATTTTCTATTATTGGGAAGTGGTGGAAGGTAAGATGTGGTGGTTTGTTGGAAGTGGGTTGCAGGGGATGTATCCTTGGGTTCTCTCTTGCCTTTACTCTCCCTTGTATTCTCTTGCTCCCTGATTCCTCCTCACTGTGATATATACAAAGTTGCTCTGCATGATGAATTTACACCTCAGAACTCATGATCCAAATAAATCCTTTTCCCATTTACATGGTTCTCTGAAGTATTTTGTCACAGTGACAAGTAACTAATATAAGCATGGCTCCCCAAATTTGTGAGCTTTTGTAGCAAAGCCTGCAGCTTGCCTGGAGAAGCAACAGGCAGAATATAAAGAACAATGCTCACCTCAGCAATAGTTTGTAAATGTGATCTGTCAAAACCTTCCTAAGAAAGTAAAACTTAAAGACCTAAAAGTTTCATAAATATGAAGAACCACAATCTTTTTTATTTCACTTCCAAAATAATTTCTTAGCTTCAGCACTGTGCATAGGGTCTGTTGAAGTGAGTTCTCTCAAAATAGCTCCGTGGTCCATGACATGTATGTTGGCTTGACTATATGACTTTATATACTTTTCTTGGCATTTAAGTTGATCTGTACTTCAGTTATATTGAGTCATGTATAATTAGCCCAATATTGACATATTTATAAACAAAGCCTATAAATGATGAAACGATGTGAAAAGCATAAAACTGATGTAGCATCTCGAGTATAACTCAATAGAGCTTTGAAAATGAACATTTCTGGGTCATTGTATAATAAGCACATAATATATTTTCTATATTTTTTCTTTATAAAACTTTTAGATTAGAATTTATAAAGTATTTAAAGTGTCATCTACAATTTTGGCTTCCTATTTATCATCTTATGAAGCAAATATAGAAAGTTGTATTTTTAGAGTTTAAATGGAAAATGAAACCAATTATTTCTTCTTTCTATTTTATTTTTATTTTTTTGCAGTACTTATGGTTTGAACTCAAATTCTTGCACTTGCTAATCTGGGGCAATAGCAACATCCAGCCAGGTTTTTCGCAGCTCATTTTTAGATTTGGTCTTGCTTCCCACCCAGGAGTATGCCTAAAACCTGATGGCTTTCTGTACGCTTCGTGTCCTGCCAGCATCAAGCATGTCATTGACTCTATCTTCTACCTTCATTAGAGAATATAAAGGAATATTGATGAAAGAATCAACACTAACTTTACAGGGTTTTAGGTAATCATCTGGTTCAATGATATCATGATCATGGAAAGATCAGGGATGATAGAAGATACTGGGTTGTGTCCCTCAGAATTTTAGGCATTTTGTTTTAACAGATCTATTACATATTTTGTGGAGCTGATGAAAGTATTTTGGGAGATTCCACTTTGTAATCGAGTATGGAAATCAAAATAAATGGATAGAAGTATGAGTCATATAAATGGATTGTCGAGGAATGACTCATAAGAGTTATGTGTGTAACATACAGCTATTTGACCTCAGTGCATTCATCTAGAATGGCTGATGTTGGGACAGAGAGCGGATACTTGGGAATTAGGCAGTTTGAAAAGGTTTTCAAACAAGTTCATTTTACCAACAAACATAAAACTTGAAGCTGTAGCTTCAAAGGCTTTCCCAGATTCTGAATGAAACTTTTACTGATACTGTATGTAAATTTTAATTGGTAAGTATACAAAGCAGGATCCAGGTACACAGATGGAAACAGCAGATGAAAGAAGTGGCAGAAACTTTAATTTCTTTCTCCAGTGTGTGTGCGTTTGAGTGTGTGTGTGTGTGTGTGTGTGTGTGTGTTAGTCTGGATTTTCAACTCAGGGATTAGACTCTGTCAATTAGTATCTTTTGCTCAAGGCTAGTGCTCTACCACTTGTGCCACAGCTCCATTTGTGGTTATATTGAGTTTATTCTTCTAAGTTCTCCAATGTTAAGATCAGATGATTCACAAAATTAACTACAAATACAATTTTAATTTCAAATCACAAAGACATGTTCACAAGAGCAGTGGAAATGTTCATGATCATCATTATGTAAGCTTTTAAGGTTTTTTTTTTTTGACAGAAAATATTGATGTGGAAAGCCACTAGAAATGAGGAGGGGTTATCGAGGAATGCAAGGATGGTATAAAATACAAAGTGCTAAACAAAAATTGTTTTCTTAATCAAATATGAACAATGATTTGAAAACTATGCCTTGCATATTCATGGTAAAAATATTCATGGTAGAAAAATGTATCTTCAACTCCTAAGGACAACTGCAAAAAATTTTAGAGTGCTTAATCTCTAAAAAGTTAAAACTTTTCTGTAATGATATTTTCCTCATATATTTTCTTGATTATGGCCTCATATATGATAAAATAATGGAGTTTATATCTTTTTCTGCTTTAATTTGTTCACTGTATAATGGAATGTTCTATCACAATATAATAGAAGGTACTAGACTCCAAAGCTGTCATAAAGGGAATTGCGTATATATAAACCTGAGATTACAGATTAAAACAACTGAGTAACCTGAAAACTCTTATGCTGTCAGATGTCGGGATACAGAGGGAACCCTGGTCTATGCTATAGTCAAAAGTACCATCAGAAATTAAAGCCAACAAGTAGAGCTCAACATCACATGTATAGGTAATAACATGTCAGGATTATATTTTCCATCTATTAGTGAGTTTTATTCAAGTGTGGCCATTTTAAGAAAAACTCTTGAGGCAGGGAGTTTGTCCTTGTGGTAGAGTGCTTGCCTAGCATGCTCGAAGACTGGATTCAATTCCTCAATACCACATAGATAGAAAAAAAGTTCAAAGTGGTGCTGAGGCTAAAGTGATAGAGCTCTAGCCTTGAGAAAGCCAACAGTACTCAGGCCCTGAGCTGAAGCCCAGGACTGGCAAAAAAAAAAAAAAGAAAAAAAAGAAAAAAAAAGAAAAAAACTCTTGAGGTTTGTACAAAAGACATTAACAATTTCTGATATATCTCCTTTGCTTTTGTAACCATAAATAACTGTGATTACAATAAAATATTTGATTTTTTGAAATGGATTATAAAATATCTTCCATCTATCAACAGGCAAAACAGATTTTTAAAGAAATTTTAAAAATTGTCTTGAAGATTATCAAGTAGTACAGTAAGAAATGACAACAAGGGCCGGGATTTTGGCCTAGTGGTTAAGTGCTTGCCTAGCATGCATGAAGACCCGGGTTCGATTCCTAGGTACCACATATATAGAAAAAAGCCGGAAGTGGTGCTGAGGCTTAAATGGTAGAGCTCTAGCCTTGAGAAAGTCCAAGGACAGTGCTCAGGCCCTGAGCTCAAGCCCAGGCCTGGCAAAAAAAAAAAAAAAAGAAATGACAACAAATTAAAGGAAGAAAGAATAGAAAAATAATATGAGGTTTTCTTTCCAGAAAACATATATATTACATTTAAAAATATAATAGAATCTACATGGTAAATACTTATGATAAATAAGTGAATTTAGTAAGGTTACAAGGTTGAAGATTAATATAAAAATCAAATTTGTTTATATGTGCTGGGAAGATACAATTTGAAAATGAAACAAAATACGGATTTATGTACCACAACATAAAGAAACCTGAGTTATCTGGGAATAAATGTACAGAACATTAAAATTTCTATATACTTAATTACTTAAAACATCTTTCTAATTATTTAGGTATATTTTGATTTTGAAATGATGCTTTATGACAGTAACAATTACAAAACCGTAGTTTTCAGTTTATTCAGAAGATTGAAGCTTATGCAAAAGAAGGTATACAACTCAGAAATGATTTCAGGCTTATTTTGTTCTTAGGAAAATACACTCAAATTGATGTTCTGGGTTATATTAAGTTCAAAAAGTAACTGATAAGCTATGCATAAGAGAAAAATCTTAGAAGACCATAAATATATCACAAGAAAGGAGAATTACTTTATGACAGTTTGTGTGAAGAAATATAAGTAAATTTGATCATGAAGAGAAGTAATAGTGGCAATACAATGTGCTCTAATGCAAAAAACAGAAATCCACAAGGCCATACAAATATAATTCCATGTAAACATTGGGGAATATGAAGAACAGAAGTCTCTTTTCTTAAAGCCATAAATCAACTAACTATTCTTCAGTGTTGGCTTTACTTAGTAGGAAGACATTGGATTACATATCTCAAAATTATAAATCTGCAACAGTCATCATAAACAATGATTTATTATAAAAGAAAAAACTAAAACTTTAATATGGAAGAAACAAGTGAATGGATCTCTAACAAAATTGTTTAAGTAACATAAATATAACAGTGTATCTGTGATACAGTTTCTAGAATGAAAACAATCTATTTCAGCAATATTCTGATATAAAATTCATATCCTAAATCTATTGATAAGTAAACAACAGCTCTACCAATATTATGTGGTACTCTATGATGTAAATAATACTTAAAAATGATTAAAGTTAAGGAAGAGAGAGACATACAGAAATGAAAGCCAAAGACATGAAATCTATGATGTGATGTGTGTTCCTGTATCAAATAATCATCACAGAGAACATTAATGAGGTCACTTTAAGTACAATGAGCAAAGACTGTTGATTAGATGATAACTGTAAAACTATTGTAACATTTTCTGAGATTGATAAGAACACATGGATGTCTTAAGATGCCATTTATATCATCACAAAGTCCATCATGTAGTTTCCAACTCAGTGTACTTTGGACAGAAATGTGTGCATGTATATGCACACATACACTCATGTACAAATAGAAATACAATAATGAAGCTCATAGACAAAGGCAAACTGATTGTTTTAGAGGTGAAAGCATTTAGGAAATTTCTTGGAATTCTTTTATTGATTTCCTTTGTTTGAAACAATAGAAAAATAAAAGTGTTACACATGCATAGAAATCTTATCCTAAGGCTACTACTAATTTATTAGGTTGAAGTTTACACATTAAAACATGCAAATGGATCATTTTGAAATCAAATGTAAAATAATTATATAGATTGTCATTTCCCTTTTAAGAAGAACGGATGCAGTTTTCATGACTGTGACTGGCAAGACTTAACAATTAATTTCTTTTCCTCCAGAGGATAACTGTACATCATGCACCACCTCGGTTAATCTGCTTCACCTTAGCCCCAGTTGCCAGTGAAAAGGAGAAGTTAGTTTTACCTTTAGGGCCTATTCCATCCTTAGATCCTCTGCATAGAATGACAACTAGACGTGCATGTGAATGTATTTGTGATTTATATACTTGTATACTGGGGACAAGGTTGATACCCCATGTGTTTCACATACCTCCCAGGAACAGGAATAAGGAGGTAATGATTTTTGTGCTCTATTCATCTATGTTGAGACTGAACCACACTATGAATAGTTGGAGGAAAATATTTCTACTTGAACTACTTTGGTCATGGCTTCACTAGGCATAGAAAAGAACTTAAATATATGGTCCCCAAATTTAACTGCTTAGATGAAGTATAGACAATAGACAGAAAGCATATGAATGATAAACTATATTATGTGTTCAAAATAGCCAAAGGCTTTATTTCCCAATGACTACATAGGTGACTTAATTCAAACTTCATATCATTATTTATGTCATTCAAATAAAATCAAGAAACAACAATTGCCATCATTTACATAGTAATTTCTCCACACAGTTTTACTTGCTCCTTTATAAATCAGTCAAATTTTCCTTGGAAATTAAGAAAATGTTTGAATTATTTAATGATGTCATACAAATCATAAAATTCTTTCTTAAGAACAGTAAATATAGGGATATGGGGTGTAATGGATAGCAGGGAAAATTGTAATTTTCAAAACATGATACTACTACATTTAAAACATTAGAAATCAAAATCACCCACCTAAATAATAATTTGTATATCAATTAGCATCTTTTGGTAATTAAACCTATCATGTGAACACATTTTAGTTAACATGGTGAATAGACAATGCCATATTGTATGTCTTCAAATCTTTTGTGATATGTGACACAATGTCATTAAATATTATTTGTGCTCAAACCAAATAATCTAAGCAGGGAAAGAATAAATAACTGAAGAAAGCACAACAAAATGGATTTAAAAGTACCTAAAATGAAAAAAAATGTAAAGTTTTTGAGAAGGTAATGGAATTCAAAATTTTGTTTAAGGAAACAGGAGAAATAAGTAAATACATTTAAGACAAAACTACAGATTGTAAGTAAAGCAAAGGAAATTATCAGAAGTGTTGTGTAAATAATACTTCACAAAGAAACGAAAAATTCATGCTCTACATTAATTTTAGCGATTTTTTTCTTCGTTGCTTAGTTGTTGCTTAAGATGATTACATTTCTGGCAATTAATGATAACTGAGGCTAAATAAAGAAGTTCAAAATGGAGAACAACTTTTTCATAGCATAGATATGAAGGAAATATAGGGAACCCCGAAACATATTCTATGCTCTGATGATGGCAAGTCTACACTTTTTAATTATGAGTGTGCTATTAATAAAATATAATGGTGCAGGTGATTCAAAAACCTTTTCCAGTCTGAGAAAAGTAGTAAATCTCAATACATCTTTTATAGCTAATGAGTTAAAGAAGATGCCAGGAAAATATACTAGTCAGATATTATAAAGTAGTCTGCATGATAGATAGGAAAAATTATAAATAAAATATTGTAAATGAATGATTCTAGATAATATACCTAGAACAAAGATTTCTACCTCAATAAGCAAAAGTGAACACAGTTAGATAACATAAACATGCAAAAGAAGAGCATTTGAGATTACATTAGTATAAAAATATAAACGTATGTAGGCATATATTAGTGAATAAACACAAAAGGCCTTATCATGGTAAAACAAAGAAAAGCAAATATGTCTAAATTTATTTTTATAATTTGTGGGAAATATATCCAGTGAAAACATACTGCAAAAGATTATAAACATCTAATAATGAAAGGTAGATTTCTTGGTATTATAACTGAGAACTCCAAGAGAATAAAACTCTTTAATGCCTACAAGGATATATGTAGCTCATTTGTTCATGAAGTAATGCAACATCTCTAAATTTTGTTACATAGTTTTGCTTAAATGTTATCCGAAATCAACTCTGAAACGAAAGCATAACTTCTTGATTAGAGTTGTGCCCTATTTGATTTTTAAGTTCATAAGAACTTTTCAAAATGATTGACAATCTGACAATGTGAACCAATTCTCTTCCCATTATTTTCTCAGACTTGCTTTTACCCAATTCTTTCCACTGGGAAAACTAAAGTTTTTCTTTTGTGTGAGTTATAATAAAAATGTTGACCTGACTTTTGTGATGGCTTGGAATAAAAAAGGTGATTTTATTTTTTAAATTATACTGTTTAATGCAATTGAGGCTTTTTTTAAAAAAAGTATTCCCACATCAGATCCTCTGGCTTATGGATTTTAAGGAATATTACAATCAAGAAATTCACTACAATATCAGAATTGAAGATAATAGAGAAAATCTGGTATTTCTCATGAGACTCAGCAATTTTTAATATTAGGAATTTTGCTAAACAGAATAACCCCTGCCTCCAAGTATTGTATACACGAATTGCAGGACCTGTAAATAAGTTTGGCTACTTGTAGTAAGGACTTTGCACATACGTTTGATGATACAAGATATGAATCCATTCAAGATGCAGTGCACAAACACAAAAGGACATTTTATTTATTTTTTTTATTGTAATTAGTAAAAGGGTTACATGATATTTGCCAGATAGAAGGTGCATTAATTCACATACATTGATACCCTTTCACATGTCTTGGTACCCATTTCCCTCCCCCCACACCCCCCACCCGTCTTGGTTTTCCCCCCTTCCCTATCAAATTTCAAATATCCAAATACAAATAAATTCAATATATCAGATAACAAAGTGAGATACTATACCAATATGAGATAACCAAGGGACAGCAAAGGAGATGAGAGACAACATAGTACATTAAGGACAACCATCATTCATTATATGGCTTTTGTTTCACTATCCTGGAGGTAAAAGGACATTTTATTTTATTTTATTTTATTGCCAGTCCTGGAGTTTGAACTCAGGGCCTGAACACTGTACTTGTCTACTGGCCAGAGTTCTACCACTTGAGCCACAACTACACTTTCAGCTTTTTTATGTACGTGCTACTGAGGAATGGAACTTGCATCTTTGTGCATGCTTGGCAAGGGCTCTACCACTAGTCCATATTCCTGGCCCAGGACATGTAAAATTTTAACCCTCTTGTACAGTAATTGGTAAATTAAAAATGAAATGAATGTAACTTTAAAGTAACTATGCACTACCGTGAGTGCTTATAACCATTTCTAGCTGCAAGATGAAAAATGAAGCAGATGCAAGAATTAGAATGATTTTAAAATGTGCCAAGGATTTCACCAACTTTGAGGGCTTTACTTCAATAAATGAGGTAATGAACCAGGAAAAAAATGTACTAATAAAGCAAAGGCACACCAAGAAATGTAAAAAAGCTTTTATTTCAGATGTTGATAAATTATTTGACATACATAGGCTATTAGAAAAAAGAAACAGAAGAATCCATAGACTGTGTTTTCATGATTTTCTAATGACATACTGGTAAAGCTAAAAGGAGTTAGATACTCAATGTTTCTCTATAATGAGATTTTTCCTTCAAAATTTTCCACTTCTACAAAAGACATCTGATTCTTAGTTATATGAAGGTAGTCTCTAATTTGCTGTAGTTACACATATAGGGTAAGGCTCAGGCAAGAAAAAACAGCCACTAATTCTGCTCTATGGTAGAACTTTAGCAATAAAGGACAAAAAGCCTTCCTAAGTCACACAGTGTTTGACATTAAAATCATTGTTGAAAAGGCCCCTTTGAATTTCAGAACACTAGCTAGAAATCAGTATGCTATTCTCCAGAGCATGTTTTCTGTTTATTGTCCTGAAATTTTATGGATGATTCAGATAATGGAAATACTAGCTGCATTCTTTTTCTGAGAAAATGTCAATTAGTAAACTAAGCAAGTTTATTGAATTAATCAGTATATTTGGTGTAACTGTACAGAAGCTAGTGAATTTTCTTTTTGCCAGTCTTGGGGCTCGAACTCAGGACCTGAGCACTGTCCTTGGGCTTTCATAAGGCCAATGGTCTGCCACTTCTGGCTTTTTCTATGCAGTTGGTCCCAAGGAATCAAACCCGAGTCTTCATGCATGCTAGGGAAGCACTCTGCCACTAGGTCAAACTCACAGTCCAGAAGTTAGTGGATTTTTGTATTATGCAAGATGAAATGGGAAGATGAGGTCTTTAGTTGGTCTTGGTAGATCAATGAATCAATGAATAGGTTCTGAAGCTACATAATTCAATATGTAAAAAGCAAAAGTGTTACCAGTTCAAGAATGTCTTTATTCAGAAAAATGAAGTCATATGTGTAACCTGAGTAATTAAGAAAAACTTGCTCTTCCTGAGAAAACTATCCAAAGAGCATGTCTTATTGACAAAAAATTAATGGCATCATTTCCAATGTAAAGTATGGCTCAATGAATTCTTTTTTTTCTTTTACTTTTGATGCATTTTTTAAAGGTTGAACTGTGTTAATTTGTGCTTTTTAAAGGAAGAATATTTTCCTAGAACAAAAAGAAAAATGATCATTTTTACATACTACTAAAAGTTTCCATTGATCTTTTGTTTGTCCAATCTTGTCAGGTTATAGTAAAACTTGAATATGGAAACTAGATATAAATAACCAAATATTTCCTTAGAAATAGCTTTTAATATTTTTTACATTTCTGCTCCTATGAATTACTAATACTTGTAGAAAATTTCTCTATATCATATTCAGTTGTACTATAAAAATGCAAGGTCAGTTCTTTGAAGTGTCAGTCCCAATGCATGCTAGATAAATAGTGAGATAGCAAAACGCAGATAATAGATGATCTTGGGAGCTAGATGTTGAAACTCTCAAGGAAACATTTATGAATACTTAGTATCATGGCAGAAAGTCAGTGCCTCAAGCCTGGTCTGTAGGCTTGGCCTGTTTCCTCAGTAACATAGGGAAGAAATGGAGAAGCTGACAAAGCTTGTGACATTCTTATCTGTAACTCATACTAACAAAAGACAGTAATTGAAGTAAAGTTTTTAAGTGTCACCTTTTGTCTCTGTCCTAATCATACAAACATAGATCTTAGGAGAAAATTTGGCTTGTGTGGTGATGACAGAATTGTAGTATCAAATAAAAAGACATCTTCTCTTAGGACTGCTAATGATTTGTATGTAGAGTCATATCCAATGTAAATATAGCAATTGAGAAAAAAATCATTTCAATAAGGAAAATGATAGCTCATCAATACAATATCATCTAAAATCATCATCTATCTAGCAGTTAATTATCCTTCATATCTCTCTGATCTTTTTCTCAAACTCATTTCTTCTCTTCTCTCTCTCTCTCTCTCTCTCTCTCTCTCTCTCTCTCTCTCTCTCTCTCTCTCTCTCTGTGTGTGTTTCTGTTGATCACTGTCTGTCTCATTCAAAACACACAATTGTGCCATTCTTGCTTTTCTGGTATACAAATATTAGAGATGACTGAACATATACTTATGAAAATTTATTTAATTCTTCAACGGTAGCAACCAGTAACATGGTTTGCTTGAACTAAACTGTTATATTATTATTTTCCTTTCTGTTGGGCTTTTCAATTCTTGTGTATCTTTTGTCTTCAGTTTCATCTCTATTTTTCCTACAGGGACATTGGTTCTTACATTTAGGAATTAGAAATCACCAAACCAGAGTTCCTTATAAATGTATATATTTACCCCGTAGCCATATAAAGATGACTTGGCTGGTGCAGGGTAAGGGGACATTAAAAAGGAATCAACAACTAGATTCTCAATCCCAAAATATATCTCTTACAGATGAGATGTAGCTCTTAAAAATATTTCAGTTTCTTCTTCCCTGTTATTACTGTTACAATGACATTTATTCTCATTTATGAAAGACATACTTCTTTATCAAGAAGTTCTACTTATTGGAATTTCAGGTTCTGTGCTTTAGGAAATTTGTGAAAGTGTTTGCTTGTAAAAAGTGTAGTGAGCTAAATCACATACAGTACACTATTAAACATGATACTGTGTTCCAATAAGTTTTGAGTCAGCAATTCTGAAGCAAGGCAAAAATTGGCTCTTTCCAAAAAAGTCGAGCCAATGATAATGTTATTGGCCTGCTACTTTCACTTCAAAATATTGTTCTGGAGTTCTGACCCTATCTTCAGCTTCTATGGGATTCTAAATGGATTCATCCAGCTTTCCTTTTGGCAACCACTTTTAACTGAAAGCATAGAACTGAGGAAAAAATACTGTATTCCTTTCCAAACATTCATGTGCAAATTAATCGCTTGAAAATTTGTTAAAACCCAGTATCTTGCCTGAGTGCCTGACTCAACAGAAGCTCTCCTGATATTCAGCATTCCTAACAGCCTCACAGATAACTCTGGGTTCAAAGAACATATTTTTTGACTAGTAAGATAATACGTGGTTATTAAACTTCTCTCAAATGTACGGCTGGCAAAGATATTCAATTCTGGAGTCTATTCTTTAGTTTTAGTAACTATACTCTGTGTCATGCAGAAGCTTTTAAGCTTGATGCAATCCCATTTGTCAATTCTTTCTCCTATTTGCTGATCCACTAGAATTCTACTCTAGAAATTCCTGCTTATGCCAGTGAATTTTAATGTTTGCTTACTCCTTTCTGTAGTAGTTTCAAGGTTTCAGGTTTTACATTGAGGTTTTGGGTCCAATTTAAATTTATGTTAGTACAAAGTAAAAGACAGGAACCCAGGATCACCCTTCTGGATGTGGGTGTGCAGTTTTCTCAACACCATTATTTGTTTGTTTCTTCGTTTTTTTTTCCAGTCCTGGGCTTGAACTCAGGGCCTGAGCACTGTCCTTGGACTTTCTCAAGGCTAGAGCTCTACCACTTGAGCCTCAGCACCACTTCTGGCTTTTTTTCTATATATGTGGTACCGAGGAATCGAACCTGGGTTTTCGTGCATGCTAGGTGAGCACTCTACCACTAGGCCAAACTCCCAGCCCTCAACACCATTATTGAAGACTCATGGATAAGGTATTTTATTTTGCCATAAGTTTAGAGAGGAACCCGGTGGCTTTGGTACAAAGAGTTCGTGACCTTTCTTTAAAGTCCTATATGGGATGCAAATGGCTGAAATATCACTCAGATTTTCTTTCCTTAAGCCATTTCAGCATCTGCTCCAGGTATTATAAAAAACAGTCTTTGGTTTCCTCCTTATCCATCCCTTTTTCTTAAAACTGATGATACTGTCCCACAATTAAAGGACTAAGAAATAGACAGCAGAGATCCTGGGAGGGATTGTGGTAAATAAAAAGAAGAACTATGCACTCTTGTTTTCCATTCATGTTTGTTGTTGTTTATTTCAGTTCACAAAATTACTTCCAGTGTCAAACTCAGGAAACTTTATCTGGGAATGAGACAGAAATGTAGACAAGGATTATATTCTATTTCATTCTAAAGGCATCCTTTCCTAGGAAGTGATATGCTTGTGTTGGGGTAAAGCAAGGAAACTCACAGCATTGTGTCCGTGACAAATGAAGGTGATAGGACTCTTGGTGACCATTTCCTATGACCTTTGAATTTGTATTTATTTAAAACTATGGACAATGATTCCAAATGACACGTATAAACTAAACAATAAAATGAAACATATTACTGTAGATTGAGGAACAATAGAAGGAATGAAGGAAAACACATGGGAACATTTGGTTTCTGGGAGTAATATCAAGCAGTGTGTGTGTGTGTGTGTGTGTGTGTGTGTGTGTGTGTGTGTGTGTGTGCGTGAGAGAGAAAGAGAGAGAGAGAGAGACAGAGAGAGAGAGAGAGACAGAGAGACAGACAGAGAGAGACAGAGAGAGAGAGACAGAGACAGAGACAGAGACAGAGAGACAGAGGCAGAGGCAGAGAGACACAGAGAGAGACAGAGAGAATGAATGAGTACCTGGGATGCAACCACGTAATATTAAAGTTTTCCTGAGAAACTAGAATTGGTAAATTGTTTTCATTAAGTAAAGAAACCTAAATTTAATGATTTGCATGTCACATCAAAAATTATAAGGTTTAGGATTGGGATTTGTGCTCGAGTTTGTGCACATAAATGAGACAAGCTGGTACAGAGAGTTTGGGGTAGTGGAATCTACATTGATGTTACTGGGAACATATTGCTCACTACCTAAAATTACTGAATATGTACTTAAATGCAAGGCCAAAGACAGCTTGAATCTATTTGTGGATTATTTTACAGGAAAATTTCCCATTTTGGGAGAGCCATGAGATTGAGGCTTCCTGAGAAATCTTTTAAGTCTTGAATGTCAGCAAGACATGGAACACATGCTCATATGGAAAGCCGGAAGGAATTCTTCCCTTTGTCTTCTGCTCCTCTTTTTTTTGGGGGGGTCTATTTTTTTCCTGGAGTTTAATGTGAGAACTTTCTGTCAAAACTTTGTTCTGACTTGCTGTTGAGTCTACAGACTCTTCCAAATGTGGCAGGAAAAAATCTCAGTTTCTGATGCATGTTTACTTCTTCGAGCTGTAAATCACTTTCTAAAACTGAATTGTCACTTTGGACTGTGAAATTTCATTCTGACCTCCTACTCAACTGCTTCTTGACCATCAATTCTGAAATTTTAC
This sequence comes from Megascapheus bottae, assembly GCF_031878675.1. Lineage (NCBI taxonomy): Eukaryota > Metazoa > Chordata > Mammalia > Rodentia > Geomyidae > Megascapheus > Megascapheus bottae. The sequence continues at coordinate 23,643,168 of NC_143527.1, forward strand.
CGAATGAAGAGTTGTATTTCATTGAAGCACAAGGTTAAATAGAAACAGGGTACTGCATGAAAAGAATTCAAAGAAATAATCAAACACATAAATAACCACAGAAATAAAAAGATAATGTAAGAAACTCTGTCTATGCAAGCATTTTAGCAATGGCAATTATATATCATTAATCGTGACAATGATGTTACGAGCTACATATGTCATTGTGTGTCAAAGCTCTTTTCAAAATATTTATACATCATTTTCATTCAACCTGTGGTTTAATGTCAATGATAATTTTATTTGAAATAAAAGAATGGGAAACAAATGGAGGGTGTTCATCTTAAATAAGTTCACACTGATAGAAACATATATTTTCATGCTTATAGGTTTAAATTCCTTTTATCCATAATCTGTGTGCATGTGCTTGTGTGTGGAGTTATATAAGTAAACACATATGAAAATACTTGTACAAGTGTACTTTATAAATACACATTCATATCCACACATCAATTCATATAAAGCATCTATAGTTTTGAACAATTCAAATAAATGGACTTCTAAAGCAATGTAGCTATGGTTATTCTAGCTAGTAGTAAAGTAATATTTAACTAGGCATATAAAAGTATAAGATCTTTATCAGCAAGTAACGTGGTGAAATATTATTAGTTTTATGTCTATAAGTTTTACTGCTTTATCTTTGACAAAGTCTGAAATAGTACACTGGTGACATTTAAAAAAAAATTAGCCCTTTGCATTTAAAGACCACTCACTATTGTCATCTATCATTGTTCTGGAAATGTCACATTGATTTTATCCTCTCTGCAATAAATGGTAACATCCAAAAAAACAAATAATGGCCTGACACTTCAAAATCAGCTGCCAGTCATTGGTAGAGGAAAAATGAATAAAAGAGCAATTTTACTTGTAGGACAGGGACGGAGAATGAAAGCATGAACATAGTACTCTATCAGACATGCCGATATTGACAATGGTCTAAAGTAACCAAAATTATAATATTTTCTCTTTTCTATTTAAGAGATGTCACATAAGTGATAAATATAGCATGTCACAGCAGAGGTCTAATAAATTTTGCAGATAATGGTCCTTCAAATGGACTTTGTGATGGAGCCACATTAAAGACTGTAAAGTGAAAAATCAGTGCAACATGGAAGGCAGATTCCCAGAAAACATATTCTCACATTTTCATTCATCATTTCATATTAATGATGCATGATCAAAAGATAGAGAAACCAAAATTCTGAGAATTATGTAAAAACAATCTGCATAAAAGTATAGCGAACTTGACTCTTTGTATCTTGTCAAATAAGAAGCATTGCAGAAATAGTCTAAATAGGTGGATCACACTGAAAATACAAGGGATTGCTGTGCCTTTGAAGATATAAATTTAACTATCCACGACAGTTTCTCCTTTGTCACTGATGAATGCATAGTCCATATTCCCAAAAATATGCACAGAGAATCCTCCTTTAGGATTTGAACTGCAAGTCAGACTCATTTGAATGCTAGCCAAGATGCTTCATTCAGAGTCACTGCTGTAAACACAGGAAAAGAGAGCAAGTTTACAAAATGAAATCCGATTCTGACCCTTTCCTCTTAGTGGGCATAAATCCTAAATTGACAAAGAAGAATATATGTAGAAAATGCATCAGTTTCTTTCTTTCTTTCTTTTTTTCTTTCTTTCTTTCTTTTTTTTTGAAGCATCAAGGAAAGTGGAATTGTATTTGAGGATAAGAGCATTGTGCATTAGGACATGGTATAGAACACTAGGGAGAAGAGTAGACTTATTTTTATCATAAGGTAGAGAAGAGATAAAATCAATTAATTCACCTTCTAGAAAGCTGTGTATTCAGTATGTTTTGCTTCCCACCCTATAAAAAGTACTATAACTCTACAAAATAATGGCCAGAATTTGAAAGTTTCTCCATGAAAACACAGAATTCGTTATTCAGTCTGGAATCTGAGCTTGCCAGGTGAATCAATTTGACCAACGATTGCAACAAGAGAAAAGTATTAGGATATTTGAGCCTGACATCCAGACAGTTTATACCCATTCTACTACTTCTCTTGAAAACTTGCTACTACCTTGGTAATTCAGGGCCAATAAATGTAATGTAAAAGACTATGTGGAGGAGAATTACACTATTACAGCTAAGATTTTCTTGCATCAACCAGTCCCTTGTGAATGTGAGAGGTGTGCCTAGATAAAAGAGTAGTACACACACACACACACACACACACACACACACACACACACACAATGACCAAGACAGTAAGTTTCATTTGGCTAGAAATAATTCAAATGTAATCTCCCAGTAATGCATTGTACTCATAAAATGAAAAGTTGAAAGGAAATCCCTCTACACAATTAGTCAAAGATAATAAAAATTAAATTAATAAAATAATTCTCTTTACTAGCTACTAATTTCAGGATTGTATTGAAAACATGAGCATTGCTTTTTTCCACTTGCACTACAATTCACCTCACCAAAACACAGTTAGAAGGTAGATGTTTTTACTTTGATAAAATAAAAATATTTTACATTACAGCAAACCTTAAACACATTCATTTTCTGATTCATCATCTTAAGCAAACTTTAAAAGCTCAAATGTAGAGGAATGTGGATTTTCTACAAAATGAATTCCATGTCCTTCTTTCTTTCAAGCCATTACATATTATTATCTCTATTGATGGGAAATCAGTGAAAACTAATGTATCTCAATTAATTAATTTCTTCAAAAAGCATAGCTGTATTTATAATAGTGAGGGCAACTGAGATGGAATGATATAAATTAATGAACAAAGTAAACCTGTTACTTGCATTTGTGGCTCAAATAACTATTGGAATAATTTACATCAATGGAAAATAAACTTTCCCAGTTGCATGCAAAGGACAAAATCTAATGTAGCATTTATAAATTCATCACTTCAACAATTAATTCATTTTCATGGTCAGGACACTGTGAAATACCAAGAATAACCATTCATATAAATATACATAGCCAATGCCCGCAAGGAATGTATTCTATAAAATTGAGATGAGCCAAGACTCCTTTTAGGCACATACTTTTTCCAACAGTAAGAATTGAGATATTGGGGCTTAACTAAAGATGCTATAGCCAAAGAGCTAAAATCAACTAAATCAGAAAACCCAAAATTCCAGTACCAGAGAAGATTAAGGATAAACATCAAATACAAAAACAACTAAAGGGAGAGAATTTAAAATGTGTCAAATCCTAAGCATGTTTCCTACCAGTATACATCAAGTGAAAACAGAAAAGAAGGAAATAGATAGCAGAAAGGATTTATGGATCTGAACGACTTTTAGGTATAGTTCAGAAAGGGAGATAAAGAATTTAGATAAATCCTGACCAAGGATGGCTTATGCTCCTGCATCCTCATGTTGATTTCCTGCAAATGTTTGTACCAGTGACAAAAATGCTTAGAAAACACTGTCTAGAAAAATCCATGGGTTCACAAAAGCCAATGTATTCAGTAAATGTGCTGATATGCATGTTTGAGTTTATATTGTGACCTAGACATAGCATTCAATACAGAAGAACAAAACAAATAGAACTATGTCCTTTTCTTCAAAAATATAAAAACACTATTTTAAAACTATAAGAGTAATTGGCAAATGGAGATGTGTGAATTGCTTAATTGACAAAGTATTAGCCTGAACAATAAGGGTATAAAGAGAAAAATTTAATAGTAAGAAGTGTTGAAGTCTTGTCTGCCTGTCGTTAGATTTTTTTTTCTATTTCAGTAGTTTGATATCTCTTACATCAGATGAACTTAAAAGTTACCAGCATTGGAGTGGTCAAAATACAGGTTTGTATTGCATGACATTTTTTATATTCTTCTAAGCTAAGAATCACATTCATCAAGGCCAGACAGGAAACCAGAATTTCTGTTACATAATTATGTGAATGATTTGTTAAAGAAATCAGATATTATTCAAATATATAAATAGAAGTAACAGTTCATGAAGGAAAGTGAGGTATCCCAGTTAATGAATAGTAGAAAACTGGTTAATGCAATCCGTAATTAATGGATATTTAGTTATTTTGAGGGGTTTTTGCTACAATAAATAAAACAAATTTCAAATCAGTACTTCTGGTTGTAATTTTTGCTCAGAAAGTATCTTTTTTAAGATGTTAGGATTTCTTTAATTGACAAAACTTGTATAGACTTGCATTACTTTCAAATCTATATACACAGTGAAATGATCAAATTAAGAAAGGCATTACCTCACATAAATAATATTTTTTCTGGGGAGAACACCTTTGCATTTTTAAAATGCGTTACATAGTTACCAGATTACACAATATATAACTCATGAATTTTAGTCTGACTAAAATTTTTATATCATTCATTTCCATCCATCTAAAATCCACAAACCATGATTCTACTCCCTGTTATGAGTCCTAATTTTTTTTTAAAATTCCACATGTGTGTGAATACTTGTATCTCTACCCAATTTCACCTGACATAAGGTTCTCTGGATACATTCAGATGCAGAAAATATCTTATGATGGAAAGAATGAGATCATATGAACTGTAGGTTATTATATGAGAAATTATTAAGCAATTATCACCAGTGACTTAAAATATTTCCTTTCTCCCTGAATCCTATTAGAAATTGTTTCAATGTAACATTTGTTATTGTCTGTCTGTTGCTTTAAGCATTTCTTCGAAGTATGGAATTGAATTTTATTGTAGTTTTAACTTGTGATTCTCTTTTGACCAAGAATAACTCTTATGAGTATTAGATATAGCAAAATGTGCAAATCTTTCATCATCATCCCATTTTTGTAAAATATTGCCTAAATATTTTATTAATTTTAAAAATGTTTATTGCCTTACTAATGAACTATGGTCATAACTCATATATTGTGAATAGCAATCCTTAATAAGATATATGTTTGCATTATTTTCTCTCATTCCTGATTGAATTTTACATTATTTAAAATGTTTTGCATTTAGCAAAACCAAGGATAGTTGGTAATTGAAAACTTGACTTTTATTTTCCTAAGTCAAATAAGCTTGGGTTAAATAGCAAGTTTTTGTATCACAAAAGAATTACAAAAGAAATTGTGGCTTTCAGTGCTCATAACCAGCAATGAAAAAAATGAAAATTAATGAGATGAACACCAATATTGAGAAATGTACACAAAAACTGCAAAATAAACACCCCCAAAATGTAAAGAATTATGTAGTAAGTACAATAGCATAAATTAGTGAAATAGAAAATATTTATCATGCTTTATTGTCTCAGCAAGGCCTTAAAATATTCTTTAAGAAGAACTAACAAATCCTTAAACTTCAGACAAAAACGATTAACAGGCACAAAACCACAATTAACTAATTTCAGAAATAATAAATGAGATGCCAGTATAGATCTTGAAGACATTTGCAAATAATAAGAGAAGTTATGAACACATTTATTAATATTCTTGGTAGGCAATTTTTACCAAAACTTAAACAGAAGTAGAATACCCAGTCTTATAATTATTTTAAGAATGAAATGTATAAGTTTACATAGTTTTACAAAAAATACCAAAAAAAAACATTGCTTGGTTGTAGATTGTTGTTTAATTTCTACTAAATATTTAAAGTGGAAATATTTCAATATTATGCTAAATCTTTGAGAGAGCATGAAAACGGATATATTATGAAACATAGTTGAGAAATCAAACCAAGCATTATTGAAATACATACTGAAGACAAAGTATAGTCTTATATTAATCACCAATAAAATTGATGGATGTAGGATTGATCTAGGGATTTTAAAGCAGGTTAACACTGAAAACCAGTCAATATTCAACATGTTCTCCAAATTATGGGTAAGTTTAATATGTCTAGACAACTTCATTTAAGGGAAATTGATAAATCAGGAATCCAAAAATATCTTTAGGTGATGATATGTTTTTATAAAAATGTGACAACTATGCAATCAAGCACCTAAAACAAAGACCCTCATACATAGAGGAAACCTTAAACATATCCTGTGAAGGTGAGAGAAAAATAGCAATAACGTCACTTCCTCCATTCAACATGTTGAAAGATTCAGAATAAAGTAAAATGCATTCATACATTCATGAGTGTATACATATGTATGTAAATTCATAATTACATGAAGAAATAATAAATGATTAATCTAGAAACTGAGACCTAAAGGTCTTATATTTGCATAGGATACAAGTTTATATATATGCATATATATGTATGCATATATACATATATAGAGATAAAAGACTAAAAGAGAGTACAAATGATGACATTTAACAAAAGAGCTTAACAGTTTATTAATATTCAAGAATGATTATGTCTTACATACTTCAATAGGACACAAATTAGACTCCTAAAATTATACTATATATAGTGACATAAATTGTAAATTCATAGATGTAAAGCTAAAATATCCTGGGCTACACCTCCCACAACAGAAATGATTAGAGGTAATCACTATGCTCTCAGAATAACAAATATTATATTTTTCTGTTTAGGAGGATCAACATTTTATAGATATCAATGTGTATAAGATATGTTTGTGTATTTCTTTATGCATGCATATATATTCTACCAAAATTCTAATATTCTAAAGGTCTTACAGAATATGTTGGACTGTTCTTTCTGAAAGAATCATATGGCAAAACAAACTTACCTTTTATCAGCTTTAAAAGAAAATGTTTTTACTCTAAGATTCTACCTCACTCCAGTTAGAATGGCCATGATCAAGAAATCTAATAAACAGATGCTGGAGGGGATGTGGCCAGGAGGAATCACTACTGTACAGTTGACGGGAATGTAAATTGTTCAACCATTATGGAAAGCAGCACGGCAGTTCCTCAAAAGATAAACATAGAGCTCCTCTATGACCCAGCAATTCCACTACTTGACATTTACCCAATCGTCTTGAAACAAGGACATACTAAATTCACTAGCACAATGATATTCATTGCAGAACTATTTACCACAGCAAAGATATGGAACCAACCTAGATGTCCCTCAGTTGATGAGTGGGTCAACAAGATGTGGTATTTATACACAATGGAATTCTATGCTGCTGTCAGAAAGAATGACATTGCCCCATTTGTAAGGAAATGGGAAGACTTAGAAAAAATCATATTAAATGAAGTAAGCCAGACTCAAAGGAACATATGCTCAATGGTTTCCCTCATTTGTCATAACAAGTAGAAACCTTGGGCTCTCCTAGCAGAGATTTACAATTGAGCAAAACCTAGATACATTACGCCATATAGGATGAGGCTAAATGAAAAGATCTCCAGGATATAGAAACAAAAGCCATATAATGAGTGATTGTTGTCTTTAATGTACTGTGTTATCTCTCATCTCTTTTGCTGTCCCTTAGTTATGTCATATTATTATAGTATTTTACTTTGTTATCTGATATATTGCATATATGCTTATTTGCTTATTTGAAATTGGATAGGGAAGGGGGAAAACAAGATGAAGGGTGGGGGGGGAGGGAAAAGGGGACCAAGACATGATAAAGGGTATCAATGTTTGTGAAGTAATGTACCTTCTATATGCTGAGTATAATGTAACCCTTGTATTAATTACAATAAAATATATGAATAAAAAGAAAATGTTTTTAGGGACTGGGAGTTTGGCCTAGTGGTAGAGTGCTTGTCTAGTGTGCTTGGAGACCAGTTTCAATTCCTAGGTATCACATATATAGAAAAAGCCAGAAGTGGTGCTGTGGCTTACTTGGTAGAACACTAGCCTTGAGGAAATCCAACAACTGCATTCAGGCCCTGAGTTTAAGCCCCAGGACTTGCCAAAAAAAAAACAAAAAAACAAAAAAAAAAAAAGAAAATACTTCTTTTTTTTTTTGCCAGTCCTGGGCTTGAGCTCAGGGCCTGAGCAATGTCCTTAGACTCTCTCAAGGCTAGAGCTCCACCACTTGAGCCTCAGCACCACTTCCGGCTTTTTTCTATGTATGTGGTACCGAGGAATCGAACCCGGGTCTTCATGCATGCTAGGCAAGCACTTTAACCACTAGGCCAAACTCCCGGCCCACTTCTTTTTTTTTCTTTTCTTTTTTTTCGCTAGTCCTGCGGCCTGGGAACTGTCCCTGAATTTCTTTTGTTCAATGTCAGGGCTCTACCACTGTAACCACAACATCATTTCCAGCTTTTTCTAAGTGGTTTATTGGAGATGAGAGTCTCATGGACTTTCCTACGTGGGCTGACTTCAAATCACAACCATCATATCTCAGCCTCCTGAGTAGTTTGGATTACAGGCCTTAAGCCATCTACTGTCACTCTAACCTACATTGTGACAGAGTCTTTAAATAACTACTCAAACACTCCTACTAATTAAGTCTATTATTTTATGAATTGGTGAGAAATCTGTTTGCTTTTTGGTTCTCAAGATATGTGGCATTTCTCTGTTCAGTGCCTAGTTGTGCCAGAGGAGTTCAAAGTACTTGATGTATACTATTTTAACCCATACATTCACACTTTAATCTAGACATTATTATTATCCTAAAGATGGTGATTCATTCACAAATAACTTTTGTGAACTCTGCTTCAGATCTCAGTGAGGCAGAGATAGCTCTGACTAATTTATTTGAAGTCTAGTATTGGATTGACATGTTTAACTTTCAACCTCTTAGTAGAATGAAAATCAATTACAGGTAGAGATAATGGTGGCTTGTCTGTTCAGGATCATCCTGTGCTTGGAACAGCGAAATTAACTGTAATTGAGAGAAGAAGAATTCTTTAAAAGCCATATAAGGCTAAGGCACCACCACTTTCCCAGCCCATCATCAATTCTTCTGAGTAAGAAAACAGCCTTTCTACCAGAAAGAATTCGATTTGGGACAGAAAAGCCTTAAAAAAATAATGTCCAAACAAAAGGAGGTAGATTTTGAGGAGATTAGAAATATTTTACGTAAGTCAAGAGAATTTTCTTTTTTATAGAGAAGACTAAAATAAGTGAAGATGAGTAATCAAGGAAGGAAAGACAAGGGAAAGAAAAATGGAATCTTATTTTTTTTTTGCCAGTCCTAGGACTTGAACTCAGGGTCTTGGCACTGTCTTTTGGGCTTTCTCAAGACTAGCACTCTATCACTTGAGTCACAGCACCACTTCCAAGATGTGTGTGTGTGTGTGTGTGTGTGTGTGTGTGTGTGTGTGTGTGTGTGTGTGTGCGCGCGCGCATATGTGTTACTGAGGAATCAAACCCAGGCCTCATGCATGCTAGGCAAGCACTCTATCACTAGGCAGCACTCTCAGCCCTCTACCATCATTTTTGAAGAAGCTATTGAAGCACAAATATTTCTTAGTGTGCTGACTATAATAGGGGTTATGAAAAAATCATTTGAGGAACTGAGTCTTGATACATCCAGTGTTGTAGAGCCATACCACTATACCATACACTATGTGACTAATAGCAGAAATCCTCAAAACATTTGAATATCTCAAGACAGAAGTTGTGTCTGGTCCCTTGTCATGGAATTGGAAGTATATACCATCAGCAAGATATCTAATTGGCATCAAGCAGTAAACTGACAATTGGGCTTTAGTAAATCTCTATCTATCTATCTATCTATCTATCTATCTATCTATCTATCTATCTAATCCCAGCTGTAGGAAGACCACAGTACATTAGAGAAATCAGAAACTCCTTTTAAGGAAATCAGTGAACATAGTTCATTATGCATGTGTGGAAACAAAGACTTAACATATTGAAATTACCTGGAATTGCAAGGGTTAAAGGTTTCATAGAATAAACAACAACATTAAAACAAGTTTTCTTTTGCTCTTATTGTTTCTATAATAGGCCCTAGGAAATAATAGAAGGGGGAATGAGGAATGCCAGGCCCAGCTTCCCCATTTTGCAGCACTGAGACTTTCCTTGGAGGTCACATACAACACTTAGCTTGGAGCTCCCAGGATTATTGATGGCAGGAGCCAGCAGAATAAAAATTCCATAGGTAGGCAGTAAATATTTGAAAAGACCTTTCAGTTTGGGGAATGGTTTATATTGTTGCTTAAAAATGTAGTTTGAGAGCCATGGGAGCCTACAATTGGGTGCAGCATGTTTTACAAATGATACCCATTTGTCCTGAGCGAGAAACATTCCACCCTGTAAATGTCAGTTTTGCAGTGACCAGATATGATGAATGCATCCTCAGGCTCTTATTAATATGGAGGTCACACATTTAGAAAAAAAATTGGGACCATTGCAATATTAATTCTCCCTCTCTGTGTGGCTAAACTGATAGGGAAGGATTCGTGAGAGGAAGTTTTTAAAAATATGAAACATCCTACTTGCGATCTGAATGCCTCCTTGAGCTTCCAACTTCATAAAGGAATTATCTTAATCACATTGGAAAAAATGAAAGGGTTTGAAATATGATCACAGATAGAAACTGCGACACAGGGAAGTATAGCATAAATTTCTAGGCACTCAAGCCTGGGATAGTGCAGGTCTGATTCCATAGCTCAACCTCTGAAAGGAATAATAATTACTATTTGGCTATTTGTCAAGGTGAGGGTTCCACTGGAGGGAACGTCTTATTCAATTTGGGAGCTAAAATTACACAACTGGTGAGATATTAAATAACAGCACAAATCTGAAAAGGGGAAGAAGGAGAGCAAGTAGCAGAATTGTAATTGAGGAATAAGTAGATAGAAAGCGGGAAGAGGGCCTGAAGGAGATGGTTGTTGGGTTTTCTGGTGCTTATGTTAAGTGTAATCTGATTCTATGTAAATTTGTGTGATTTTTCTACTTTGTGTGTGTGTGTGTGTGTGTGTGTGTGTGATTTTTCTTTCTGTGTAATGTATGTGTCTATTAATGACAAGTGATGTTACTTTGTAATTAGTAGGTATAATAAATCAATTAATCAACCAACAAATATTTGTAAGTAATCTAACATATTCCAAGTTAGTGCCAAGTTTTGGACAGGATACAACACATAAAAATTATAATGCTTACCTTGCAATTTGCTTAAGGACTAACACTATACATAAAACACAGTGATCAAGTATATTATAAATCTGTTATTTTAGGAGTGAGAGGTACTAAACATTATAGGAAATTACAAAGAGGAAAAAGTCTACTCTGTTGAGAATGGATGAAAGAATATAACTGATAAGGCTGAGATATGATTTGCTACACACTTGGGCTTAAGAGGAAAACATCCTCATTCCATTTTGGAAGATAAAATTAACAAATGCAATTAACAAATATGTATAATGCATAGTTCACATGTCTTAAAGATATCACTGGATAGACAGTGCAATCTCTGCTGTTTCACTTTCATAATTCAAACTTAGAAAAGCATTTTATATATTTTTCCTCTTTTTTTCTTTTACTTTTTTTTTTTGCCAGAGTGTGTCAAAGATATCAACTTCTGCCTTTCTTTAAGTATTGGTGAATTCCCTGGGGGAAGTTTCTTTGTCTCCTAGCTTTATGCACAATCCTGCAGCAAGCTAAGCAACAGTAAAAGTGCAGTAAATAGGCATTAAAATTTGAATTGCTTCATTTGAAAATTGGTGTGTGAATGCTGGGAGTTAGTATTTAATCTTCTAGCATACTTGAACTAAAGTCTAGTTTCTATATGAGTTATCGCAAAAATATTTGGGCTTCACGATATTTTATGAAGGTGTCCCTTAAAGCCCTAAAGCCCCTGGGTTGGGGTTAGAGCAAGGACAGGTACTTTTTCTTGACAAAGGTATTAAGGTATCCATTATAACATTCTGACCATCAGATTACTCTGTTTGTCACACCATTTTAAATTTACATGGTACTAGGGTCTTAAATGTCAGGATTCCTGTTATAACTTAGACTCTAGTGTCTTTAATTAATGCTTCTTGTTCCTCTTATGGTTATTTAGAATTTGCTGAAATCCCTAGAGCCATAAATTTCTTTTACAGGTCTTTGCGGTATGAACTTTAACAAAACAGCTATAAAGGGGTAATAGGCAAAGACAATATATCACAGAGCAGCAGTAGCAAGGATGGGAGGGAGGAAGGAATGTTTGGCAAACAGATTAAAAGATTTTGTTTTTGTCGAGGGGCTTGGAACTGGAACAAATTGGACATAAAACTTAGGATAGCAAAATCTTTCAGGTTTTGAGGAAGTATATGCTTCCACTTTTCACCAGAGGCAATTACACAGTAATCTGTTTCAATGTAAGTGCATTTCATTCAGTGAGTTCCATTTTATTTCCGTACCTACTATGTGCCAGAATTTTCTTAATACACAAGATACAAAGAAAAAAAGGCACATAACTCTGTCATTAATCTTTAAAAGCTAGGTTTGAAAGCAAAGTTAGCAACTAGAAACACATTCTAGTCCATTATTAGACACAAAATAAATCTGCCAAAGGGCATGTCATAGCCTTGAATTTCAAGACTGCAGTATCTCACAAGAACAGATCAGTAGACACTGCTCAACAAGAAACATACTTATGACTTTACTTATGTATGTAACTGTCAATATAATAAAATAAAACAACATAACAGTAGAAATCAGAATTGCCATGGAATCTACCCCAGTGCTGGCAACATGAAGAGTTTCTTATAACACTCTAGATGAGAGAATAATGCAAAGGAAAATATGAAGGAATAATTCCAAAAATAATTTTTGTTTTATATTGGAAAAGAATATACTTGAGATAAAACTAGATGGGAATTATTTGCTAAACAATTGTTTTTCTATTTCTTTTTCTTTTGTCAGTTGTGGACTTGAACTCTGGGGCTGGGTGCTGTCCCTGAAATCATTAGCTCAAGGCTAGTACTCTACCATTAGAGCCACAGCACCACTTCTGGTTTTTCTGGTGGTTAATAGGAGATAACAATCTCACAGACTTAACTGGCCTGGCTGGCTTTGAACCATGATCTTCAGATTTCAGCCTCTTGAGTAGCTAGGATTACAGGTGTGAGACACCAACACCTGGAGCTAGGCTATTATATCATTTAAAATTTTTAAAAATAAGAAAAATAAGTTGAACAAAATTACTGTGTTTGGAATTTTGATATTTCATCAATCATTTAAGGTGTTTAGAATGGATTAAAAGGTTCAGACAGGGGGTGGGAGTTTGGCCTAGAGTGCTTGCCTAGCATGCATGAAGACCTGGGTTCGATTCTTAGGTCCCACATACATAGAAAAAAAAAAGCCGGAAGTGGTGCTGAAGCTCAAGTGCTAGAGTGCTGACATTGAGAAAGTCCAAGTACAGTTCACAGGCCCTGAGCCCAAGCCCAGGACTGGCAAAACCTAAAAAAAAAAAAATGTTCAGACAGGTATATTTAAAAGGTGTATTTGGACAAGTGATTTACAGGTGAAAGGCCTTTTGTTTGTTTATGGTCTTTCCTTTGTTCATGATAATTTTTCTTTCAAGTTTCCTCTGTGTGTGTGTGTGTGTGTGTGTGTGTGTGTGTGTGTGTGTATTTCACTGTTGGAGCTAGAACTCGGAGCCTCAAGTTTCCTCAATCCTTAAGCTTACCTTCTGCCCTCAAGATTGGTACTCTACTAACTGAGACATAGCCATATTTACAGATTTTGGCAGACTAGTTAAGACTAGATAAGAATTGAAGGACATTTTTGTAAACCTTGGAATAAGAGTCCAGTGATTTTTCTTTCCTTTTTTTCCCCTGTTTTGTTTTAATCAAACCAACTTCTAGCCAGATTAGTCCGTTGGGTAGCTGTGATTACAGGTGTGAGTTAACAGTGAGTGGCTCTTCCAACTTCTCATAACACTGCATTCCCCAGAAAGATAAG